>NC_044561.1:4598488-4934738 GCF_007565055.1 Rhinopithecus roxellana
AATCTAATGCCTGATGATCTGTCGCTGTTTTCCATCACCCCCAAATGGGACCGTCTAGTTGCAGGAAAACAAGCTCAGGGTCCCACCGATTCTACATGATGGCCAGTTGTATAATTATTTCGTTATATATTACAATGTAATAATAATAGAAATAACGTGTAAATAAATGTCATGTGCTTGAATCATCCTGAAACCACCCCCTCACCCGCCCTCCCATCCATGGAAACATTGTCTTCCATAAAACTGGTCCCTGGTGCCAAAAAGGCTGGAGACGGCTGCTATCCAACTAACCCACACACCACCCCTGGGGAGCAGCCCGTTCCTGTTCCTGTCTCAGTGCTGGCTCCCTTGTGCACAAGCTAAAATAAACTTGCTTTTTGCTGCTATGTCTGGTGATCTCTCTTGATTTCTATCCTGGAAGATTACAAGAACCCAGGGTGCTGGTAACACTTCTGACTGTCCAGCTGTAAGGTGGAGTTCCCAAGACCTTCCACTTAAGTTTGATTAATTTGGTAGAATGGCTCACAGAACTCAGAGAAACACTAACATTTACAGGTTTGTCATAAAGGATATTTAGGGGCCGGGTGTGATGGCTCACACCTGTAATCCCAGCACTCTGGGAGGCTGAGGCAGGTGAATTGCTTGAGCCCAGGAGTTCAAGACCAGCCTGGGCAGCATGGCAAAACCCCCATCTCTACCAAAAATACGAAAAATTAGCTGGGCATAGTGTAGTCCCAGCTGTAGTCCCAGCTACTTGAGAGGCTGAGCCAGGAGGACCACTTGAGCCTGGGAGGTAGAGGTTGCAGTGAGCCAAGATCGTGCCACTGCACTCCAGCCTGGGCGACAGACGGAGACTCCATCTCAAAAAATAAATAAAATAAAATAGAATAAAATTAAATTAAAATAAAATAAAATGATATGCAGAAAGACACAGAAGAACCACCAGATGGAAGAGATCTGTAGGGCAAGGGAAGGGGAAATGTGTGGCACCTCCATGCCCTCTCCAGGCACACCACCCTATAGGCACCAGCAAGTGTTCAGCTGTCCAGAAGCTCTCCCAACCCCGTCCATTCTTTCTTTCTTTTTTTTCTTTTCTTTGCTTTTTTTTTTTTTTAGACGGAGTCTTGCTCTTGTCACCCAGGTTGGAGTGCAACGGCGTGATTTTGGCTCACTGCAACCTCTGCCTCCTGGGTTCAAGCGATTCTCCTGCCTCAGCCTCCCAAGTAGCTGGGATTACAGGTGCCCGCCAGCACGCCCAGCTAATTTTTGTATTTTTAGTAGAGATGGGGGTTTAATCATGTTGACCAGGCTGGTCTTGAACTCTTGACCTCATGTGATCCACCTGCCTTGGCCTCCCAAAGTGCTGGGATTACAGGCGTGAGCCACTGCGCCCGGTCTATTTATTTCTATATATTTTATTTATTATATTTAATAATATATATTATTATTAATTTACATATTTTAAAATTTATTTTTTTGGCTGGGTATGGTGGCACACGCCTGTAATCCCAACACTTTGGGAGGCCGAGGCGGGTAGATCACCTGAGGTCAGGAGTTCAAGATCAGCCTGACCAACATAGTGAAACCCCATCTCTACTCAAAATACAAAATTAGCCGGATGTGGTGGTGCATGCCTGTAATCCCAGATACTCAGGAGGCTGAGGCAGGTGAACCGCTTGAACCCGGGAGGCAGAGGTTGTAGTGAGCTGAGATCGCGCCATTGCACTCCAGCCTGGGCAACAAGAGCTAAACTCTGTCTCAAAAAAAAAAAAAAAAAAAAATATATATATATATATATATATATATATATATATATATTTATTTATTTATTTATTTTTAAAAATTGAATTAACTTGGCTGGGTGTGGTGGCTCACCTCTGTAATCCCAGCACTTTGGGAGGCCGAGGTGGGAGGATCACCTGAGGTCAGGAGTTCGAGACCAGCCTGGCCAATATGGTGAAATCCCCGTTTCTACTAAAAATACAAAAATTACCCTGCAGTGGTGGCACATGCCTATAATCTCAGATCGCTTGAACCCGGTAGGTGGAGGCTGCAGTGAGCGGAGATCACGCCACTGCATTCCAGCCTGGGTGGCGGAGCCAGACGCTGTCAAAAAAAAAAAAAAGAGTTCTATTACTATTTGTAGATGAAGAAAATTGGTTCTGTCCAACCAATGCAGAATAGGCCTCAATGGATCTTTGAGAGTCCAGAAATAGACCTAAGTATAAAGGGGGCGTTTGCAGTTGAGGAGGACAGGCTGGGTGCGGTGGCCCTGTCTGCAATCCCAGCAATTTGGGCCCGCCTGATGTCAGGTTCTGGCCTCCAGGGGGCGCGCCCGAGCCAGGACAAGGCTCCCGGCGCCTGGGTGCCAGGGCGCCGGTCCAGCCGGCTCCGTTCGAAATCTCCACTCTCACCGGCTTCGGCTAGGTGTTCTGCCGCTGCTCTGCGCCAGCTGAGCCCCAAATCCTGCCTCCTCTACCCCTTCCTCGGACCCAGCCCGTGCCCACCTTAGGTCCTGGCAGCCTGGGAGGGGTGTGCGCCTCTTTGGGCTCATCCTCCACAAGCTCCGCGCTCTGGGGGTGTTCAGGTTCCTCCGCGTCAGTGCCCCCGAGTCCCGCGCCGCGACGGGGATCCCTGCAGACGCCTCCGTGGGGAAGAGAGGCAGCGGGCCCCGGGGTGGGTGCTGCCCCCTCGGGCTGCGGGGCTCTGCGGAGAGCGGCCGAGAGAGCGGGAGCCCGGGCAGAGCCGGGGTGGACGGTCGTGGGGGCTGCCGGGGAGGCCCGGGAGCGAGAGGAGGTGACGGATGGAGACGGGTGACTCTTGAGAGGGCACGCAGAGCCAGGGGCGGGATGGGGGCCCTACCTCGTCCAGGCGCGGTCTGGATCCTCAAAAACAAACAAACAAAAACAAGAAAGTAGGAGTAACCGGTGCGATGGCTCACACCTGTAATCCCAGCACTTTGGGAGGCTGGGGCAGGCAGATCACGAGGTCAAGAGATCAAGACCATTCTGGCCAACATGGCGAAACTCTGTCTCTACTAAAACTACAAAAATTAACTGAGCGTGGTGGTACACACCTGTACTCCCAGCTGCTCGGGAGGTTGAGGCAGGAGAATCGTTTGAACCTGGGAAGCGGAGGTTGCAGTAGGCCAAGATCGTGCCACTGCACTTCAGCCAGGTGACAGAACAAAACTCCGTCAAAAAGGAGAAGAGAAAAGAAAGACAGGAGCTCCTTCCCTTCTGTAATTACAAACTATTTTTTGGTTTTTTTTGAGACGGAGTCTTGCTCTGTTGTTCAGGCTGGAGTGCAGTGGCACCATCTGGGATCACTGCAACCTCTGCCTCCTGGGTTCAAGCGATTCTCCTGCCTCAGCCTCCCGAGTAGCTGGGATTACAGGTGCCCACCACCATGCCCAGCTCACTTTTGTATTTTTAATAGAGACAGGGTTTCACCATGTTGGTCAGGCTGGTCTCGGTCTCCTGACCTCAGGCGATCCGCCCGCCTTGGCCTCCCAAAGTTCAGGGATTACAGGCGTGAGCCACCGCGCCCAGCCAATTACAAACTTTTAATAGTTTTCCCTTGGGGTATCATTTCTATTTCATGAGGTCAGGAGTCTACTAAAAATACAAAAATTAGCCGGGCGTGGTGGCACACACCTGTAACCCCAGCTACTGAGGAGGCTGAGGCAGAATAATCGCTTGAGCCCAGGAGGCGGAGGTTGCAGTGAGCCGAGATCATGCCACTGCGCTCCAGCCTGGCTGACAGAGCGAAACTATGTCTCTAAATTAATAAATAAATTAAGAAATCCCTATCAGCCATTGAGCCAGGGTTAGGTGCTAAGCCCAGTGGCAGTGGGAGGACGGGTTTCCTGAGCACAAACTCTGGGTTGAGCCATTTCCCAGGGGGCTTCCTGCAGAGTCTGAGCAGGTGAGGACCAAGGAGGTGAGGCCCAGGCCGATTCAGCTGGAGGAGTACACGCTGCTGCAGGACAGCAGCTATCGCAGGCCACCTGTCCTCCTGGGCCTTTCCTGTCACTGAGGCCATCTGTGCCTTCTGTGAAACACTGCCCCAAAGTTCAGAGTTCAAAGAGGGGGCCAGAGGGGCCTGGGCCTGGCTCTGACACTGATACTGACCTTGAGCTGGTGACTTAACTCCCTGAGCCTCAGTCTACTTGTCTATAAAATGGGAATAATTCTACCTATTCTATTCCTGGCAACCTTTTTCAGTGGCCCCAAGCCTCAATTTTTCTCATCTGTAAAATGGGTTTAACCATGGACTTTCCTGTGTGTCTTACAATTTTGTAATTAAATCCATCCATCCAGTTATCAAATAATAGTAATAAAGAAATGAGAGGCTGGGCGCAGTTGCTCAAGCCTGTAATCCCAGTACTTTGGGAGGCTGAAGCAGATGGATCCCTTGAGCCCAGGAGCTCGAGCCCAGCCTGGGTAACATGGTGAAACCCCATCTCTACAAAAAAATACAAAAACTAACTGGGCGTGGTGGTGTATGCCTGTAGTCCCAGCTATGTGGGAAGCCTGAGGTGGGAGAATGGCTTGGGCCTGGAAGGCGGAGGTTGCAGTGAGCCAAGATCGCACTGCTGCACTCCAGTCTAGGTGACAGAGCCAGACCCTGTCTCAAAAAGAAAAGAAAAGAAAAATATGAGACTGCTTGCTATATGCCTGGTACTGTGTACATGCCTTAACTCATCCATTTCTCCTGGCTACCCTGGGAGGAGAAAGTCTATATTACTGCCATCCCACAGAAGAGAAAACAGACCAGTAATTCACACACTCAGCATCACATAGCTGAATGTGCTGCAGATGCAGGCACTCTGGCCTCACTGGCTGCCTTCCTCTACCCAGGCTACCTCCCTGTACACAGGCTGCCTCCCTGTGCCTAGGCTGCCTCCCTATGCCCAGGCTGTCTCCCTGGGTACGGTCCACTGTGTGCCAGGGCCTGGAGCATGGTGGCCCTCAATAAATAATGGTTGAATGAATGACACCACAAAAGTGCCCTTAGAGTGGAGGCCCAGCACAGCTGCTCTGATGTACCCAGGTCAGAGTGGAGTCTGAGGGCATCCACACACCATCCTGCTTGCTGAAGCAGGTGAGTACCACAGGTTTTGCATTGTAACATGCAAATGATGGCATGTATTTTTATCCTCATCTGAGATCTGGGACTTTTATGGGTCTCCTGGGTATTCACAGGGCAAGGGCTTTGGGAGAAAGCTTGAAACCCCCTGATGTAGTTGACAGAGCATGAGTTTATCCTCAAAGAGACCACAGTTCAAATCTTGGCTGGGTGACTACTTTTCTGAGCCTCACTTGCTTCATTGTGGCAGCCCGAATTGGTCTGACCATTTCCTGCAAGTTCCTTGACACCTGGAGGAAGATCACAGCACCCAGCCCTGAGCATCACTGACTTGGCATCACAGGTCACCTCTTGCAGGGAGCAATTTGTGGTTGATGGAGGGAGAGGGGGATACCAGAAAAAAAAATTTAACTTTGCCTGGAAAGTACCTTCCTGATGGCTTTTAGTCATCTCAGCTCCCCAGATGCCCTACTTTTTGCTGGAGTCACTTGTTCTGCTCTTGCTTTTTTTGTGGTAACAGACTTTTGTCCGTTTGCTGGCAGGAACTTGAGAAATAGAGGTTGAACAAGTCTCAGACCGCATTTGTTCAGATGTCAATGTGGATAAGCACCATGCCAGGTTCTGTCCTAGGCGCAAAGACTGCCAAGATATTTTTAAAAATCTTTTACTGCGAGGCTAAGTTTATTATAAAAGAAACTAACCTCATTGTTTAAAAAATGAAATTAGGGCCAGGTGCGGTGACTCACGCCTGTAATCCCAGCACTTTGGGAGACTGAGGCAGGTGGATCACTTGAGGTCAGGAGTTTGAGACCAGTCTAGCCAACATAGTGAAACCTCATCTCTACTAAAAATACAAAAATTAGGCAGGCATGGTGGCAGGTGCCTATAATCCCAGCTCCTCAGGAGGCTGAGACAGGAGAATTACTTGAACCCAGGAGGCGGAGGTTGCAGTGAGCCAAGATCATGCCATTACACTCCAGCCTGGGTGACAAGAGGGAAATGTCTTCTCAAAAAAAAAAAAAAAAAAGGAAAGAAAAAAACAAACAAGAACTGAAATTAAGTTGGGTGCAGTGGCTCACGCCTATAATCCTAGCATTTTAGAAGGCTGAGGCAGGAGGATCGCTTTGAACCCAGGAGCTGGATTCCAGCCTGGACAACAGGGCAAAACCCCGTCTCTACCAAAAATACAAAAATTGGCCAGGCATGGTAGTTTGCACCTGTAGTCCCAGCTACTCAGGAGGCTGAGGTGTGAGGATGGCTTGAACTGGGGAGGCAGAGGTTGCGCTAAGCCAAGATCATGCCACTGCACTCCAGCCTGGGTGACAGAGCTGGAACCTGTCTCAGAAAAAAAAAAAAAAAAAAAAGAGAGAGAGAAAGAGAGAAAGAAATTACATGATAGTTTATATGTTTGAAACCAGCAAATCCTGGCTCCTTTATATGCCCTTTTAATTCTACCCGAGACCTGAATCCTTCCTTTTTCACTCATTATAATCTTGAATTTTATAATAAGCAGCTCTAAGAAAATAGCTGGTTGGCCGGGCGCAGTGGCTTACACCTATAATCCCAGCACTTTGGGAGGCTGAGGTCAGGAGTTCCAGACCAGCCTGGCCAACATGGTGAAACCCCATCTCTACTAAAGATACAAAAATTTGCCGGTGGTTTCAGGTGCCTGTAATCCCAGCTACTCGGGAGGCTGAGGCAGGAGAATCGCTTGAACCCGGGAGGCAGAGGTTACAGTGAGCCGAGATCGCACCATCGCACTCCAGTCTGGGGGACAAGAGCGAGACTTCGTCTCAAAAAAAAAAAAAAATAATAAGCATTTTCAACATTTCAACATAATGTACTCTAGCCAAGCGCTGAGCAATCCTCCTTATCAAGTGGACTAGGTACAATTCCTGCTTCCCCCTGAGTAGCTGGTTTCAGTTCCCAGCCAGCCCATGGAATTATACAAACAAGCCAATCACATATACCATGAAACCAGGGAGGACCTCACCGTTTTTTTGGTTTTGTTTTTTTTTTTGGTTTTTTTTTCGAGATGAGTCTTGCTGTGTCACCCAGGCTGGAATGCAGTGGCACAATCTTGGCTCACTATAACCTCCATTTCCATGTTTCAAGTGATTCTCCTACCTCAGCCTCTCAAGTAACTGGGATTACAGGCACTCGCCACCACGCCTGGCTAATTTTTATATTTTAGTAGAGATGGGGTTTCACCATGTTTGGCCAGGCTGGTCTCGAACTCCTGATCTCAAATGATACACCCACCTCAGCCTCCCAAAGTGCTGGTATTATAGGCATGAGCCACTGTGCCGTGCCAACCTTACCCTCTTGATTCTACAAAGCCTCTTGTGATCCACTGGTACCAGTCACAAGCCCTGTGTGGCCTGCAGAGTGTGGCCTCCTCTCCTGAGCTGTGAGTACATGTGACTCATAAACTGCTCTGGATCCCTTCTGTCCAGATTTGGGTGTCCTGTGTTCAGCCATCGCCATAATCCTAGGGCAGGAATCCCTCCTGCACCGATGAGGTAAAGAGAGGTGATTCAAACAAGTGTTCCAGTTTATCTCACTGGGTTACATAACTGGGTCTTATTTTCTTCAGCATCCAATAGTAATATCCTGGGCTGGGCACTGTGGCTCATGCCTGTTATCCCAGCACTTTGGGAGGCCAAAGTGGGTGGATCATGAGGTCAGGAGTTCAAGACCAGCCTGACCAACATGGTGAAACCCCGTCTCTACTAAAAATACAAAAAAATTAGGTGGGTGTGGTGGCACATGCCTGTAATCCCAGCTACTCAGGAGGCTAAGGCAGGAGAATTGCTTGAACCCAGGAGGTGGAGGTTGCAGTGAGCCGCGATCATGCCACTGCACTCCAGCCTGGGCGACAGAGCTCAGCTCCATCTCAAAGAAAAAAAGACAGGCTCTCACTCTGTTGCGCAGGCTGGAGGGCAATGATGGAATACTAGATCACTGCAGACTCAGACTCCTGGGCTCAGGCAATCCTCCCGTCTCGGTCTCCTGAACACTTTGGGACTATAGGCACATGCATCACGCCCAGCTAATTTTTAATTATTATTATTATTATTATTATTTTGTAGAGATGGGGTCTCACTATGGTTGCCAGGGCTGGAGGTACGTGTTTTTAATAGTAGATAAAGTAGTCCTGGAAGTGAGGGTAATCAGAAGTCAACATGGCAGATTAGCATCTAAGACGGAGTGGCTTTGGCCTCCAGATACATCTTGACAGGACTGGTATATGTGTGCAGACAGGGAAAGAATTGTTTGAAACCATCTTTGGAGATTAGCTACCACGCCCCTGATTACACAAATGAAGAAGCCGAGATTCAGAGATGGGACTAATGGCTCAGGGGACAGAAGAATAATAGAAATGACAGCGTTAATTGAGCCATTTGTATGTGCTTATGCCGTGCTGGCTGCTCCTAGATGCAATCTCTTTTTTTCTTTTGAGACGGAATCTTGCTTTGTCACCCAGGCTGGAGTGCAGTGGTGTGATCTTGGCTCATTGCAACCTCCACCTCCCGGGTTCAAGCAATTCTCCTGCCTCAGCCTCCCGAGTAGTTGGGATTACAGGTGTGCGTCACCTTGCCCGGCTAATTTTTTCTAATTTTTAGTAGAGTTGGGATTTCACCATGTTGGCCAGGCAGGTCTTGAACTCCTGTCCTCAGATGATCCGCCTGTCTTGGCCTCCCAAAGTGCTGGAATTACAGGCATGAGCCACTGCACCCGGCCACCCACATGAAATCATATGAGGTAGAATCAAGTGTGTGTGTGTGTGTGTGTGTGTGTGTGTGTTTTCCTGAGATGGAGACTCACTCTGTTGCCCAGGCTGGAGTGCAGTGGGGTGATCTTGGCTCACTGCGACTTCTGCCTCCTGGGTTAGAGCAATTCTCCTGCCTCAGCATCCCTAGTAGCTAGGATTACAGGTGCACCCCATCATGCCTGGCTAGTTTTTGTATTTTTAGTAGAGATGGGGTTTCGCCATGTTGGCCAGGCTGGTCTCAATCTCCTGACCTCAAGTGATCCACCCACCTCAGCCTCCCAGCAGAGGAGTATGACTCCTTAGCAGAGTCAAACCTGAGCAGTTTGACTCTGAGCCAGGAGCAAAGTCCAAAAACCGTTACATTTTTGCCTTGGGACCTGGATTTGGCATTAACAATAAAGTGGAATTGTGCCCAAGATGCTAGCAAGTTCAAATAAAACAAAATGTGACATTCTTCATGCTTCAGCATAGTGCATTCTGGGAAATCATAGCATACAAAGACTTAGATTTTCCCAGAGAAACCTCTCTAGCAGACATGGCTAGTTCTCTGCAGCACCCACTCTACTGTCATACACCACAGTGGGATTTTTAGGTCAGCACCTGGCTCCCTACCTAGCAACTGTTTTTCCCAGCTCTTCTTGCAACGACGGGAAATAAGGGTTGGCCAATGGGATAAGAGAAGGAAGAAGTGACATAATGATCTCTGGGTCAAGTCAGCTGGCTCAATGTGGGTGCAACAGCATGAACTGGAGGAGCTGCTTTGGACAATGAGATGAGAGCTTGAATGTTAAGGAACAGAGCAGGGTTGCAGGAGTCTGGGGTGTTTGGATGACTTCAGGGAGATGGTCAATCTTTGGGCCCTGACTGCCCACCTCTGGTCTCTTACCTCAGATGGAAATACAATTCCACCTTCTTTAGGCCATTATTAATGGAGGGTGTTTTCCTCCCTGTGTGGGTCTCCTGGGTATTCTGTATGGTACTGTGTAGTAACTTACAGATTGTCTTTTGTTTTCTTTTACTTTTTTTTTTTTTTTTTTTGAGACAGAGTCTAGCTCTCTCCCCCAGGCTGGAGTACAACGGTGCGATCTCGGTCCCTGCAACCTCCGCCTCCTGGGTTCAAGCCATTCTCCTGCCTCAGCTTCCCGAGTAGCTGGGACTACAGGCGCCGCCACCTCGCCCAGCTGATTTTTTTGTATTTTTAGTAGAGACGAGGTTTCACCATGTTAGTCAGGATGGTCTTAACCTCCTCACCTTGTGATCCGCCTGCCTCGGCCTCCCAAAGTGCTGGGATTACAGGCCTGAGCCACCGCTCCTGGCCCAGATTGTCTTATGGTGGGAAATGTGTGCTTCTCCAGGGATGTGCCAGCTGAACCAGTAGATCTCTATGGTCGATGGTCCCTCACAGTTTTTTGTTTTGTTTTGTTTTGATTTTTTGAGACGGAGTCTCACTCTGTCTCCCAGGCTGGAGTGCAATGGCACCATCTTGGCTCACTGCAACCTCTGCCTCCCGGGTTGAAACGATTCTCCTATTTCAGTCTCCCGAGCAGCTCGGATTACAGGTGCCTGCCACCACGTTTTTTTTTTTTTTTGAGACAGAGTCTCACTCTGTCACCCAAGCTGGAGTGCAGTGGCCGGATCTCAGCTCACTGCAAGCTCTGCCTCCCGGGTTCACACCATTCTCCTGCCTCAGCCTCCCGAGTAGCTGGGACTACAGGCGCCCGCCACCTCGCCCAGCTAGGTTTTTTGTATTTTTTAGTAGAGACGGGGTTTCACCGTGTTAGCCAGGATGGTCTTGATCTCCTGACCTCGTGATCCGCCCATCTCGGCCTCCCAAAGTGCTGGGATTACAGGCTTGAGCCACCGCGCCCAGCCACGTCTGGCTAATTTTTGTATCTGTAGGAGAGACAGGGTTTCACCATGTTGGTCAGGCTGGTCTCAAACTCCTGACCTCAAGTGATCCACCCACCTTGGCCTCCCAAAGTGCTGGGATTACAGGTGTGAGCCACCAAGCCCGGTCCCTCCCAGTCTTGAAATTCTGCGGTTATAGGATGGGACAGGTTTTGGTTAGGCGGAGGACCCCCAAAGTTTCAAGGCTGTGGACTGGATTCTGAGTTTTCCTTTCCTTTCTTTTCTTTTAGACAGGGTCTTACTCTATTGCTCATCCTGGAGTGCAGTGGCATCATTGCTCATCACAGCCTTGATCTCCTGGGCTCAGGTGATCCTCCTGTCTCAGCCTCCTGAGTTGCTGGGACTACAGGCTCATGCTACCATGCCAGCTAATATATATAGCTTTTTAAGAACAGACAGATCTTGCTATGTTGCCCAAGGTGGTCTCAAACTCCTGGGCTCAAGTGATCTTCCTGCCTCACCCTCCCGAGTAGCTGGGATTACAGGTGCTCGGCTGATTTCTTTTGTATTTTTTGTAGAGACAGGGTTTTGCCATATTGCCCAGGCTGGTTTCTAACTCTTGGACTCAATTGATCCACCCGCCTCGGCCTCCTGAAGTGTTGGGATTACAGGCGTGAACCATCACACCCAGCCTGACCTTTTATCTGCTTCCTTTTTTCATGTGAACTCTTTTCCCTCAACCTCAGTTCTGGCCTTCTGTAATTGAACTAGAAGATGGACTGCACTTACAGAAAAGTGTAAGAAGCTCTTTGGGAATTTTCCTTTCAGTCTCACTGGGAAGTTGGGAGAGTCGATGACCATTTTGCAATGCCAAAAATCCAGTTTGTGAAATCTGTTTTTTCCTCCCCTTCTGTCAAAACACAACAGAGTCATTTGGGGATTTTTATTGCCTCTAATTTTTTTTTAAGCCTTGTTTTCCCAGCATGGCTGGGATGTTGTTTCCTGTTAAAGAAATATTTGGGTTGATTTGGCTCTGAGGCCTGTTAGGCAGGTGGGGGACTTCCCTGGGACAGGGAACAGGATGAGGGGGCACAGAGGTTGGAGCTTACAAAAGTAGAACTGAAGTGGGGAGAGGTTTCTGGGGCTGGAGTGGGTGGGGCTCAAGCCCGAACCCTGGAGAAGCTCGAGGCAGGGGCAGAAATGGAAGAGGGGGCCAAGCACAACGGCTCGTGCCTGCAACCACAACACTTTGGGAGGCTGAGACAGGCGGATTGCTTGAACCCAGGAGTTCAAGACCTGTCTAGACAACATGGTGAAATCCTGTCTGTACTAAAAAATACAAAAATTAGCTGGGCATGATGGCATATTCCCGGTCCCAGCCACTCGGGAGGTTGAGGTGGGAGGATGGCATGAACCCGGGAGATCACGGTTGCAGTGAGCCATGATTGTGCCACTGCACTCCAGCCTGGTGACAGAGCAAGACCTCAAAATCTTGCTCGAATCTCCCAAAAGAAAAAAAAAAAGAGAGAGAGAGAAAGAAAAGAAGAGAAATGGGCTGGGCACAGTGGCTCATGCCTGTAATCCTAGCACTTTGGGAGGCCGAGGCAGGCAGATCACCTGAGGTCAGGAGTTCAAGACCAGCCTGGCCAATATGGTGAAATCCCATCTCTACCAAAAAAACAAAAATTAACCAGGCATGGTGGCATGTGTCTATAATCCCAGCTACTCGGGAGGATGAGGCAGAGACTTGCTTGAACCCAGGAGGCGGAGGGGTTGAAGTGAGCCAAGATCCAATCACTGCACTCCAGCCTGGGCGACAGAGTAAGACTCCATCTCAAAAAAAGAGAGAGAAATGGAGGAGGTGACCCAGCACCCAGCAATATTGGCCAAGAATAGAGATCTGATCCTGGGAAGACAGGTAGCTGGTTCCAGGGCCACAGTTCCTAAGACCAGGCCATCTCTCAGATGAGGTGCTCCTGTCCAGGGGGTCCCAGTACACAGCACCCAGAGCAGTCAGGCTAGCCAAACCTGGAAGAGATAAAATTGGTTAAAGGCCAACATCAAAATGACATTGACCACAAGTGAATCACCCTGACTTGGAAGGTGGTCCTTGATCTTTTAGAGTTGGCCAGGTATGGTGGCTCACCCCTATAACCCAGGCACTTTGAGAGCCCAAAGTGGGCAGATTGCTTGAGCCCAGGAGTTTGAGACCAGCCTGGGCAACATAGGGAGATCGTCTATACTAAAAATAAAAAAAATTAGCCAGGCATGGTGGCCTGTAGTTATAGGCAACTATTCACTGGAGGTGGTTTTTCTTGACCAAGAAAGGTTTTGTCATGAGGAAGTTTCACACTGCTATTAAAATATTGAATTGCTAAAGGCAAAGAAGGAAGGTGCTGAAATTCTCCTGAAATTTGAGGAACTTTAGGGTTGGCATTTGTGTTTTTTTTAAGCACAATTAGTGTTGACACATATTTGTTGGATGGGTTTCAAGTTCAGACATGGATTTTGTCATAGTGGTCCCTAGTTGATATGGTTTGGCACCACATCCCCATCCAGATCTCACCTTGAATTGTGATAATCCCCACATGTCAAGGGTGGGACCAGGTGGCAGTTATTGGTTTATGGGACCGGCTTCCCCCATGCTGTTTTCATGATAATGAGTGAGTCTCAGGAACTCTGATTGTTTTATAAGTGTCTGACATTTGCCCTGCTCGCACTCATACTCTCTTCTGCCACCCTGTGAATAGGTGCCTTCTGTTATAATTGTAATTTTTCCTGAGGCCTCCCTAGCTATGTGAAACTGTGAGTCAACTAAACTTATTTATAAACTACCCAGTCATGGCCAGGTGCAGTGGCTCATGCCTGTAAGCCCACCACTTTGGGAGGCCAGGGCGGGTGGATCACTTGAGTCAGGAGTTCGAGACCAACCTGGCCAACATGGTGAAACCTCATCTCCACTAAAATACAAAAATTAGCCAGGTATGGTGACAGGTGTCTGTAATTCCAGCTATTTGGGAGGCTGAGGCAGAAGAATTGTTTAAACCCGGAGGTAGAGGTTGCAGTGAGGCAAGATGGCACCACTGCATTCCGGCCTGGGTGACAGAACAAGACTCCCTCTCAACAACAAACAAATGAACAAAAAATACAACAACAACAACAACAAAACAAAACCCAGTGTCTCAGGTATTTCTTCATAGCAGCATGAGAACAGATCAGTACAGTAAATTGGTAGCAGGAGTTGGGTGCTGCTATAAGCACAACTGAAAATGTGGAAGCAACTTTGGAACTGGGTAACAGGCAGAGGTTGGAACAGTTTGGAGGGCTCAGAAGAAGGCAGGAAAATGTGGAAAAGTTTGGAACTTCCTAGAGACTTGGAGGGCTCAAAAGACAGGAAGATGTGGGAATGTTTGGAACTTCCTAGAGACTTGTTGAATGCCTTTGCCCAAAATGCTGATTGTGATATGAACAATGAAGTCCAGGTTGAAGTGATCTCAGATGGAGATGAAGAACTTGTTGGGAACTGGGGTAAAGGTCATTCTTGCTATGCTTTAGCAACAAGATTGGCAGCATTTTGTTCCTGCCCTAGAGATCTGTGGAACTTTGAACTTGAGAAAGATGATTTGGGGTATCTGGCAGAAGAAGTTTCTAAGTGGCAAAGTGTTCAAGAGGAAGGAGAGCATATAAAAGTTTGGGAAATTTGCAACCTGACAATGCGATAGAAAAGAAAAACCCATTTTCTGGGGAGAAATTCAAGCTGCCGGCAGAAATTTGCCTAATGAAGAGCTAAATGTTAACCACCAAGACAATAGGGAAAATATCTCCAGGGCATGTCAGAGACCTTCATGGCTGCCCCTCTCATCACATGACCTGAGGCTTAGGAGAGAAAAATGGTTTCCTGGGCTGGGCCCAGGGTCCCAGGCTCTATGCCACCTTGGGACATAGTGCCCTGTGTCCCAGCTGTTTCAGCTCCTGCCATGGCCAAAAGGGGCCAAGGTCAGGTCAGGCCATTGCTTCAGAGGGTGCAAGCCCCAAGGCTTGGTGGCTTACACAAAGTATTGGGCCTGCAGGTACACAGAGGTCAAGAACTGAGGTTGGAGAACCTCTGCCTAGATTTCAGAGGATGTATAGAAATGCCTGGATGTCCAGGCAGAAGTTTGTTGTAGGGCCGGAGCCCTCATGGAGAACCTCTGCTAGGGCAGTGCAGAAGGGAGAGGTAGGATTGGAGCCCCCACACAGAGTACCCACTGGGGCACTGCATAGAGCAGCTGTGAGAAGAGGGCCACCATCCTCCAGAACCCAAAATGGTAGATACACCAACAGCTTGCACTATGTGCCTGAAAAAGTCACAAACACTCAACACTAACCTGTGAAAGCAGTCAGAAGGGGGAGCTATATGCTGCAAAGACACAGGGATGGAGTGGCCCAAGGCCATGGGAGCCCACCTCTTGCATCAGCATGACCTGGATATAAGACATGGAGTCGAAGAAGATCATTTTGGAAGTTAAAGATTCAATGACTTCCCTATTGAATTTCAGACTTCCATGGGGTCTATAGCCCCTTTATTTTGGCCAGTTTCTCCCACTTGAAATGGTGAATTTACCCAATGCCTGTACCTGCATTATGTTAGGAAGGAAATAACTAACCCATTTTTTATTTTACAGGCTCATAGGCAGAAGGGACTTGCCTTGTCTCAGATGAGGCTTTGGACTTGGACTTTTGGGTTAATACTGAGTGTAGACTTTGGGGACTTTGTTTAGACTTTGGGGGACTGTTGGAAGGGCATGATTGTGTCTTGAAATATGAGAAGAGATTTGGGAGGAGCTAGAGGCAGAATGATATGGTTTGGCTCTGTATCCCCACTCAAATCTCACCTTGAATTGTAATAATCCCCACATGTCAAGGGCAGGACCAGGTAGAAGTAACTGGTTCATGGAGGGCAGTTTCTCCCATGCTGTTCTCATAATGAGTGTGTCTTATGAGATCTGATGGTTTTATGTGTCTGGCATTTCCCTTGCTAGTGCTCACTCTCTCTCCTGCCGCCTTGTGAAGGGGTGCCTTCTGCCATGGTTGTAAGTTTCCTGAGGCCTACCCAGCCATGCAGAAGTGTGAGTCAATTAAACCTCTTTTCTTTATAAATTACCCAGTCTTGTGGATGGCTATACCACCCTGAATATGCCCAATCTCATCTGATAAATTACCCAGTCTAGGGTATTTCTTCATAGCAGTGTGAAAATGGAGTAATACACTGACCTTACCTCACACTTCCCATCTTATTATTATTATTTTAATTTAATTATGGTAAAACAAGCCTGGTGCAGTGGCTCACTTCTGTAATTTCTACACTTTGAGAGGCTGATGCAGGAGGATTTGTTGAGGCCAGGAGTTAGAGACCAGTCTCAGCAACATAGCAAGACCCTGTCTCTATTAAAAAATAATAAGACCGGGTGCAGTGGCTCATGCCTGTAATTTCAGCACTCTGGGAGGCATTTTGAGCCACTGCACCCCAGCCTGGGTGACAGAGCAAGACCCTGTCTCAAAACACAAAAAAATTGTGGTAAAATATACACGACATAAAAATCGATCCTTCTGGCCAAGTGTAAGTGTACAGTTCAGGAGTGTTCAGTGCATTCACATTGTCATGGGATGTCATCCTCTTTATTTTGAATATTACCCTGGAGGGTTGTGGAGGTGTACATTTCTTGTTTCTCACTGAGACTTCACTGTGATCAATCCCTGTTGTTTCCTCCCAGACTCAAGTAGAATGAACTCCCCGTGATATTTTAGCCAGGAGGGGATCACGTTTGGGGACTTTAGACCAAGCTGGGGTCAAAGGTGATGTTCCACCACCCAACTCCCACCCTTTGCCTTTAGCCCCCAGCCTGGTTCAGCAGCACAGGCGAGGACTGCTGGGTGGGCTTCATCCATGACCTAGTGGAGGACTTTCCAGGGCAGAGTAGGCCCTTATTGTCTCTGAGATACCCCTCTACCCAGAAACAGCTGGTACAGCAGGATGGTGGCATGACCTCCTGAAGGCTCAGGTACAACCCCAGTTGGGAGGCAACACACTGAAAAGATGAGGCTCTGTCTTGTAGGATACAGTGTGTGGTGACTCAGAGACCCGCACATTCCATGACAGAACACACAGCCAGAAATCATGACTACACCGAGTCATCACCGACAGAATTGTCATTTCCAGTTCCTAAAACTTGGAGCTCTGTTGGGTAAAGGTCTTGGTCCCCAACAGAGGAGTGTTTCTACCAGCAGACAACAATGGTTCCACTTAGTCGGAAGCTGAGATTGCCACCTGGCCATGTTAGGCTCCTTATCCACTGAACTAAAAATGCATGCACACACACAGAAAATAATGCACGCACGCACACACACGTGTATGTATGTATTTTACACATACATACATACATTTCTTCTTTTCCTCCTCCCCACTCTTCTCCCCTCCTAACTTCCTATTATCTTCTCTCTTCCTCCTTCCCCTGATTTATTTCAGCATTGATGTTGGTGATTAAGTTTAAAATGTATTATATAATTTTTTATATATATTTAATTAATTATTTTATTTATTTATTTATTTATTTATTTTGAGACAGGGTTTTGCCACGTTGCCCGGGCTGGTCTCGAATGGTCTCGAATTCCTGAGCTCAAGGGATCCACCTGCTTTGGCCTCCCAAAGTGCTAAGATTATAGGTGTGAGTCACCATGCCCGGCCTATACATCTGTACCTTTTCTTTTCATTCCTTTTTTTCTTTCTTTCTTTCTTTCTTTTACTTTCTTTCTTTCTTTCTTTCTCTTTCTTTCCTTTTTTCTTTTCTCCTTTCTTTCTTTTCTCCTTTCTTTCTTTTCTTTCTTTCTTCCTTCCTTCCTTCCTTCTTTTCTTTCTTCTTTCTTTCCTTCCTTCCTCCCTCCCTCTCTCTTTTTTTTTTTTTTCAGAGTCTCACTCTGTCACCCAGGCTGGAGTGCAGTGGTGTGATCTCCGCTCACTGCAAGCTCCGCCTCCTGGGTTCACACCATTCTCCTGCCTCAGCCTCCCAAGTAACTGGGACTACAGGTGCCTGCCACCATGCCCAGCTAATTTTTTGAATTTTTAGTAGAGACAGGGTTTCACCGTGTTAGCCAGGATGGTCTCGATCTCCTGACCTCGTGATCCACCTGCCACAGCCTCCCAAAGTGCTGGGATTACAGGCATAAGCCACCATGCCCGGCCCCTTCCTTCCTTCCTTCTTTCTTTTCCTTCCTTCCTTCCTTCCTTCCTTCCTTCCTTCCTTCTTCTTTCTTTCTTTCCTTCTTCCTTCACTCCTTCCTTCTTTCATTCCTTCCTTCCTTCCTTCTTTCTTCTTTCCTTCTTCTCTCCCTCCCTTCCTCCCTTCCTTCTTTCCTTTCTTCCTTTCTTTCTTTCCTTCTTCTCTCCCTCCCTTCCTCCTTCCTTCTTCTTTATTTTTGAGACAGAGTCTCACTCTGTCACCCAGGCTGGAATTGTCAACCAGGCTGGAATGCAGTGATGTGATCTTGGCTCACTGCAACCTCCGCTCACTGCAACCTCCGCCTTCTGGGTTCAAGCAATTCTCATGCCTCCGCCACCTGAATAGCTGGAATTACAGGCATACGCCGCCATGCCCGGCTAATTTTTGTATTTTTTGTCGAGATGGGCTTTTGCCATGTTGCCCAGGCTGGTCTCAAACTCCTGGGCTCAAGGGATCTTCCTGCCTCGGCTCCCCAAAGTGCTGGGATTACAGGTGTGAGCCACACAGCGCCCAGCCTAAAACATATTCTTTAGATTGCAGAACACACAGGTGAGGTTGTGGTTGACTTGGAAGAGTAATTAACCTTTCCCAGAGATGGATACAGTGACCCTTGGGACTTTGTGTCTCCTTTAGGGGAAGAGGGTGAAAGTATCTTTCTAGGAAGAGAAAGTCTGTCCCTCGAAGCAGAAGCATGACAAGCTTGTTACTGTTGATGGAGGTGCACCTGTGTTAGTGGGGCCGCCCATGCCATGGGGCTGGGCTCCTGGCCCCCTGCTCGGGTGGGAGCCTCTGCACGCTGTGTGTCTCCTTTGCCATCTGGCAGCCTGTTGTGCTCTGCCAACAGGAGGGACTAGAGAGAGACTGGAAGGCTGGGGGAGGGAGGAAGGACTTACTCCTCATTTGCTCAGTGTCCCGCCAAAATCACCCAGCTGATGGCCCTTCAGTCAGCAGCGGCACACAGTTCCAGTTTCAAAGTTTTCTCCATGCTCTGAGAACCAGCTGCTCAGAGACTCTGGCACTCCCTCCTTTGAGGCCTCAGTGCTGCCTCAGGGTAGGGTCCCTTCTCCAAGATCCTGAGGCTGGGCAGCCTCTCCTCCTCTGAGGTGTGACTTCTTTTTTGAGCCAGAGTCTCACTCTGTCACCCAGACTGGAATGCAGTGGTGCTATCTTGGCTCACTGCAACCTCTGTCTCCCAGGTTCAAGCGATTCTCCTGCCTCAGTCTCCCAAGTAGCTGGGACTACAGGCACCTGCCACCATGCCCAGCTAATTTTTGGTATTTATTTTAGTAAAGACGGGGTTTCACCATGTTGGCCAGGCTGGTCTCGAACTCCTGGCCCCAAGTGATCCACCTGCTTTGGCCTCCCAAAATGCTGGAATTACAGGTGTGAGCCACTGTGCCCTGCCTAGAGGTGTGAATTCTAGCCCTGGGCACCCCCTCCAAGCTTCTAGGCTCTGGTAGCTCCCATCTCTTCATCTCCCCCCCTCTGGTGTGGCAGCTGCTTCTTGGAGGTGGCGCTCTCTCACGCCTTCAGGGTTCTCTTTATGGCTTGGTCAATGCCTCTTTAGCTACCTCCCTACACATTAAATACTTTATGGTAAAATAACTCACAAGGTTCCTGTTTTCCTAACTGGACCCGGGCCGATCTGTGAGATGATGCTTCATCCATTCATCCCTTCACTCATTCATTTAGCAGTCGCCTGACATTTCCTTTGTGCCAGGTCCCAGGCAGGGCGATGCTGGCAGCTCACAGATAAATCAGACACAGTTCTTATCCTGGAGGAGCTCACCGTCTGATGGGGGAGGCGCTTACAGGCAACACAGAGCAGCAAGTGCAGTGCAGGGGGATTTGGGGCCGTGTCCAGCGGTCAGCATGGGATCCCCGTCCAGCCCAGGGCCTCTAGACAACCCTCCCTGAGGATTCACACTTTCCATCCTTGGGAGCTGCTGTGGGCTGGGGACAGATGGGAGTTACATCAGCGCAGCCAGGGGCGAGGGGGGCTCTCTGGGGGCTGTTGAGGCTGTTCTGCTCAAACCAGCTCATGGGATCCAGATGCCTCTGCTGGCTCCAGCATCTGCAGAGCCAGGGCCAGGCCTCCTCTCAGAGCAGCCAGGGAGGCCGGGCCAGGCCCTGGGCATGGTTGCCAGCAGGAGGGCGAGCTAGGCGAACTTACTCCCCAGGGCTTCACTCCGCCTGGATGCCCACATTACAGTCAGTCTCTTGGCTTCTAACAATCTGGACTTTCCCCGACGGAATGGACCTGACTGTGGTTTGCATGTGACTGTGTGGAAAGAGGGGTGGTCTCGTGGCCCCACATTTCCCCATTAGCAAGTTTGCCCTTCTTGGGTTTATCTGAGGGGGAGTGGAGCACAATATAAGCCCAGGCTTGGGTCAGACAGACCTGGACTGTGGCCCTGCCTCCTAGGAGCTATGAACTTAGGGCAAGGCCTCCAACTTCTCAGGACCTCGGAGTTCTCCTGGGTCACACGGGGCTCATATCTGCCCTTCAAGGTTCTGTGCAGAAGAGGGAGGGAGAGTGCTTTGTGAAAGGTAAAATCCTGTAGCCGGTGAAAGGGGTTATCCTACAACCCGGTCCTGTCCTTGAGATGCTCACAGCCTGCTGGGAGACAGAGGTGCTCTATGCACAGAGGGTCCAGGATAGACAGGGAACAGAAGAGGACCATGGGACCAGGCTGGAGGTGGGAGTTGTTCTTGGCTGAAGATTGAGCTGCTGCCGCTGTTTCAGATGGCAGAAGCTGAAGATGCCCTAGACGCAGCTGTGTGACTCTGAAAATACACTTGCCCTCTCTGGGCACCCATTTCCTCTTACACTGCTGGCTCTGGTCCTCTCCCCATCTCCCCTAGGCCCTCCTCCAGGACCCACTCTCTGGGGGGAGGCAGCCCCTAGAATGGGTGCTCATTTCCCTTATTCAGCTCCCTCGCCCGGAACAAGCCCTCCTTCCTACGGCAGCACTCCCCATCGCCTTAAGGTCAGCTCCTCAATCTGGGTCCCCAGGAGCCACATCTCAGGGGGCCCCTCACATTCAGACTCAGCTGAGTGTCTCATCTGCTCATCCTCCCATCTCTCCAGCCACTCGGCCAGAAGCCAGGCTGCACCCTAGATCCCCAACATCCAGCCCTGCTCCCTGGCACAAGTACCTCTCCAACCGCCCCCTCCTTCACCCTAACGGCCTCTGTCTTGTTGTTCATGTAAATGTTCTTGAAGTCCACAAACCCTCAGTCTAAAATCGGTGAATTTTCAGCAAATTACACACCACTTAACCAGCACCAGATCAAGAAACAATAACCAGCCCAGGCGTAGTAGCGCATACCTGTCATCTTAGCACTTTGGGAGGCCAAGGCAGGTGGATCCCTTGAGGCCAGGAATTTGAGACCAGCCCAGGCAACATGGCAAAATCCCGACTCTACAAATAAAGTTAAAAATTAGCTGGGCCGGTGTGGTGGTCCATGACTGTAGTCCCAGCTACTTGAGAGGCTGAGGTGGGAGGATCTCTTGAGCCCAGGAATTTGAGGCTGCAGAGAGCCATGATTGCACCACCACACTCCAGCCTGGGTGGTGGTGCAGTAGCACCATCTCGGCTTGCTGCTACCTCCACTTCCTGGGTTCAAGCAATTCTTGTGCCTCAGCCTCCTAAGTAGTTGGAATTACAGACACGCGCCACCACGCCCAGCTGATTTTTGTATTTTTAGTAGAGATGGAGTTTCACCATGTTTGCCAGGTTGGTCTTGAATTCCTGACCTTAAGTGATCTGCCCGCCTCGGCCTCCCAAAGTGCTGGGATTACAGGCATGAGCCACCGCACCTGGCTTCAGCCCCGCCTCTTAATGCGACTGCTGTAAATGGGCCAGGATCCAGCTGGCCAGAAATAAGAGCAGCATCCTGGAGAACACAGAGGCAGTGAGGACGGGCACAGGCAGGGCAGAGGTAACAGGAGAAAGGCCGGAAGGCCAGAAAGTGCCCACTACCGCCACACCACCCGGCCAGGTGAGGACCCCAGCCTCTGCCCATCATGGTGCTGTGCTCTTGCACCTCTGGGCTGGGAGCAACGGGCCTAAGTCCCGAAGATCCTCTGACCCTCCCTCCTGGCCTCCGACCCCTGGCCAGAGTTGTATGTCTCCTCTTTTGCAAAGAGATGGGTGGTGCCCACTCCCAGCATGGTTGTAATGATCAAATGAGCCAGCCCAGCCCAGCCCCTGGCACAGAGCACGTTCTCTACGACACAGAGTGGTGTTATTATCACACCTCCACTTTCCACGTGGAGAAACAGAGGTTCAGCAAGTAGGTGGCAGTGCTGGGATTTGAACCCAGACCTTCACTGTTCTGTGCGCAGGGTAGGAAGGAGGCTGGCTGGGGAGCCGGGAAGGGGTCCAGTGCCTGCCTCGAGTGGCAGCTACCATTCTTCACCTCCCTGTGCCAACAGCCACAGACCAGAGTCTAATGTCCCCTTCCGAGCCCCCACAGCTACCGGAGGAGTCTGGCTCCTGCCCCCTGCCTTGGGGGATTCCAGAGAGACTTTGCAGTTCGCTCTGCCCTTGCCTAGCAGGGCTGGCTGTCGCCTGAGGCCCTGGTTCCTCGGGCTGCCCCCGCCTCAGGAGCAGGAGCCAGAACAGTTGTTGGGCATCTGAGTTCTGGGAAAGAAGGAGGGAGGGGCGCTCGCTCTGGCGGAAACCTGCCCTGGGGAAATGTAATCAGATCCTCAGAGCAGCGGTTTGTTCCTGGTTTGTTTCTAGTGGGTGTGTTCACAAATGTTTTTGGCCAGGACTGAGAAAGATGTGGACCCATCCTTTACTGGGGGCAGGGCACTGCATGGCCTGGGGCGGGCATCCTGTCAGTTATTTAGGAATCTTCCCAGCGGGCCAGGCACAGGCAAGCGGGGAGTCGTTTCCCCAGCAGCTCTAGGGGAAGGAAAATAATTTTCCCCTGGCTGGCATATCAATATTCAACTTCTTGTTTAAATATTAAATTGTAATGTCCTCCATCTGAGCGCCTAACAGAGCTCAGGGATGAGTGAGCCCTGTGTTCCTGGAAGTCTGGTTTCATGGTTCACTTGTTCCTAAATCTCTGCTTGTTCTGACTCGGATCAGCCCAGTGCAAGGCGTGCTCGGAATTCCGCTGTGAGGTTGGGGGTCAGGGTGGGACCAGGCTTCAGGCCCTGACCACAGGCCCTGGACTCAGGTGTGATCTGTGCTGCAGTGGGGGGCGTGGGGTCGGGGGAGAAGCATCCCCTTCCAGGGGGGTGCAGCAGCAGCAGGAAACCAGGGGGAGGTGAGACGTGAGCTCAGAGGGAGACACTCCTCCCAGCTGTAGTCACCGCCAAAAATCAGAAGCCGGCTCCGGCCCCACCAACTTCCAAGGAGAGAAACGAGACCAGACCAGGTGCAGTGGCTCATGCCTTTAATGCCAGCACTGAGAGGCCAAGGTAGGCAGATCACCTGAGGTCAGGAGTTCGAGACCAGCCTGGCCAACACGGTGAAATCCTATCTCTACAAAAATATAAAAATTAGATCAGACGCGGTGGCTCATGCCTGTAATTCCAGAACTTTGGGAGGCCAAGGCGGGCAGATCACCTGAGGTCAGGAGTTTGAGATCAGCCTGACTGACCAACATGGAGAAACCCTGTCTCTACTAAAAATACAAAATTAGCTGGGTGTAGTGACGCACACCTGTAATTCCAGCTACTTCGGAGGCTGGGGCAGGAGAATCGCTCGAACCCGGGAGGCAGAGGTTGCGGTGAGCCGAGATCACTCCATTGCACTCCAGCCTGGACAACAAGAGTCAAACTCCACCTCAAAAAAAAAAAAAGAGATTGTTTCTGTCTCGCATTAGAATCCCAAGGTGAGGGCTCCAAGGCCACTGGGGCCACTCTGCCACCCCCAAAATGTGCCCTGCAAAACCTTTGCTCCAGTTGCTGCCACACTTGAGCCAGTGGGAAGCGGGGAAGAGTGCCCAAAGCAGATGTCTTTAAGATCATACATGAGTTGCAGGCATCACTCCTGCTCACATCCCATTGGCCTGGACTTAGTCACATGGCCATAGCCAGCTGCCAAGGGGAGGTGATATGTCTGCCTAGAACTCAGTGTGTTCTGTTACTAAGGACCACAGGAAGAAAAGACCCTTGAGGACAGTAGATAGCATCTAACACACGAGACAAGGAGTTAGGATAGGGTGCCTCCAGGGCTGGTTAACTCAGCAGCTCCTTGAGGTCTTCACGTCTTCAAGGATGCAAGGTAGTGACTTTTGATCTCAGACTTGTCCCCTCATGGCCCCAAAATGGCTGCCATTGCTTGGAGCATTACACCCTTATGCCAAACGCAGAAAAGAAATGTTGCTTTCTTGCCTATGAAAATTTTCTCAGAGCCCCCTTTTCCAGCTGACTTGCCCTCTCATTGGCCAGAATAGCATTACATGCCCATTTCCACTCCAATTACTAGGAAGGAACTGGAATGACTACGACTGGCTTAGACCAAAGGAGATTCACCCTCAGGCCTAGAAAGGGCCCACTTCTTCTACAGGCCTAAGTTACCTGAGGGTCGAAGAAAATTGGGGTTTCCTTAGCAAGAAAGAAGGGGAAGGAGAATGGCCATGGATAAGGAGTCAACAGCATCCTCCCTGGGAACTGGCACTTCCTACCCACCTCTCTGCCCTAAGCAGACATTTATGCACATAATTTCCTTTTTTTTTTTTTTTTGAGATGAAATCTCGGTCTGTCACCCGTGCTGTAGTGCAGTGGTGCGATTTCAGCTCACTGCAACCTCCGCCTCCCGGGTTCAAGCAATTGTGCCTCTGCCTCCCGAGTAGCTGGGACTATAGGCGCCCCCCATCACGCCCGGCTAGTTTGTATATTTTTAGTAGAGATGGGGTTTCACCATATTGGTCAGACTGGTCTTGAACTCCTGACCCTATGATCTGCCCACCTTGGTCTCCCAAAGTGCTGGGATTACAGGCATGAGCCACCGCGCCAGGCCTTTTTTTTTTTGAGACGGAGTCTTGCTCTTGTCACCCAGGCTGAAGCACAGCAGCGTGATCTCAGCTCACTACAACCTCTGCTTCCCAGGTTCAAACGTTTCTCCTGCCTCAGCCTCCCAAGTAGCTGAGATTACAGGCGCCCACCACCATGCCTGGCTAATTTTTGTATTTTTAATAGAGACAGGGTTTCACCATGTTGGCCAGGCTGGACTTGAACTCCTGACCTCATGCTGGCCGAGTAGGCACTCACTGTATAATGGTCAAATGACTAAACAATGCTGGACTCTAAAAGGTCATCTCGTTTGTTCACATACATATATAGTTAGTATATGATTTGTATTATTTAAGTAAAACCTGCTCATTTGAAATGCTGCTGTGGCTGGAGAAATCACTGACTTTACAACCCTTTGTATTTATCAAAAACAAAACCTGGGCCAGGTGCAGTGGCTCACCTGAGGTCAGGAGTTCAAGAAAAAAAAAAAAAAAAAAAGGAAACAACACACAACCTGCTCTTGAATACCCCTAAAGAGCCAGGAAGCTCACCTCCTTCCCATGCTGCCCGAGATGGTCTGTGGGCAGAAAACGGGGGCCAATGAATGCCTCCCCCTTCAGCTGCCAAAAAGCAGCCCGCTGGGCCCCAGTGCTCCTGGCAGCACCCCCAGTCCTGGTGGGAGCTCTCCTCCAGCCTGGTGGGAACGCCTAGGCAGTTTCCACAATGCGAACCAGCTGGGGTCTCGCCATGTGGGGATCAGATATTCCTATGGCCCAGTCCTGGAGCCGCCCACACAGTACTTCAGGACCCTCCCGGGATTTCAGCATCCAGGCGGAGGCCAGAGGAACCCCACAGGCCCTCACAGCTCCCTCAATGGACCCCTCCCTGGATGGGTGGCGGGCTCCTCAGTGTCCACATTTGGTCCCATTTATGTGAAACAGATTCAGGCTTGTCATGGAGGGGGTGTGCTGGTGGGACCCAACCTCGGGTGTCTGTGAGCCTTGAAAAAGGAAGAGGGAAACACAAGCTCCCCGCATTCCCCACTCCATCACCAGGGACACCGGGGCTAGGAGCCAGGTCCCAGGTTCTTCTGTGCTGGGCAGGTTGTGAGACCTCGGCGAAGCCACCACCTGTCCACCCAGTGGCTTCCCCATCAGAAGAATGGAGCGGAGGAGGCTGTGAGCAGAACGCACTTCACCAATCACAAGGCCTGAGGTGACAGTGGGTCACTTTTATTTTATTGATTATTCTCCTGTATTTATAATGGGGAGGGGGTTTCTTTAAAATGTTTCTCCTGAGCCTAAAGAGCCTCCCCACCCAGCCCCCATCAGAGGGAAGGGGCAGAGCATATGCGCCCCCCTGGCATCTCTGGAGAGGAGGAAGGATGGGGTGGGCAGGAGGGGCTGCCCCTAAGGGGCTCCCCAGGCTGGCACTGCCAGGCCTCTGCCCACTCAGTCCCTGCTGGCCCCTCCGAAAGAGGAACCAAAACCAGAAAAGAGAAAAGCATCCTCCACACCCGGTCCTTAGGGCTGGGTCTCCCCCATCGCTGCCGCTTTCCTAGCAACAGCCTCCTCTCCTCTCTGGGAACCTCGTCCTTCCTTCCCCATCCCCTTAGCACCGGCCTCTGCCCTCGTGGGCACCTCTGCCCCAACTGTCTGGCTTCCTGTGACATCCAGGGGTGCCCTGAGGTTCATCCTTCCTGCCTGTTGTCTAGAAGGCCTGGGGCGCTCACTGAGCTCACTCCGCAGGCTCTGGCACCACGTGTCAGCCCTGCCTCAAGACAGGACACTGTCCTGGGGATGTCCACAGCCTCCCACTGGACCTGCTCCCTCAGCTCCTCAACAGCCAGCCTAAGCCCAGTGGCAGCTTAGACCTCCCTCTCCTGGGCCCCCAATCTTGCCTCCCCAGGAAGCCTGGCCAAGTGCCCCCTCCATCAGAAGCGGGTTGGGAAGGTGGCCTCGCAGGCCTCTCACAAGTACATCTTCATGGCCTTGTGTGTTGTGGGGCAGTAGCGGGCATGGAGCTGGGCCAGCAGTGCCCTGGACGTGGCCTCGAACCGCGTGCCCTGGCTCTTCTTGTTCCACACGTGGACAGCATAGGTGGCATTGAGCAGCTGTGGCAGCTCCTCGGGGTTGATATCCTCAAAGTACTTCTTCCAGTCCTGCCAGGGGATGGGGTAGAAGGCCTTGGGGGGCAGGGTGGTGACGCCGCGGCAGGCGTGGCTCTCGGCCAGGCTGCGGATGGAGCACCACTTCTTGAAGACCCGCGTGAGCAGCTGCGGGCCCTGGTGACCCCAGATCCAGCCGTTGTAGTGGTCCACGAAGTCCCGCATGCACAGCGCCATGAACTCATGCCTGCGCTCGAAGGCCAGGAAGGCGCCGTTGAGGACGTAGCGGGACTGGGTGCCCAGCACGTTGGTCAGGTTCCTCAGGTTCTTGAGAACAATGAAGTCGGTGTCCAGGTAGATGCCGCCGAACTTCCACATGAGTGCGATCCTGGAGGCGTCGGAGAGCACGGGGAGCAGGTACGGTTCCCAGCGCCCCTGCACAGCCGCATACCAGTCGGCCAAGGGTGTGTCCCGGAACAGCTCCTGCAGGTCTAGCGGGAGCATCTGGACATTCGGGAAGCAGCTCAGAAGCGAGATGCCCAGGTGCCGGGGCAGGGAGGCGTTGCCACCTGGAAGCCCTTTCATCAGGACCAGCACGTGGGATTCGGGGTGAGTTCTGGCGGCAGACTCCACGGAGCACATGAACAGGAAGTTGGGGTTGGTCCGGTCTGAGGTCTCCAGGAAGAAGATGTTGCCCGGAGCGGGGCCGTGGGAGGGGGGTGCCAAGGTGGGGCAGGGAATATCTGCTGGCAGGTTATAGAGCTGCCCTTGCTCCTTGGGCTCTCCCACAACATGCCAGTAGATCATGATGGAGACGAAAAACGTGAACTTGAAGCCGATGATGAACAGGGTGCAGACCCGCTGCCTTGGGGCACCCCGGAGCAGCCACAGCAGGAGGTCGGGGGGTTTGGACATGGTCTCCCCAGATCAGACCAGGAGCTTCCAGCAGGAACCGGCTGGTCTGCAAGAGATGAGCACCCGCCATCAGGGAGGCCGTTGGCATTCCCGACCCACAGGGAAAATGCTTCCTGTGAACATCAGCCAGAGCCAAGGCTGGCTTCCAAGCCCATGGACTCCGGGCCCACAGGGGTCAAGGCTTGAACCCCAGCCTGCTGGCTGCTCACCTATGAAATGGGAGCACAGTGGGCCATAGACTGGGGTCTGAGCAGGGTCCCTTCCACTCCCTGTGACACACCTGTGAGTTCCCCCAAGGACCAGGCCAGTGCCACCCATGGTGTGTAACCATTACAGGCCCAGGCCAGAGTCTGGTCTGCATAAGGACTGTCAGAAGTGATGGCTTCACCATGTGACACACAGGGCTCTGTTAGGATTGGCAGCCTGGGTTTTGAGGCCCAGCTCATGCCCACCTCAGCTCCATGAACCACGCCTGGGGCTCATCCAAGGACAGGCCACTGAGGGGTCCTGAGGACGTTCAACATGAGGCCTGGGGCTCTGGCAGGCCCGGGCACTGGCTTGCTAAGGGCTGGCCCAGCAGGTGCACTCACAGGGCGCTCGTTCCAGGTACATAGGATGCCTACCGCATCAGACCCTGGGCTATGCTTTTCATAGACACAGGTGGGAAAGAAACTGGGAGGTTGTGCCTTAGGCCATGATGCTGACTTGTACTACTGCCTTAGACCCCTCTTTCCTGGTGATGTGCGCTTGGCCAGTGCAGGAACATGCCCAGGTACCTCGCAGGTGGTTGGGGGAGCAGCAGGCTTGGACCATGCTCCTGGGGAAAAGACTGTGAACACCTGGGAGGCATGAGACTCCAACTCTGCCTGAACCGGCTGTGTTACCTGGGGCAAGTGACGGAGCTCTCTGAGCCTCAGTCTTCCCACCGGCAGGACAGGACGCCGGAACCCACTAAAGGGTAACATTCATTCGTTCATAATTCTATAAATACTGGCTGTCCATCCTGTCCATACCGGGTGACTTTCTCAGCATCTCACACATAGGAACATGTGTGGCCCCTTATAACCACCCTATGGGGTGGCAATTACCACCCCCACCCCACAGATGAGGAAACTGAGGCATAGAAGTACAGTACCTTGTGCAGAGTCCCACAGCCAGCAGTGACAGTGCAGGGATTAGGTCCCAGGCCACCTGGCCAGGGTCCCTGCTCTCACCACTGCACCGCTCTGCCTGGAAGAAGTGGCTAGCCAATGTACCTGGTGTGTTGGAGGAACTTGGTGCATGCTGACCTGAACTGTATTGATGTTAACAGCCAGCGGGATCACCATTAAATCAGTGACTTCTATGCTCCATGACAAACTCACACCGCCACTGGCCTTCAGCAAGCCCAGGGGGCCGTTGTATCGTTTCTACTTTAGGTGCCAGGAAACCTGGGCACAAAGTCAAGGGACTGGGTGCAACCTGGTTGCTAAGGGGAACTGAGAGTCGGTCCCCTTCCAAGGATAGGCAGAAGGTGGGGTGGCAATCTCACACAGGCTGAGAGTGGTACTGGGAGCCTGGGGCTTGGTAACTTAGGCTGGGCCCTTCCCAGGGTAGAGAGCTGGGAACCTCAACGATGTCACTGGCTGGTAACTGACCAGCCTGGGCAGCCCATTGCAGAGAAGTGGGGATCCTGGCAGTCTGCAGGCCTCTGGGAGACACACCCTGGCTCAATAGCCGACCTTCTTTGCCAACACGAACACGGCCCTTCCATACACTTGCAGCGGCTGCAAATCCATCTGCAAAAGATGACAAGAAGAGAGTGAGACAGGTCGCTGGCTCTCAGAGGACTCGTCCCCCTGGCCACACAGGCAGGTCAGGCCTGGGGCTCATGTGTTCACTGATACATTCACTCACTCCACCTCTCAGGGGACACTCGGGGAACAGGCGCAGGCCCTGCACTGGTACCTGGGAGAAGGGGAGAATCAGACACAGCCTTTCCCTGAAGGAGTTCTCAGTCTGGTGGGGGCACCGTTTAGAAACAGACAAAGAGGCCAGGCGTGGTGGCTCACGCCTGTAATTCCAGCACTTTGGGAGGCTGAGGCGGGTGGATCACTTGAGATCAGGAGTTCAAGACCAGCCTGGCCAACGTGGGGCAACCTTGTCTCTTCTAAAAATACAAAAATTAGCCAGGTGTGGTGGTGCGCACCTGTAATCCCAGCTACTCAGGAGACTGAGGCAGGAAAATTGCTTGAAAACCAGGGAGGTGGAGGTTGCAGTGAGCCGAGCTGCGCCACTGCACTCCAGCCTGGGTGACGAAGCCGGACTCTGTCTCCAAAAAAAAACACAAAAGGCCGGGCGCGGTGGCTCACGCCTGTAATCCCGGCACTTTGGGAGGCTGGGGTGGGCAGATCACGAGGTCAGGAGATCCAGACCATCCTGGTGAACATGGTGAAACCATGAAAATACAAAAAAAAATTAGCCGGGCGTGGTGGTAGGCGCCTGTAGTCCCAGCTTCTAGGGAGGCTGAGGCAGGAGAATGGCGTTAACCCAGGAGGCGGCAGAGCTTGCAGTGAGCGGAGATCACACCACTGCACTCCAGCCTGGGCGACAGAGCGAGAATCTGTCTCAAAAAAAAAAAAAAAAAAAAAAAAAAAAAGGCCAGGCACGATGGCTCACACCTGTAATCCCAGCACTTTGGGAGGCCAAGGCGGGTGGATCACTTGAGATCGGGAATTGGAGACCAGCCTGACCCACATGGAAAAGCCCTGTCTCTACTAAAAATACAAAATTAGCCGGGCGTGGTGGCGCATGCCTGTAATCCCAGCTACTCAGGAGGCTGAGGTAGGAGAATTGCTTGAACCCAGCAGGCGGAGGTTGTGGTGCACCGAAATCGTACCACTGCACTCCAGCCTGGACAACAAGAGCAAAACCTCGTCAAAAAAAAAAAAAAAAAAAAAAAAAAGAAAGAAAGAAAGAAAGAAAGAAAGAAAGAAAGAAAGAAAGAAAGAAAGAAAGAAAGAAAGAAAGAAAGAAAGAAAGAAAAGAAAAAAAGGAAACGAGACGGTGACTCCCTCAGGGAGGTGACACTTGGTTAAGCACCAAGGATGAGCGGGTCAGATGGAGGAGACAGCGGTGGCTCCAGACCTCTGCAAGCACCATGGGAACAAGCATCTAGTGTGCACCTGTATCTTCTCTCCCCAGCACCCAGCTAGGTTCCCAGCATGCAGCCGACACATGGGAAAACGGCTCACCCTGACCCACTCCCTCGACAGCCAGCAGGATGCTTTACAAGCACATTGGCCACGTCATTCTCAGCTTAGACCCTGAGTGATGTGAGGCCCTGACCTGCTGGGTGCCATGTGTCCCCCATACCCGTGACCTCATGTTCTGATTCTCTCCCCGCCACCTGTGCCCCAGCCACACCTGGCTGCCTGTTTCTCAGACCTCGCATGGCTGCCAGGGCCTTGGCACCTGCTGTCCTTCTGCTTGGAAGGCTCTTCTCTTAGGTGCCCACTCAAAAGTCCCCTTCTCTTGGGTGCTGACAAGTTGATGGGTGCAGCACACCAACATGGCACAAGTATACATATGTAACAAACCTGCACGCTATGCACATGTACCCTAGAACTTAAAGTATAATAATAAATAAATAAATAAATAAGTCCCCTTCTCTTTTTTTTTTTGAGACGGAGTCTCGCTCTGTCACCCAGGCTGGAGCGCAGTGGCCAGATCTCAGCTCACTACAAGCTCCGCCTCCCGGGTTCACGCCATTCTCCTGCCTCAGCCTCCCGAGTAGCTGGGACTACAGGCGCCCGCCACCTCGCCCGGCTAGTTTTTTTTTGTATTTTTAGTAGAGACGGGGTTTCACCGTGTTAGCCAGGATGGTCTCGATCTCCTGACCTCGTGATCCGCCCGTCTCGGCCTCCCAAAGTGCTGGGATTACAGGCTTGAGCCACCGCGCCCGGCCATAAGTCCCCTTCTCATCGAGTCCTCCCTGGGCCCCCTGAATTTCCAACTGCCCCCATCACCTCAGAGCCCCCTCGTTAGTTTCCTCATCCTTGCACTTATTCTAACACACGGTACATCCTACTTATTTGCTTTGGTTGTCTGTCTAGAACGTAACACCATGAGGTTAGGTATGTTTTGTGTTTTGTTCAGCTCTAGAATAGTAGAACAGTGCCCAGCTCTTAGTACGCAGTCAATAAATAGTGACTCCACGAGTTAACCAATGAGTGAATTAATGAATGATCAGCAAATGAATGGATCAATTAACGAGTGAGTGACCAGTAAGAGCGGACCAATGAGTGTGTAGACTGCTGTGTGACCAAGTGGGCCAGTGAGAAAAGTAGGGGGCAGAGGCCGGGTGAGCTCCCTGGGATGCGGGTAGCAAGGACAGGGCTGTGGTGTAACTAAGACATGGTGCCCCCTGCCCCTGTCCTTCTTCTGAAGGGAGAGGGGCTATTTTGGTCCTGAGTACTTTTAACCCCATGCAAACCACGCAAACAGGTGAACTGTTGGAGGGCCAGTAGCAGCAGCAGGAGCCCCTGCCTGCTTGGGGGCCCTGAGTGCTGGCATGATCTGACTCCATGGTGTGGGCGGGGTCCAGGCCCACTTGGAGGGGCAGGATGTCGTTGGGGGTGCCAGACTAGGGCCACGCCATATTTGGTGTCAAAGCCCAAGACCCAGGAATAGAAACTGTGTATGGGGCCAAGTTGGCCGCAGACCAATACCCGGGTGACCTCAGGCCCAAAGCATGCTCCTGGCCCCCGAGACGGGCCTCACAGTTGCAGCCTATGTCCTGGGCCTTGTCAGCTGGGCCTGGCACATTCCTGCTGCCTGCCCCTGCCTCCAGGCTCACCACTTCCCACCCTGTCACCAGGGAGCTATTCCCAGTTAGCCTGTTACTGTAGTCACTCCCCTGCTCTAAGCCCTTCCATGGTTCCCACTGCCAGGATCCCCCATGACTCATCTTAGGCAGGAAGTGAGGAGTGAGGAGAGGTGCAGGGCATGGCCGGGTGCGGTGGCTCACGCCTGTAATCCCGGCACTTTGGGAGGCTGAGGTGGGTGGATCACGAGGTCAAGAGATTAAGACCATCCTGGCCAACATGGTGAAACCCCGTCTCTACCAAAAATACAAAAATTAGCTGCTGTAGTGCTGCGTGCCTGTAGTCTCAGCTACTCAGGAGGCTGAGGCAGGAGAATCGCTTGAACTCGGGAGGCAGAGATTGCAGTGAGCTGAGATCGCACGACTGCACTCCAGCCTGGTGACAGAGGGAGACTCCATCTCAAAAAAAAAAAAAAAAAAAAAAATTCGAGAGGTGCAGGGCAACGGAGACAGAGGGCCAAAGGCTGGGTCACACTCCTACTGGCCAGGTTCTTGGCACCAGCTCTGCAGGCCCCAACTAGGGGTATCGATATCAGGGGCCAGGCCCAAGGGCTTAGGAAAGGCCCTCCAAGCTGGTGCTTTTCATCCCTACACGAATTGCACCCCCACCTGTCCCTACAGTAAGGGCGCTACCCCTCCGGCCCTGTGTCCAGCCCAGCTCAGCCTAGCACTGGCCAACCATGACCCAACAAAATGGAGTCCGCACTGAGCCCTCCATCCAGGCGGAGTGCTGACAGAGAGGCTCTCAGAGCACCAGGGTTATGCCCTTGGAGATTTCGATGTCCTCACGGGAACACAGAGGCCCCAAGAGGGAAAAAGGTGTCAGAGGCGTGTGAGCCAGACCAACACCATCTTAAATAGGAGGTGAGTAAAATGAGGCGGACACCTACTGGGCTGCATTCCCAGACAGTTAAGGCACTGTAAGTCACAGGGTGAGATAGGAGTTCAGCACAAAACACAGGTCATAAAGACCTTGCTGATAAAACAGGTTGCAGTTAGAGAAGCCGGCCAAAACCCACCAAAACCAAAATGGCCATGAGAGTGACCTCTGGTCGTCCTCTCTACTAGTCTCCCACCAGCACCGTGACAGTTTACAAATGCCATGGCAATGTCAGGAAGTTACCCTATGTGGTCTAAAAAGGGGAGGCATGAATCATCCACCCCTTGTTTAGCATATATCATCAAGACGTAACCATAAAAATGGGTAATCAACAGCCCTAGGGACTGCTCTATGGAGTAACCATTCTTTTATTCCTTTCTGTGTTTTTTGTGTCTGTGACAGTCTTGCCCTGTTGCCCAGGCTGAAGTGCAGTGGCCCAATCTCAGTTCACTGCAACCTCTGCCTCCTGGCTTCACGCAATTCTCCTGCCTCAGCCTCCTGAGTAGCTGGGATTACAGGCGTGTGCCACCATGCTCGGCTAATTTTTTGTATTTTTAGTAGAGATGGGGTTTCACCATGTTGGCCAGGCTAGTCTTGAACTCCTGACCTCAAGTGATCCGCCCACCTCGGCCTCCGAAAGTGCTGGGATTACAGGCGTGAGACACTGCGCCTGGCCCCTTTACTTTCGTAATAAACTTGCTTTCACTTTGCACTGCAGACTCGCCCTGAATTCTTTCTTGCCCCTTGGCGTGAGTGACCATGACCCTCCTGTCACTCTCAGTCACGTCCCTCAACATTTCCTTTCCTTGGTCATGGACCTGGCCCAGGGAGCTCACTGAGGACTTGGAGAGCCCCATGCAGGGCCTGGGGAGGGCTCTGGGTCCCTGTGAGGGCAAGGGACGCAGGACTGCGCAGAGGGACAGGCTGAGCCGTGAGGCTGTCGTCACCACAGAGGCCTCGGCCAGTCCCGTGGGAGTGCTGTAGCTGGGCTGGCCTTCAGAGATGTTTATTCCAAACCAGAGTTGGGGCTATGATGGTTAATTTCATGTGTCAACTTGACCAGGCCACAGGGTGCCCCAATTAAACATTACTCCTGGGTGTGTCTGGGGGTGTTTCCGGATAAGATTAGCATTCGAATGGCAGACTCCGGAAGCAGATGGCCCCCAGTGTGGGTGGTCCCCCAACCCTCGAGGACCTGAGTAGAAGGAAAGGCTGAGGACGGAGGAATGTGCCCCCGTTCTCCTGCCTCACTGCTGAGCTGAGACGTCTTATTTCATCTTCTCATCGACTGTTCTGTTTATTTGGAGAACCCCGACTAACCCAGGGGCCTACACCAACACTGGCCCACAGTGGGTCACTGGAGATGGGCTGTTCCTGAGGTAGGGAGCAATCCACCCAGGAGACAGGGGCTCCAGGGCTCAGTGATGGGACCAGATGGAGCCACCGCGCCCAGCGCAGCCCTCATCCCCTGGAAATGATTGTGTGTGTTTTCCGTTATCTCAGTCCTAACGGGCAGGGGCTCCTCGCTCTCATTCTGTTCCTGGTGCTGACGCAGGTTTAGCCGACAGCAGGAGCTCAACAGATACCGATGAGATGAGGAATGGCCTTCCAGGGGAGCCAGAGGCTATTTCCACTCTTCTCATGTTCTTGGGGTCTCAACAGGAGGGCCCAGGAACTGGAACTTTAGGAGCAAAGCCACGGTGGGATATGGGGATAAACAGGCCCAGGAATGGCCAAAGAGGGCGCATCAGTGACCATGGTTGGATCCTGCCGTGGCTTCCAAGTCTCCAGATAAGGAGCTGCCCCCTGTGCATGGCCAGGCTGGGGTGTAACCACCCCTGCTGACTTGTGATTGTGACCCCAGACCTCTGAGGCGAAAGACACCAGCGCCAGGGTCACACAGGGGTTCCTACTGTGTCACCAGCCATGTGACTCCTTCTGTGAACCTTAGTCTCTCTCTGCCCACAAAATGGGATTAACTCCACTTTGGAGGGATGGAGGGAGGCAATGCATCTCCAGGGCCCAGCCCACGGAGCAGGCCCTCAACAGATGTGGCCACGGCCATCATGTCATAGGCCTTTCCTCCGGTAGGGGAACTGGTGGGTGTCTGTGATGGGGCTGCGAGGGAAGGGCCACTCAGGATAGCGTTTAAGGTCAGGAAGCAGGGACATGCAGCCCGGACATAGCATCCTCTTTATCATGTTCCCAGTCCCACAGCTGTCACCAACTGGACCATCAGAGCCTGCCATCCCTGTCCCATGGTCATACTTGCCTTTAGTGGAGCCAAATTGGGTCCCCTCCCCATCCACCTCCACCCTTGCCTGGTCAGACAGGGACCAAGGTGGGCTTCACCCCCAGCGTCTCCCAGCTCATTGCCTCACGGCTTCCTTCCTGAGCAGGACTTTATGTGGCCAGGCCTGGAGGACAAAGGCCCACACCAACACACCTGAGCTTCCTTCCTGGCCCTGCCACGTGCCCACAAGACAGGCCACCTCTCTGAACCTTGGTTCAGGTCACAGGTTGCTGTGGGGATTAAGTGTGGTCAGGTCTCAGCTGGGTCCCAGACTTAGACAGGAGCCCGAGGTAGAACCCTGGCCAGGGTGAGGTAGAAAGGAAACTTCTCATACTACCTTCTCCAGGGTCCCCATGACCCTAAGGTCACACGTGGCTTTGAACATCACTAACATGGCAGCTCTGTGGAGAATGCTCCCACCGCAGCAGGAGAAAAAAGAGAAAAGTCACATGCACCGCTGTTCTGTAGTGGAGGCAGAGGGGTCATCTAGGTTTACCTACCCTGCACCCATTCATCTTCCTGAGAACACCTGCTGTCCTGTGGGAATCCACCCCTGCCCGTGGGCCCCGCTCCCTGAATGTTGCCGTAAGCACTGACTCAGGTCCGGCTAATGATAGTACCACATTCCCCTGGCCGCAGTGGTCAGGCTGAGGCACACAGAATGCAGTCCGGGCCAAGCAGAGGTATGTGCTTCCCATGGGGTCACTAGGTGTGAGCCAGGAACCGTAGGGGCAGAGGCTGACTGGGAATGAAGCCAGCCCTGAGGCATGCAGAGTCAAGGGAAGGAGACAAAGACCCACATGACACTGTCATGACACGTGGATCCCACCCTGCACAGCCCACCCAAGAGGAAAGGAGAACCTAGAAGTCAATGATGGAACCTTCTGATGACCTCCTCAGTCAATCAACGAATGTCTCATCCCCCTGATCTGTGTCTTCTTCCTGCTTTTTCTCCCCAGAACTCCTAGTCCCTCCCCTCTTTCTCTCACTCCTGCCACTCCAGGTTGGTCTCTCTCTCTCTCTCCTTTCTCCCTCTTCATCCCCCTCAGCGGACACCAGGATGCCTTTCTTGGTCTCTGACCCCACAACATCATATCAGGGGCGGGGCTGCAATGGCAGGAGATAGAGAGGGCCAGGGCCAGACTCACAGGACTGAAGGCACCTAGATGTGCGGCCACTGTTGAGGACTTGTGTGTGTCCTCACCTGAAAAAGGGGCTCCCCCACCAGAGGAGGGGGATTTTTTTTTTTTTTTAGAGATGGAGTCTTGCTCTGTCGCCCAGGCTGGAGTGCAGTGGTGCGATCTCAGCTCACTGCCAACTTCCGCCACCCGGGTTCAAGAGATTCTCTTGCCTCAGCCTCCCAAGTAGCTGGGACTACAGGCGTGCGCCACCATGTCCGGCTAATTTTTTTGTATTTTTAGTTGAGATGGGGTTTCGCCATGTTCGCCAGGATGTTCTGGAACTCCTGACCTCGGGTGATCTGCCCACTTTGGCCTCCCAAAGTGCTGGGATTACAGGCATGAGCCGCTGTGTCCGGCTGGAACACACTGTTTACCCCCAACTGGCATGGGAGCCCGCTTGCTGGGAAGAGGACACCTTGACTCACTGGAACTGGGTGGTTTTGGGGAGGGGACGTAGTAGGAGACAAAGGGTCAGGAGCCTTCATGCAGAAAAGGTGAAATGCCCACCGGGATGGGTTCCTCCACTTGCTGAGGACACACCTGGTGGAGTCAGGCAGTCCTGGCCCAAACAATGGGGTCGGCAGGTTGTCTTAGCTCAGCCTGACTCCCAGTGAGGGATGCAGGGATTACTCCAGCCAATCCCAGCCCTGCTCCCTTGTTTAACTTTCAGAATAGTTAAGGGGCCACAGCGGTACTCAGGCCGGGGTACATTACAGTGTGGTCTGTTGGCCGCAGCACCCCTGCTCTCCACACTGCAGCCTTGGCTGGCACATGCTCCCCTGCTGTGTGTGTGTGTGAACACGCTGCCCCACTGTGTGCATGTGTGTGTGTGCTGCCCTACTGTGTGTGTGTGTGTGTGTGTGTGTGTGTGTGTGTGTGTGTGTGCTGTCCCCAGCAGGCTGTCAATGCCTTGGGGGCAGAGACTAGCCCAGCCTAGGGTTCAGCCACATGTGTTAAATAAATAAGGAGCATTTTTGTTTGTTTGTTTGTTGTTGTTGTTTTTGAGACGGAGTCTCACTCTGTTGCCCAGGCTGGAGTTCAGTGGCATGATTTCAGCTTACTGCAAGCTCTGCCTCCTGGGTTCAAGTGATTCTCCTGCCTCAGCCTCCCGAGTAGCTGGGACTACAGGCACCTGCCACCGTATCTGGCTAATTTTTGTATTTTTAGTAGAGATGGGGTTTCACCATGTTGGCCAGGCTGGTCTTGAACTCCTGACATTGTGATCCACTGGCCTCAGCCTCCCAAAGTGGTGGGATTACAGACGTGAACCACCATGCCCAGCCTGTAATAAGGAGTGTTTTGAAAACTTTGAAAGTGCAGAACTAGGAAGCTGCCCTTGGCCCACTCACCAGTGAGGTCCAGAAGATGACTGGACACGTGACGTTAGACAGGTCACTTTCCTTTTGGGCCTCAGATTCCCTTCTGCACGGTGGCGGGGGGAGGGGGCGGGGCAGGTGCAGGCTAACCAAATGCTCTAACCTTGGGGGGACATGTGAGCACCTGCTGCTAACCTGCAAGTGATAAGTAATGCCTTAGCACAGACCTGAGGCGCCAAGAACCCTGAGGGATCCGGGGTGGAAGGCCACAGAGCCAAGAAACAGCACCGAGTACAGAATTCAAATCCAGGCCCTGCCTGACAGCTTCCCCACCCGCTAAGATTTGGCACGTGACCTTGGACCCACCTCTGCCCCTCCCTGGACCTTCACTGCTTTGTCCATCAAAGGAGGGGTGGGCTCCTTGGTCTTGGAACTCCAACCCCCCTTGGTGTGAAAACTCAATGCCCTTCCAAACCGTGCTTGGAGAACCCAGTGTCCTGTTCCCCACCCCAGCCCCCACAGTCTTTCAGGGCACAAATACATATAATATTTCTACCCAAGAAGTAAGAATGACAGTTTTTAGGAGGAAGTATTGTCATAAGAAGGACTGTTTGTGGCCGGGCGCGGTGGCTCATGCTTGTAATCCCAGCACTTTGGGGGCCAAGGTGGGCAGATCACGAGGTCAGGAGTTCAAGACTAACCTGTCCAATATGGTGAAACTCTGTCTCTACTAAAAAATACAAAAATTAAATTAGCCGGGCATGGTGGTGCAGGCCTGTACTCCCAGCTACTCGGGAGGCTGAGGCAGGAGAACCACTTGAACCCGGGAGGCGGAGGTTGTGGTGAGCTGAGATTGCGCCACTGCCAGCCTGGGCGACGAGAGCAAAAAAACCTTGTCTCAAAAAAAGAAAAACAAAAAATCAGCCGGGTGTGGTGGTGCACGTCTGTAGTCCTAGCTGCTCGGGAGGCTGAGGCAGGAGAATCGCTTAAACCCAGGAGGCGGAGATTGCAGTGAGCCGAGTTTGCCCCACTGCACTCCAGCCTGGGCAACAGAGTGAGACTCTGGACTCAAAAAAAAAAAAAAAAAAAAGAGCTGTTGTTTGTAAGAAGGGCAGAAGAGGCCGGGCGCGGTGGCTCAAGCCTGTAATCCCAGCACTTTGGGAGGCCGAGACGGGTGGATCACGAGGTCAGGAGATGGAGACCATCCTGGCTAACATGGTGAAACTCTGTCTCTACTAAAAAAAATACAAAAAAAAACTAGCCGGGCGACGTGGTGGGCGCCTGTAGTCCCAGCTACTCGGGAGGCTGAGGCAGGAGAATGGCGTGAACCCGGGAGGTGGAGCTTGCAGTGAGCTGCGATCCAGCCACTGCACTCCAGCCTGGGCGGCAGAGCGAGACTCCGTCTCAAAAAAAAAAAAAAAGGGCAGAAGAGGCCGGGCGCAGTGGCTCACGCCTGTAATCCCAGCACTTTGGGAGGCCAAGGTGGGCAGATCATGAGGTCAGGAGATCGAGACCAACCTGGCGAACACTGTGAAACCCCATCTCTACTAAAAATACAAAAAAATTAGCCGGGCGAGGTGGCGGCGCCTGTAGTCCCAGCTACTCAGGAGGCTGAGGCAGGAGAATGGCGTGAACCCGGGAGGCGGAGCTTGCAGTGAGCGGAGATCGCGCCACTGCACTCCAGCCTGGGCGAGATTGAGACTCTGTGTCTCAAAAAAAAAAAAAAAAAAAAGGGCAGAAGGGCTCTTTTCAGAGCAGAAGTTACAAAATATTCTTCCTCCCAAGCCTTTAACGCCTCAGAAGCCGGGAATCAAGCAGGCGGTCTTGCTCTCTGGGTGGACGCCACAAACAGAAAACTCAGGGAGGTGGACTTCATTCCAGGAGGAATAAGGCAACAGCTTAGTTCTGAACTTTGCCTCTTCTACCAAATTATACAAAGTAACTAAGAGGCAGGGAAAACCCACAAACTCCTAACCACAGGTGAGTGTGGCCCAAAGCACCCGCGAGCAGCAGACATGGCAATGGTGCAGGCGGTGGGGGGCGGTAGGGGGTGCGCTCAGGCGTGGAAGACCCCAGAAAAGGCCGCTTCTAAAAGGGAGATGGCAGAAGGCAGGAGCTACAGCCAGAAAGAACTGGGAGTACTCAGGGCTGGAGGCAGGTGACCTCTTGAGACAGGTTAGGTTCTGGAGGTGAAAAAGGAGTGGATACAGAGAAAGGCCATATTTTAAAAGCACAGCCCATTACCATGGCAACAGAGGAGGGAGCCTTTCACCAGAGAAACCCAAAGAACTGTCCTGGCTCCTCTCCCAATTTCCACCAAAACCTCCTGTTAATTGCCACTCCAGGAAAATTCAACTAATTCAAATATGGAAAAAAAATTAAAGGTATAAAACAAAATGGAAACGGGGGTGAGGAGCACAAACACTCGCTTATATATAAAGAAAATTCACTATGAAAATATTGCCACAAGGCTGGGCGCAATGACTCATGCCTGTAATCCCAGCACTTTGGGAGGCCGAGGCGGGCGGATCACTTGAGGTCAGAAGTTCAAGACCAGCTTGGCCAATAGGGCGAAACCCTCTCTCTACTAAAAATACAAAAAATTAGCTGGGCATGGTGGCACGTGTCTGTAATCCCAGCTACTTGGGAGGCTAAGGCAGGAGAATTACTTGAACCCAGGAGGTAGAAGTTGCAGCGAGTCAAGATGGTACCACTGCACTCTAGCCTGGGCGATAGAGATTCTGTCTCTCAAAAAAAAAATAATAATAAAAAAATAAAAAAGAAAGAAAAAAGCAAAGATATAAAAGCAAATGCAAACAAAATGCTGGGGCAATAATCTCAATATAAAATGATGCAAAATCACAACAAACATCACTAAATGAGCCAAAGAAGGGCAATTTATTATGCTAACAGTATAATTTACAATGTATCAAATAATACTGCTACAATTTTCAGAATAGAAAAATTACAGAGCTACTAGGATAAATAATATCAAAACACTAATAAGAGATTTTACCACTTTCAGTCCAAGAAATGTTAAGTAGCATAAACAGAAATAAGAATTCAGAAGACCGAAATAAGATAATCAGTAAGGTACTATAATGTTTCACACTCTCTACCATAGTGATAGATAATGTGCTTTCTTTTTAAGAGCTGAGCTGATGGAACAATCATGAAATCTGACCATATTCAGTCCAAAGAAAATGTCAATAACATCCAAAAAATTTTTTTAAATTTATGGTTATGAGGCAATATGACTAGAAATTAATTTAAAAATCAGGAAAAATTTTAAAAATTGAATATATGGGATTTCTAGCAAATAAAAATAATAAAAACACCAGGCTGGGCATGGTGGCTCACGCCTGTAATCCCAGAACTTTGTGAGGCCGAGGCAGGGGATCAGTTAAGGACAGGAGTTTGAGACCAGCCTGGCCAACGTGGTGAAACTTGGTCTCTACTAAAAGTACAAAATATTAGCCAGGTATGGTGGCACAGGCATCTAGTCCCAGCTACCTCGGAAGGCTGAGGCACGAGAATTGCTTGAACCCAGGAGTCGGAGGTTGCAGTGAGCCAAGATTGCATCACTGTATTCTACCCCGAGTGACTGAGACTCTGTCTCAAAATGTAACACCACCACCACCAACAATAAATACCAAAACACCAAGTATCCATATCTACAGGATACAGCCACAGCAACGATCAGAATATTTTTAGCCACCAGAGTATATAACAATTAAAACAGAAAGGATAAAAATAAATAAAGCACTGGTTTTAAAATATTAGAAAAAGAACCACAAAATGAAAAACAGAAACAATGGCTGATCATGGTGGCTCCTGTCTGTAATCTCAGCATTTTGGGAGGCTGGGGTGGGAGGATCGTTTGAGCCCAGGAGTTTTAGACCAGCCTGGGAACCACAGTGAGATCTTGTCACTACAGAAAAAAAAAAAAAAAAAAAAAAAAAGGCTGGGTGCGGTGGCTCACGCTTGTAATCCCAGCACTTTGGGAGGCTAAGCTGGGCAGATCACCTGAAGTCAGGAGTTCAAGACCAGCCTGACCAACATGGAGAAACCCCGTCTCTATTAAAAATACAAACTTAGCTGGGTGTGGTGGCGCATAACTGTAATCCCAGCTGCTTGGGAGGCTGAGGCAGGTGAATCGCTTGAACCCAGGACGCGGAGGTTGCAGTTAGCCGAGATCATGCCATTGCACTCTAGCCTGGGCAACAAAAGCTAAACTCCCTCTCAAAAAATAAAAAAAATTTAGTCAGATGTGGTGGTGTGTACCTGCAGTGGAGCTACTCAGGAGGATCACCTGAGCCTGGGAAGTTAAGACTGCAGTGAGCCATAATGGTGCCACTGCACTCCAGCCTGTATGACACTGCAAGACCCTGTTTTGAGAAGAGAGAAGACAAGAGAAGAGAAGAGAAGAGAAGAGAAGAGAAGAGAAGAGAAGAGAAGAGAAGAGACGAGACGAGAAGAGAGAGAAAGAAAAGGAAGGAAGGAAGGGAGGGAGGGAATAAAGAAGAAATAAATTAGGGAAGAAATAAGCAGTAGAACTAATAAATAAGGTAAAAAGCTGGCTTGTTGGAAAAAAGCCAATAAAATGTACAACCACCAACTAACCTAATCAAGATAAGAGGGTGGGGAGAAAGCTTCCCATACAAACTAGGAAATGCCAAATGGGAAAATAACCAAATAAGCAGATAATTGTTTTTAAAAATAAGACAGTACTTAGCAAATAACATTTAAAATCTGAATAAAATAATTTCTGGAGAAAAATAATAAATCAAATGGATCCCAGAAGACATAGCTAATCTACACAGGACAACTTCCACATTAAAAACAGAACTACAAAAGGACTACCATTACAAAAAAAAGCACCAGGGCAAGACATTTTGGGAGGGAATCCTGGAAAACTCTGAAATAACAGATAATGTTTAAACTGTTAAACAGCAACATACAGAAAGGAAAGTTTAATTTTTTTTTTTTTTTTTTTTTTTTTTTTTTTTTTTTTTTAGACAGGGTCTGCTCTCACCCAGGCTGGAATGCAGTGACATGATCATGGCTCACTACAGCCTCCACTTTCCAGGCTCAAGTACATGCCCCTCCCACCTCAGCCTCCTGAGTAGCTGGGACTACAGGCACATGCCACCATACCAGGTTCATTTTTAGTAGAGATGGGGTTTTTTTCACCATGTTACCCAGGCTGGTCTTGAACTCCTAGGCTCCCACCTGCCTTGGCCTCCCAAAATGCTGGAACTACAGGCATGAGCCACTGTGCCAGGCAAAAAAAATTTAAATAAAGCAAATACTTAAACCAAAACCTGACAATGGCTTCACAGAATATCCTTCTGATGAATTTCACTTATGAATATTATTGTAAAAATCCAAAATAAAATATAACCAAATAGAATTAAACAGCACATTAAAATTAAAGGAGGCCAAGTGCGGTGGCTCATGCCTATAATCCCAGCAGTTTGGGAGGCTGAGGCAGGTGGATCACTTGAGGCCAGGAGTTTGAGACCAGCCTGGCCAACATGCCAAAAACCCATCTCAACTAAAAATACAAAAATTAGCCCAGTGTGGTGGGGCACAACTGTAATCCCAGCTATTCAGGAGGCTGAGGCGCAAGAATCACTTGAGCTTGAGAGGCACAGGTTGCAGGGAGCCAAGACTGCACCAGACTGCATTCCAGCCTGGGCGACACAATGAGACTCTGTCTCAAAAATTACAAAAATAAAAAATGGGGGTGATTCAGGAATGCAAGTGGGGTTTATTCAAAGAATGTAAGGATGGGGCCGGGCGCGGTGGCTCAAGCCTGTAATCCCAGCACTTTGGGAGGCCGAGACGGGTGGATTGCGAGGTCAGGAGATCGAGACCAACCTAGCTAACACGGCGAAACCCCGTCTCTACTAAAAAATACAAAAAACTAACCGGGCGTGGTGGCGGGCGCCTGTAGTCCCAGCTACTTGGGAGGCTGAGGCAGGAGAATGGCGTAAACCCGGGAGGCGGAGCTTGCAGTGAGCTGAGATCTGGCCACTGCATTCCAGCCTGGGCGACACAATGAGACTCTGTCTCAAAAAATTACAAAAATAAAAAATGGGGGTGATTCAGGAATGCAAGTGGGGTTTGTTCAAAGAATGTAAGGATGGTTCAATATAATTAGGAAATCATGAATATAATTCATCATATTAAATAGATCTAAGCAGAAAAATCATCATCCCCAGTGACTCCAAAAAACATTTAACAAAGTAGCCAATACTTAGTAAATTACAAATCAATGGACACTTCCTTAACAAAAGTATATAGATTAACACAGAAGCCAGGAACTAGCTTCATATTCCAGAGAGTACGAATACACAGTTTCGTACCTGGGCACTCATAGTAAGCTCAGGGAAGAAGATCAACACTCTCCCAAAAAAAAAGGGGCAAAGACAATTCACATACATACAAAATATGACCTCTAAACAAGTCAGCTAGAGCAAGGATCTTTTTATAAGTAGAGAAATGCAAATGGACATACTCAGATAGCATCTCTCACCTATCAGATTAGCAAAAATCTGAAACACTTAACACATTCTTTTGGCAAGGCTGTGAGCAAACAGGCATGCTCATACACAGCCAGTGAGCAAGAAAACAGTGTTCAGCCGCTGCAGAGGACAATTTCACAACGTCTATCTCACTCTGGGGCTTTATCCTACAGATGAATGACCTTTGCACAAGGTCACAGGTTTGCAGTTGCAAAAGATTAGAAACACCCCAAGGTCTTTCTTGAAGAGGCTGAATAAATAAACAATGATACAATGATAGCATGGAAATGGGCAGAGACTAACGCTACTTTTACTCACTGTCACCTCCTCTGGGGCCAGCACAGATCCTACCACATAGTAAGTGCTCAATACATATTTTCTGTTTTTTGCTTTTTTTTTTTTCCACCCCCGAGTCTCACTCTGTCGCCCAGGCTGGAGTGCAGTGGCATGATCTTGGCTCACTACAACCTCCACTTCCTGGGTTCAAGAGATTCTCCTGCATCAGCCTTCCAGGTAGCTGGGACTACAGACAAGCACCACCACGCCCGGCTAATTTTTGTATTTTTAGTTTCACCATGTTGGCCGGGCTGGTCTCGAACTCCTGACCTCAAGTGATCCGTCCACCTTGGCCTTCCAGAGTGCTAGGATTACAGGCGTGAGCCACTGTGACTGGTCTCAATAGATATTTTTTGAAAGGATGAGTAAATGATACCAGTCCTGCCCACAAAACCAGGATCAAATGTGGTAACTAATCCTGGGAAATGCCCTTTGCAAACTATAAACTCTATGCGATGCAAATTTCAACTGCCTTATTATTTGAAGGTACAAATCAAGTCACATGCCTTTAGCTCTTCATGGTAAAGTACCTGACTACTTGCCAGTCCCAAGAGCGCCTTTCTTCCTTCCCTGAGGCCATCCTTCCCTCCCAGGGTCACTCTAGCTCTACACAGGAGGCTGGATCTGGCTGGGTGGGGCTGGCTTCTCAGGGGCAGAGTGAAATTCCCCACAACGCCCCCCACTGGGTTTTATCTCAGTTCAGAAAGTACTAAGTGACCTTGAATCTGGGCTCCTACACCTTCACTCTGGACACATGCACATGCACCTATGGGGATATCCTGTTGTGCCAGGCTGCCTGGATGTGGATATGTTTTCTGACTTGGTCACTTGCTTTGCACAGAGATCCCAGAGATGCAAGTCTCAGGGAAAGTTCTTCACAGGGAAATCTTGCCTGGCAAATGCAATGCCCATGGAAACGGCATCTAGAAATCTAGGTCTGAGTTAGAAGAGTCCTGAGTTCATTCTGTTTGAAAGAAAGTTCCCATGTTGCTTCGCTTTCACCTGTTTTACTGTCTTAAAGATTAAAAATATCCAGTAGCAAGGCCAGGTGTGGTGACTCATGTCTGTAATCCCAGCACTTTGAGAGGCCCAGGTGGCTGGATCACTTGAGGTCAGAAGTTCAAGACCAGGCTGGCCGACATGGTGAAACCCCGTCTCTACTAAAAATACAAAAATTAGCTGGGTGTGGTGGTGGACGCCTGTAATTCCAGCTACTTGGGAAGCTGAGGCAGGAGAATCACTTGAACCCAGGAGGCAGAGGTTGCAGTGAGCTAAGATCATGCCACTGCACTCCAGCCTGGGCGACAGAGTGGGACTCCATCTCAAAAAAACAACAACTACAACAAAAATAGTAGCAAGAGAGTGCTCATCCTCCTCCTGCTCCCCCAGCATCACCTACTGGGTGCTCTTGTCATTAACCATCTTTGCTAATGATACTGCTTGAGAGGGGGCCTGTCTTCTTTCTTCTACATCCTGCTCTGTAGCCTCCCCCTCAATTCTGAGCCTCAGCTTCTTCATCTATAAAATAAAGAGCTTAGAAAAGACAATCTCTTAGCACCCTTCTAGAAAGACCTTCTGAATCTGGTCTGCTGGCACCACCTCTGTCCATTCCATCAGGAGCCAACATCACTGACCTCTTAGAGCAGCTCTGTGCCACCTGCCCCCTTGGGTCAAGGCCAAGGGTGCAGAAGACAGATAAAGAAGTCAGGAGGTGACAACTCACAGGTGAGAGTTTCTGCTCAACCTCGTGCAAGAAGTCTCCTGGATAGAAACCAGACAAGTCCCCAGCACTGCCCTTAGCACCTAGACCGTTCATCCGACAAGTGCCCGGGTGCCGATGTTGTGGCGGCCCCTGTCCAAGGTCAGGGAATATGTACAGCAGGGAAGAGAAGGATTGTCTTTGGCTTCATGGAGCTGACATTCTAGTAGGGGAAAATTAGTGAAGAAATACATTAGGTGCTGGCTGGGCCAGGTGGCTCACACCTGTAATTGCAGCACTTTGGGAGGCCGAGGTGGGTGGATCACCTGAGGTTAGGAGTTCGAGACCAGCCTGGCCAACGTGGCGAAATCCCATCTCTACTAAAAATACAAAAATTAGCCAAGTGTGGTGGTGGGCACCTGTAATCCCAGCTACTCAGGAGGCTGATTCAGGAGAAATGCTTGGACCTGGGAGGTGGAGGTTGCAGTCAGCCAAGACTGTGCCATTGCAAGTCTTAAAGTCTAAAGTCTTAAAGCCTGGGCAACAAGAGTGAAACCCCATCAAAAAAAAAAAAAGACAGACAGACAGTCAGACATCAGGTGCTGGCTGGGTGAGGTGGCTCACACCTGTAATCCTAGCACTTTGGGAGGCTAAGGTGGTAGGATCTTGAGGCCAAGAGTTCAATACCAGCCTGGGCAACAAAGGAAGACCTCATCTCTACAAAAAACAGAAATAAAAATAAAAAAATTAGTCAGAGGCCAGGCACAGTGGAGCATGCCTACAATTCCAGCACTTTGGGAGGCTGAGGCAGGAGAATCTTGAGGCCAAGAGTTCAATAGCAGCCTGGGCAACATAGGGAAACCACATCACTACAAAAAGTAAAAATAAAACAATTAGCCAGGCATGGTAGTCCCAGCTACTCAGGAAGCTGAGGTGGAAGGATTGCATGAGCCCAGCAGGCTGAGGCTGCAGTGAGCTATGCTCATACCACTGCACTCCAGACCGGGCAACAGAGCAAGACTCTGTCTCAAAAATAAATAAATAAATAAATAAATAAATAAATAAATAAAATGGCAGGAATGGTGGCTCCCTCCCGTAATTCCAGAATTTTGCAAGGCTAAGGCGGGAGCATCACTTGAGCCCAGGAGTTCAAGACCAGCCTGGGCAACATAGTGAAACCTCGTTTCTTCAAAAAAAAAAATACAAAAATTAGCATGGCTTGTAGTCCCAGCTACTCAGGAGGCTTAGGTGGGAGGATGGTTTGTGCCAGAAGACTGAGCCAGGGTTTCATCACTGCACACCAGCTTGGGCAACAGAGCAAGGTCCTGTCTCAATAAAAACAAAAGATCAACTTAGCCGACATGGTGAAACGCCGTCTCTACTAAAAATACAAAAATTAGCTGGGCATGGTGGCGCTTGCCTGTAATCCCAGCCACTTGGGAGGCTGAGGCAGGAGAATCACTTGAACCCAGGAGGCGTAGATTGCAGTGAGCCAAGATGGTGCCACTGCACTATAGGCTGGAAAAAAAAAGAAAGAAAAGAAAGAAAAGGAAAGAGAAAAAGAAAATAAATAAAGAAATACATCAGGGGATAAAATGTGTCAGGAGAAAAATGCACTCAGGGAGATGGGCTGCGGGGCAGGGGCTACTACATACAGTTGGGTTAGGGGATGCCACTCTGAAAAGGGGACATTTGTGCTAAGGCCTGAAGGAAACCAGGGAGCACACTACGGGGCCCTGAGGGAAGTGACTCAGGGAGGAGGAAGATCAGGGAGTGCAAAGATCTAGGGGCGAGTGTGGCTGAGTACTGAGCAAACAGCAGAATATGTGGGGTTGGGGGTTTCCAGGAGAGGAGATCAGAAAGATAAGGGGAGGATGGGCCACGGGGTGGCCGGGTGCGGGTGGGGGGAGGGGGGGCGCGGGGGGAGGCCTTGAGAGCTGCTGAAGGACTTGCCTTTTGATTGGGATGATTTTGGGAGTGCTACAATGTAACTTACGTCTTAGAGATCTAAGAAAGCAATACAGCCCTCACACCATAAATTCCAAGGCAACATTGTATCCCTTTTTTTTTTTCTTTTTTTTTTTTTGAGACGGAGTCTTGCTCTGCCGCCCAGACTGGAGTGCAGTGGCCGGCTCTCAGCTCACTGCAAGCTCCGCCTCCCGGGTTCACGCCATTCTCCTGTCTCAGCCTCCCGAGTAGCTGGGACTACAGGCGCCCGCCTCGTCGCCCGGCTAGTTTTTTTTGTATTTTTTAGTAGAGACGGGGTTTCACCGTATTAGCCAGGATGGTCTCGATCTCCTGACCTCGTGATCCGCCCGTCTCGGCCTCCCAAAGTGCTGGGATTACAGGCTTGAGCCACCGCGCCCGGCCTTGTATCCCATTTTAAGGCAGTTCCTGCCTTCCTTTCATACATTTCCTGTCTTGACCACCAGAAATGTGGTTTTGATCTTTTTGGCTTTTATAAACAACACCATGGTAACCATCACTTATATCTTTGAGCAGGTCCTTAACTGCTTCTATAGGACTGGTTCCTAGAAATGAACCCTCTGGGTTAAAGGAAATATAATTTAGGGCTGGGCAAGGTGGCTCATGCCTGTAATCCCAGCACTTTGGGAGGCGGAGGCGTGAGGATCACTTGAGCCCAGGAGCTCCAGACCAGCCTGGAAAACATAATGAGACTCCTTCTCTGCAAAAAATCAAATAAAAAAATTAGCAGGGAATGGTGGAGGGTGTCTGTGGTCCCAGCTACTCAGGAGGCTGAGGTGGGATGATCGCTTGAGCCCAGGAGGTTGAGGCTGTAGTGAGCCATGATTGCCCCAGTGCACTCCACCCTAGACAATAGAGCAAGAACCTGTCTCAAAAGTTATATTGCAAAAAAAAAAAAAAAAGGTAACTCCTGGACTCAAGTGATCCACCGCCTTCAGCCTCCTAAAGTGCTGGGATTATAGGTGTGAGCCACCACACCTGGCTGGAAAGATACAATTTTTTAATTTTTTTTTTTTGAGACAAGAGTTTTGCTCGCTGCCCAGACTGGAGTGCAATGGCACAATCTCGGCGCACCACAACCTCTGCCTCCCGGGTTTAAGCAATTCTTCTGCCTCAGCCTCCCAAGTAGCTGGGATTACAGGCATGCGCCACCACACCCAGCTGATTTTGTGTTTTTAGTAGAGATAGGGTTTCTCCATGTTGCTCAGGCTGGTCTTGAACTCCCAACCTCAGGTGATCCGCTCGCCTCGGCCTCCCAAAGTGCTGGGATTACCGGCGTGAGCCACCGCACCTGGCCTCGGAAATATAATTTAAAGCTTCAGATATGGAGCCCTAACCTGCTCTTTCCCACTCCTACTCCAGGCTCAGGGCACACTTGCCTCACCACAGGCTCTCCCAGGGCATAGGAGGGTGAGTGGGCTGCATGACCGTCCTCTCCACCACTCCGGTGAGTGGCAAATGTGATCTCATTGTTGTTTCTGTTTGCACTGCTGACGGGGTGAGAAGGCTTCTCCAGTGTTGAGTTAACATTTATTAAAAGCTCACTGTCAGGCCTGGAGCTGTGTGGTTTAATAATAACAATGGCATGTATTTTCTGAGCACTGACCGTGTGCAGACACTGGTCAAAGTGGTTTTCTGCTGTGACTTGTTTAATCCCTCACCATCGCGTGTGGCGGGTCCTCTTATGATTAACTACAGTGTAAGTGCAGAGGAAACCAAGGCCTGCTGGGCAGCGGCAGAGCGGGGTTCAAACACCCTTTGCTGGGGGAAAGGGGTCTACCTGTAGTTCAGCCTCATTCGCCTGGGGTTGCACCAGGCTAGCGGCTCAATCTCACTGTGGCCAAGAGGAGACGCTTGACTCTGAGACTTGGTCTCCTTGTCTGTAAAACGGGAATAACAGAGCATGGTGGCTGACAGGGTCTGGTAAGGTCAGGTAACAGTGTCTGGTACCTAGTGGGGGCTCAATGGAAAGAGGCCCACCCCAAACTGAAGGGGAAGGAACAAATGATGGCCACAGATGGTTGGGGCTCTCTGGGTCCTGTACCTATATCTGGGACAATGACTTTCAAACAGCGAAGGTGAAGACAGACACTCTTCCTGTTTTGCTCTCATGTGCTGGTCCACCTGGCTCCCTGTCTGCCAGCTCATCACGACCCCAGAAGGCTGTGGTGCTCCTGCTGGAGTAGGCTTGTGGTGGGTGAGAGTGTGGGCACAGGGGAAGGTGTGTGGGCACAGGGGAGGGTATGTGGACACTGATCTGGAAGGGAAGGGGGCTCCCCTAGTCCTGTGGCCAACTGCACAGCTGGAAGCTTCTGCAACCCTAGGGTCTGTCCATAGGGAAGACAAAGGCGGCAGATGGGAGAGGGAAGGGCACTTACTCAAAGAGCTGCCACTTCCTGATAGCTACAAGAAATGGAGACTCGGAGAGAAGAGCAATTCCCAAGGGCATGTGGTTTGTATGTGGACAGCCTGCTTTGAACCTGGCTCCGCATGGACTCACCCTGAACTAGGCTCTCCCCTCCCTGCATAGCTGTTAATGGGAGTGTTCACACCTGCTCCCTCCCAGCAGCACCCAGGGACTGGGGCCCTCCCCTCCGCTGACTTTTCAACTCTCTCTGGGGAAGACCAAAGCCAATTCATCAAGTGTCCCCCCCAGCTCCTCCCTTTTGCCTCCTGTCCTCACCAGCTCAGGAGGTCCCTTGGGAGCAGCACTGCATCCTCCCACCTCCTCAGTCCTCAGAGACCTCAGCCTGTTAACCTGTCCCTCCTTCTCCCGGGTCTGAGGGAGCTGAGCTCTCTCTTCTGGCTTTTCCATCAGCTCATAAATGCAGCCAGGTCTTCCTCATCAGAAAGCACACACACAGATAAAATAAAAAAACTTGCTGCTCCTCTCTATCTCTCTCTCTCACAGACATACACCCCCACACACCCCCACAAATAAGAGCCAAATGATAAATTGGGGAAAGATCTTTGCCACACAGAAACCAGACAAGGGGCAAAACCTTATTGATCAGTTCAAACCAATCAATAAGCAACATACAAAGAACCTAGCTGCTCAGGAATTTCATTTCTAGGAAATACGAAGAAATATCTAGTTGGGTCTAGATACAGCCATACTAGAAGTTCATACGCACTGACTACCAGGTTAATTCCTTCCCAGGAAAGATCTGGCCATGTATAAATGTATGCAGAAATTCAATGTAACATTATTGAAAAGAGCCAAATATATTTTTAAAAAGTCAAAAGAGATCCAATAACTCAACATGATGTAGCAAAATGCAAGCAATGAAAAATATTTAAAAAAGTTTGAGGTGAGGAATGCTCATGAAATTATACTAATGGAAAAATATTTTATATAGACATATTCAAATATGGAAAAAGGTGTTTATTATTATTTATTTATTTTATTTATTTATTTTTTTTGGAGACAGAGTCTTGTTCTGTTGCTCAGCCTAAAGTGCAGTGGTGTGATCTCGGTTCACTGCAACCTCCACCTCCCAGGTTCAAGCGATTCTCCTGCCTCAACCTCCTGAGTAGCTGGGATTACGGGCACGTGCCACCACACCTGGTTAATTTTTTATATTTTTAGTGGAGACGGAGTTTCACCACATTGGCCAGGCTGGTCTCGAACTCCTGACTTCAAGTGATCCACCCACCTCAGCCTCCCAAAGTGCTGGGATTATAGGCATGAGCCACCGCACCCGACTGGGAAAACGTGTTTTCAAAGGTCTGGCAAAAGAAGGCAAATGTTAACAATAGTTATCTACAAGTATGCAAACAGGAATGATTTTTCCTACTTCTTTCAGTTAATTCATTCAAACAATATTCAGCAAGCACCTGCTAGGTGCCAGGCCTGGTACTGAGCTCTGGGATCTGGACAAGGCTCCTTCCCTCCAGGAGCTTCCAATCTGGGGGGAAGGATGCGGTGAGCCGATGAAAATGCAGGGTGATCAACAGGAGTTTGTGAGCACGCTGAGGAGGCCCCCAAAGAAGAAGGCAGCTGGGAAGAGTGAGAGGAGGTACACTTCAGAACTCAGATGGCCAGCTTGGTGGTGGAGCCGTCCACCTGCCACCACTTTCTGGGACCTACATCCTCAGCTGAACTGCATCCTTGGAGGTCTGAACCCAGTGGCCCCATGGCCAGGTGGGCTTGGGAGTTGCTAGCTGGGGCTGATGTGGTCGTTCACAACCTCCTGGTGTTCCACACAAACCACCTGCAGAGATTCTGTCAACCCTGCCCCACACTGGGGTCCCAGGGCCCATCACACAAACTGGAAATTAATGGACCCATTAGCCTAGCAGCTAGAGGGCTTCAGTTAGTACAAGGAAACAAAACATATTTTTTAGATGGCTGTCCATTTCGGAGTTTATCCTCTAATACTGAGCTGTCCTAGCAGACAAGAAATGACAGGCATCCAAGGCATTAGAAAAACGTTTGAGAGACAAACTAATGACAACATTGGGTGTAGTGGTGTGTGCCCCTAGTCTCAGCTCGGCAAACTGGGGTGGGAGGATTGCTTGAGCCTAGCAGTTTGAGGCTGCAATAAGTTGCCACAACACTCCAGCCTGAGTGACAGAGGGAGTGCCTAAAAACCAAACAAACAAAAAACTAATGACAGAGAGGATTCCATCTCTCCTCTCCCTTTCTTTTCCTTTATATTTTGTTTTCCTTTGTATTCCTTTGATTTGGGGACCCCCTTTTGGGGGGGGTTTCGGGTCCTGGAGAAGGTTTGAGGCTGGAGAGGGTTGTGGGAAATCTTGAGGGAGGCCTGGCTCCATCTGCACTCTGCTATGGGACCCTGGGCAAGGTGGCTCCCCCCCATTCTTTGGGAGGAGGTGACATAGGGGTAGTCTTTGAGCAGCTGGTGGCGGAACAGGAAGGCCAGACCCGGCCTGAGACACACCAGGTGCTCGGGATTATTTGCTGAATGCAGGGTAAGTGACCCCAAGGGGCCTTCGCGGAACAATCACTCGACATTGGCGGAGGGGAGGAAGCCGCAGAGAGGGTGTCATAAGGGAAAGGTGGGTGCAGGGGACATGGCGCCTTAACCCACTCAGGGCCAGAGGCTCAGCCGAGACTATCCAGGCGGTGGGAACTTATCCCCCCGGATGACAGGTGATGAAACTGAGGGAAGGGCCCTGGCAGTGAAATGGGATGGGCGCTGGAACCAGGTGCCCCAGCAGAGCCTCTCCCAAGCCTAGTTCCGCTCCGCTCAGCCCTCAATCTTCCCCAGCTGGAGAGGAGGGAGGGGCGCCTGTGGATCCGAGGCGAGCGCGGAGGCCGGGCGACTCCAACCGGCTCGCCCTGTGCCCAGCTCGTACCCAGGTCGTTTCCCGTACGGGGAGGGCCCTTCCAGCTTCTGGGCAGGTTCAAATCCTCACCCTCCCCAAGGCCGGCGCCGACGCCTCCAGCCCGGCAGAGCCCCCTCCTGCCGGACGCTCTCCATCCCCATCCCCAGTCGCATCCGCTCCGGGGCGAGCACCGCCCGGTGCCCAGGCCTCCCTCGGACGGAGGGGCGCGACTCGACCAAGGTGGCCGGGCAGAGCCTGCCTCGAACCTGACTTCTCCCCGACGCCCCCTCTCCAGCCCCGGGACCCAACCGGGCGGGGCTGCCCTCGAGGGTTCCGGAGCCAGGCGCGTCCTGTCCGCGAGGGCCGGGGCTCCGGGTCCAGCCGCTGCGCTCCACTTCGGGGCGCAGTTGGGGTGGAGGCGGTGGCTGGCACCGCCGCGCGGGGTTCGTGCGCGCACAAATGTCGCCTCCAGAACAGGTGGCCCGGGCTAGGGCGGCGGCCCAGCACCTCTGCCCCTCGCGGTCCCCCCAGCCCCTGCCTTCTCGAGGCGCCTCTTCCCCACCGGGAGCCGCAGGATCCGCCTGGAGCCCCCGCCCCCCGCACCCTTGGCGCGGCCCCTAGTACCTCTGGCTCCCGCGGCAGCGGGCAGGGGGCAGCGGGGCCCCGGCGGGCGGGCGGCTCGGCGGCCGGAGGGCAGTGCCCGGGGCCCGGCGGGAGGCAGCACCGCCCCTCCGGCCCGGGGCGGGGTCAGCGCCGCCCCGCCCCGCCCGTCCCGCCCTGCCCTGCGGGTCCCGGTCCCCAGAGCCCCTGCTGGGTCCCGGCGACCCGGCCAGCGCACCCTCGCTCCTCCCCGGAGCGGGTGTGGACAGTCCCCAGCCCGCGGGCCAACGGGTAGGGAGCGCTGCCCGGCCTCCGCGCCGCCAGTATTACGGGTTACCATCCCGTTTTCCCCATGTAACTGATGAGAAAACTGAGGTTCAGAGGGTTGAGTACCTCGATGTCCTGCAGTGGGGAAAGGACGCTGTCACCCCTGGGACCCGGGTCGGCCTGACCCCACCGCCCCCTGCCGGGACCGTGCTAAGGGCGTGCCTGCATCACCCCAGTGTTTGCGGAATTCCAGTTATTTGCTGTATCCTTAACGCCGCCCCGTCCTTTCTCTACTCCTTCTCCTCTTCACTCTCATCTCGCCCATCTTCACAGCATATTGCTATTGGTAATTTGTTCAATGTGAGAAATTGGAATGTATCACACACAATTTGTGTATCACTAAACTGTATTTTATTATCTTTGGAACGTGCCATATTTCCAGCATGTCACAATCCTAGTGATTTCAGTTCTTACTCCTCTGGAACAACAAAGACTGCAAAAAATGAGACCATTGGGTGACCTATTGAGTGCTGACGCCCATCCTCTCACTCAGCTGATGACCTGGTGCCTAAGCCACTGAGAAAATGGAACCTCTATCCTAGCCCTGAGAAAGAGCCTGGCACTCAATCGGTGCCCAATAAATACACTTCGAATGAAGGAATCAGTAGAAAATTCCTACCAGCTCCCCCACCCACCTGCTGAGGTAGCACCCACTCCCTTCCCTCCTGGGACCAGGCTGAACCCGGCCAGCTCCTGGCCACGACCACCCCCTTCACAAGATCCCGACCTGACCCTTCAAGCCAACACTGATCCTGAAACTCTGCCCTCTCTCCACTCTCCCCGGGTCATTTCCATCACAGGCTGTTACTTCTCCCATCTTAAAATGGAAGCGAGAGGCCAGGCAAGCACTCACGCCTGTAATCCCAGCACTTTGGGAAGCCAAGGCAAGTGGATCACCTGAGGTCAGAAGTTCAAGACCAGCCTGGCCAACATGGTGAAACTCCGTCTCTACAAAACACAAAAATCAGCAAGACATGCTCACTTGAACCCAGGAGGCAGAGGTTGCAGTGAGCCTAGATCATGCCACTGCACTCCAGCCTGGGTGACAAGAGTCAGACTCTGTCTCAAAACAAAGCAAAGAAAAAAAAGGAATGAATGAATGTGGACCCTTTCTCCACTGGTAATACTCTTTTTTTTTTTTTTTTTTTTTTTTTGAGACTCGCTCTGTTGCCCAGGCTGGAGTGCAGTGACACCATCTCGACTCACTGCAACCTCTGTCTCCTGGTTTCAAGTGATTCTCCTGCCTCACCCTCCTGAGTAGCTGGGACTACAGGCGTGCACAACCATGCCTGGCGAATTTTTGTATTTTTAGTAGAGACAGCGTTTCACTATGTTGGCCAGGCTGGTCTCGAACTTCTGACCTCAAGTGATCCACCCGCCTCAGCCTCCCACAGTGTGGGGATTACAGGTGTGAGCCACCGGGCCTGGCCCACTTGTAATACTTTTAATGCTTTTGCTTTTATGTCGGCTTTTCCATGATCACAAATGTATTTTTCAGAGAAACTGTGTATTGCTACCCTAAATGGAACACCAGTATCTCAGAGGCTAGAAGGCAACAGTAAAAGTAACACTAAAACAATGTATAAAACCCGGGTAGGTCCTGTTGCCCCTCCAAGAGCTGAGCTCCTCCTGCCCTCTCCTTGTTAAAAGGAAGATTCAAAGGTGTAGAGAGGTATTCAAGACAGGCCAGCACCCAGCAAAGACTTGGCCCTGGACTTAAGCAAAGGGATTAAAAGAGAATTGAGAAGAGAATGGCCTTCTTATAACAGCCAGCACTGCTGTTGTGCCCAGACCCACAAGCTCTTCCTGGCTATGCCTGAGGAAACGGCCTCCTTGCAGCTTGTTAATCTCACAACCCTCTGAGGTCACACTGTTATCATCCCCATTTTACAAATGAAAAAAAACGGAGGCTGGGCCAGATGCAATGGCTCACACCTCTAATCCCAGCACTTTGGGAGGCCGAGGCGGGCGGATCATGAGGTCAGAGGATCGAGACCATTCTGGCCAACACGGTGAAACCCGTCTCTACTAAAATACAAAAATTAGCCGGGTGCAGTGGCGGGCGCCTGTAGTCCCAGCTCCTCGGGAGGCTGAGGCAGGAAAATCACATGAACCGGGGAGGTAGAGGTTGCAGTGAGCTGAGATCGTGCCACTACATTCCAGCCTAGTGACAGAGCGAGACTTCATCTCAAAATAAACAAACAAACAAACAAACAAAAATGGAGGCCATTGGCTGGAGTGCAGTGGCGTGATCTCAGCTCACTGCAAACTCCGCCTCCCGGGTTCACACCATTCTCCTGCCTCAGTCTCCCGAGTAGCTGGGACTACAGGTGCACGCCACCACGCCTGACTAATTTTTTTGTACTTTTAGTAGAGACAGGGTTTCACTGTGTTAACCAGGATGGTCTCAATCTCCTGACCTTGTGATCCACCCACCGTGGCCTCCCAAAGTGCTGGGATTACAGGTTTAAGTCACTACCCCCAGCCGAGGCCAATTATTTTCTGGTCTGACCTGTCCTGACTGTTGGGAGAGCTTCAGAGGCCAGGGCATGGGGGAGGAAGCAGGGGACAAAAGAGCCTACGTGTCTGACCTGCCCTGGCCTTAGTTTACTCATCTGTGAAACCCTACCCTGGAAGCACAGCCTGGCCCCTGGTGCCCTGGGTTCTCCTGACCCCTGGAGCACCCCTTCCACCTCGGAGCCCAGTGCTCCCCTCTTCCCTCCCTCCTAGCACCGTGGCAGGTGCTTTTCCTCCTAAGGTCGAGCACACAGGCTCTGAGAGGAAGGGACGGCATGGCTTATGGCTGGCTTTCTGGTTGGAGATGGAGAGCCCTGGGATGCTTGTGAAAGAGAGTGATCTGCCTGGGGTGAGCGTGGCCAGATTTTTTTTCTTTCTTTTTTTTTTTTTGAGACAGAGTCTTACCCAGGCTGGGATTCATTATTACTATTTAGAGACAGTGTCTCACTCTGTTGCCCAGAATGGAGTGCAGTGATGTGATTACAACTCACTGCAGCCTTATCCTTCCAGGCAGAAGTGATCCTCCTGCCTCAGCCTCCTCGGTAGCTGGGACCACAGGTGTGTACCACCACGCCTGGCTCTTTTTTTTTTTTTGAGATGGAGTTTTGCTCTTGTCACCCAGGCTGGAGTGCAGTGGTGCAATCTCGGCTCACTGCAACCTCCGCCTCTTGGGTTCAAGTGATTCTCCTGCTTCAGTCTCCTGAGTAGCTGGGATTACAGGTGCCCGCCACCACAACTGGCTAATTTTTTTGTATTTTTAGTAGAGACAGGGTTTCACCAGGTTGGTCAGGCTGGTCTTGAACTCCTGACCTCAGGTGATCCACCCGCCTTGGCCTCCCAAAGTGCTGGGATTACAGACGTGAGCTACCACACCTGGTCTTTTCTTTAAAATTTTTTTTTTTTTTTTTTTTTTTTTTTTTTGAGACGGAGTCTCGCTCTGCCGCCCAGGCTGGAGTGCAGTGGCCGGATCTCAACTCACTGCAAGCTCCGCCTCCCGGGTTCACGCCATTCTCCTGCCTCAGCCTCCCGAGTTGCTGGGACGACAGGCGCCCGCCACCTCGCCCGGCTGATTTTTTGTATTTTTTTTTTTAGTAGAGATGGGGTTTCACCGTGTTAGCCAGGATGGTCTCGATCTCCTGACCTCATGGTCCGCCCGTCTCGGCCTCCCAAAGTGCTGGGATCACAGGCTTGAGCCACCGCGCCCGGCCTAAAAATGTTTTTTGAAGTGACAGTTGCTCCCTATGTTGCCCAGGCTGGTCTTGATCTCCTGACCACTAACGATCCTCCCGCTTTGACCTCCCAAAGTGCTGGGATTACAGGTGTGAGCCACGTTGCCCAGCTTCTAGGCTGAAATTCTTAAACTCTCTAAACCAATGGGTTTCTCTCCCATCAGTAAACTGGAGCTGGTCATCTGGTTTTGAACATTGAGTAGAAAGCCTGTGGCCACTTTGGTCTACCTGCAATAAAGAACAGATAAAGCACTGGCATAGTTACTGGTGGGGTGAACTCCCACCACTTGCTTTCCAGGGGCATCCCTTACCCAGGAGGACCTGGGGCTTAGGGAGCCAGGCACAGGTTTGCCTAAGGGCCCTCAGTTAATAGGTCTCAGTCCACAGCTCTTAGTCATCTGGAGAGTGGTCCTGGAAGGTGGTGCGCTCGCTGCAGCCCCACTGGGCCCATGCTCCAAAGCAGATTTCATACCCACATGGGAAAGAACAGTCTGACAATTTGCATGGTTCATGGTGGCTTTCCAGCAAATGCAATTTATTTCAACAGGCATTTCCTGGGCCCTAGAGAAGAAAGGCAGGATGTCAACATCTAGACTATTACTTACGGGGAAGGGGAAGTTCTGTGAATTACTCCATATAGCTCTCCTGGCAGAAGGAACAGCACAGGCAAAGGCAAGGCACAGGGCCCGTGTCCTCTCATCTCCTCTGTGACTGCTCTCATTGATCACCCCCTCTGGCCTCTAACTCCAACTTTCCGGTGGACAGGGGTCTTTCTTTCTTCTCTCTGCCAACTGTCTGGTAACAGCACACTAAATACTTCCAGAGGAATTCCACCTGGTTTTTTTTTTGGTTTTTGAGACAGGGTCTTGCTCTGTTGTCACTGCTGCAAGCTCTGCCTCCCAGGCTCAAGCGATTCTGGTGCCTCAGTCTCCCGAGTAGCTGGGATTACAGGCACTTGTCAACATGCCTGGCGTTTTTGTTTTTGTTTTTTTGGTATTTTTAGTAGAGATGGGTTTCATCATGTTGGCCAGGCTGGTCTCAAACTCCTGACCTCAGGCAATCTGCCCGCCTCAGTCTCCCAAAGTGCTGGGATTACAGATGTGAGCCACCACGCCCAGCCTCTCTTTCCTCTTGATGTTAAGTGTGACTTTGTTGTGGAATGTTTAATCTGTAACATTTATATATAGCCTAAGGACACTACTATGTATGGTTTGCAGTATTGACTGACTTGTGGAGTGGCTTAAGCCTGTGTGCCTGTGGCACTGACTACCGAGTAAATGGGAATCAATGAGAACGCCTCCTTGGGAACGCCATGGAGCTCATGGCTTTTGTGATCGAAACACAAAAAAATCCGCTAAAATCCTGACATTGTGGAAAGACACAAATATGGGCCTGGTTATCTCTGACCATGGACCGTTCACAACACCCAGCCAGAGACTGGTCCAGAGATGATGTGACCCACATGGTCTTAATGACAGAGGTCTGGGATAGAGGTGTAGCCTCTTCTGGATGGCTTCTAGGTCTTTTTCTGGACTCGGTGATATTTCATTGCCACATAAGGGGAGGGCCCATCTCAGAACAGAGCCCAGTGCCCCATGAATGGAGCTGGTTATACACACAGAACTGAGTCAGGGCATCCCTGGAGCCATGTCCAGCTGGGCCTGACCTGGTGATCTCCCTGCTTCCACCCCGACCTGGGCCTTCCTGTTACATGGTTTGGTTTAACCAGATGAGCTGGATTATTTCACTATTTTTTTTTTTTTTTCACTCAGGTTCCCTCTGTAGCCCAGACTGGAATGTAGTAGCGTGATCTTGGCTCACTGAAACCTCAGCCTCCTGGGTTCAAGAGATTCTCGAGCCTCAGCCTCCCTAGTAGCTGGGACTAAAGGCGCACACCACCACATCGAGCTAGTTTTTGTATTTTTAGTAGAGACAGGGTTTCACCATGTCTCCAACTCTGGACCTTAGGTGATCCGCCCATCTTGGCCTCCCAAAGTGTGGGGATTACATGCCCAGCTTCTTATTTTCCTTTGTACAAGCAGGAATTTTGATTGATGCACCCTTAGGGTTACTGGCACTTTCACTCCACCCATGAGCAAGCTTGAGCCCCTCCCATCCCAAGAAAAGGACAAGAAAACAAAAAGTAAAGCAAACACTCCTCCCTCTACGCTGTGACTGCCAGCTCTCTCCTGTCAGCCAGATTTCTCAAACGAATCACCTCCACTCGCTGTTTCGGACCCTTCCTTCCCTGCCTTCTTCATCCCCTGCCAAGCCAGCCAGTGTCACAGTAACTGCTGTGGCTTGCCCATGTCAATATAGAGTTAACAATAACAATGTTATTAATGTCCGTAAACAAAATCACAGACTGAAGGAATTTACTGTCAATTTATGACCTTAAAAGTATATGAGGGGCCGGGCGCGGTGGCTCAAGCCTGTAATCCCAGCACTTTGGGAGGCCGAGGCGGGCGGATCACGAGATCAGGAGATCGAGACCATCCTGGCTAACATGGTGAAACCTCGTCTCTACTAAAAAATACAAAAAAAACTAGCCGGGCGAGGTGGCCGGCGCCTGTCGTCCCAGCTACTCGGGAGGCTGAGGCAGGAGAATGGCGTAAACCCGGGAGGCGGAGCTTGCAGTGAGCTGAGATCCGGCCACTGCACTCCAGCCTGGGCAACAGAGCGAGACTCCTTCTCAAAAAAAAAAAAAAAAAAAAAAAAAAAAAAAAAAAAAGTATATGAGGTATTTCCAGCTTTGGTTTTTTGTGTGTGCGTGTGTGTTTTTTTTTTTAGACAGTTTCACTCTTGTCATTCAGGCTGGAGTGCAATGGCACCATCTCGGCTCACTGCAACCTCTGCTCCTAGGTTCAAGTGATTCTCCTGCCTCAGTCTCCCAAAGTAGCTGGGATTACAGGCGTCCACCACTACACCCAGCTAATTTTTTTGTATTTTTAGTTGAGACTGAGTTTCACCGTGTTGGCCAGGCTGGTCTTGAACTTCTGACCTCAGGTGATCCACCCGCCTCGGCCTCCCAAAGTGCTGGGATTACAGTCGTGAGCCACCACACCTGGCTGGCCATGTTTTTTCTTTTTTTTTTTTTGAGACGGAGTCTCGCTGTCACCCAGGCTGGAGTGCAGTGGCCGGATCTCAGCTCACTGCAAGCTCCGCCTCCCGAGTTCACGCTATTCTCCTGCCTCAGCCTCCTGAGTTGCTGAGACTACAGGCGCCCACCACTTCGCCCGGCTAGTTTTTTTGTATTTTTTAGTAGAGACGGGGTTTCACCGTGTTAGCCAGGATGGTCTCGATCTCCTGACCTCGTGATCCGCCCGTCTCGGCCTCCCAAAGTGCTGGGATTACAGGCTTGAGCCACTGCGCCCGGCCTTTTTTTTTTTTTTTTTTTGAGACAGAGTCTCACTCTGTCACCCAGGCTGCAGTGCAGTGGTGTAATCTTGGCTCACTGCAACCTCCACCTCCTGGGTTCAAGTGATTCTCCTGCATCAGCCTCCCGAGTAGCTATGATTACAGGCATGCGCCACCACGCCTGGCTAATTTTTTGTATTTTTAGTAGAGACAAGGTTTCACCATGTTGCCCAGGTTGGTCTCGAACTCCTGAGGTCAGGCAATTCACCCACCTTGGCCTCCCAAAGTGCTAGGATTACAGATGTCAGCCACTGTGCCTGGCCTCCGGCTTTGTTTTTGACAGAGAGTTGCCTGAAAGCCACAATAGCTCCTTGCCCATCCCCAGTCTCATGGGCACCTTGGTACCCAGATATAAGTCTCTAAGACCCTTATCCACTAAAGGAAACCAGGATCCCTTGGAGCATTAAAAAAAAAAAAAAAAAAAATAGGCCGGGCGCGGTGGCTCATGCCTGTAATCCCAGCACTTTAGGAGGCCGAGGTGGGCGGATCACAAGGTCAGGAGATCAAGACCATCCCGGCTAACACGGTGAAACCCCGTCTCTACTAAAAATACAAAAAAAATTAACCGGGCATGGTGGCGGGTACCTGTGGTTCTAGCTACTCGGGAGGCTGAGGCAAGAGAATGGTGGGAACACAGGAGGTGGAGCATGCAGTGAGCCAAGATGGTGTCACTGCACTCCACCCTGGGTGACAGAGTGAGACTCCGTCTCATAAAAAAAAAAAAGATGGTTGTCATATGACTTGAATTTTTATTGAGCTTAATATGTGGGGGTGTGTTAATCTGTGCATTTTGTTTCTTTTATTATTGTTAACATATTAGGCTGGGCGCGGTGGCTCACGCCTGTAATATTAGCACTTTGAGAGGCTGAGACGGGCAGATCGCCTGAGGTCGGGAGTTCGAGAGCAGCCTGACCAACATGCAGAAACCCCGTCTCTACTAAAAATTAACCAGGCGTGGTGGTGCATGCCTGTAATCCCAGCTACTTGGGAGGCTCAAGTTTATAATCCCAAGGAGGCAGGAGAATCGCTTGAACCCAGGAGGCAGAGGTTGCAGTGAGCCTAGATCACGCCATTACACTGCAGCCTGGGTGACAAGAGCGAAACTCCATCTCAAAAATAAAACAACAAAACAAAGCAAAACAAACAAACAAACAAAAAACAGTAAAGAGATCTGTTTGCTTTCTCTCTGTGTAATTAGAAAAGAATAAACACGCCGGGCGCGGTGGCTCAAGCCTGTAATCCCAGCACTTTGGGAGGCCGAGACGGGCGGATCACAAGGTCAGGAGATCGAGACCATCCTGGCTAACATGGTGAAACCCCGTCTCTACTAAAAAAAAAAAATACAAAAACTAGCCGGGCGAGGTGGCGGGCGCCTGTAGTCCCAGCTACTCGGGAGGCTGAGGCAGGAGAATGGCGTAAATCTGGAAGGCGGAGCTTGCAGTGAGCTGAGATCCGGCCACTGCACTCCAGTCCGGGCGACAGAGCGAGATTCCGCCTCAAAAAAAAAAAAAAAAAAGAAAAAAAAGAAAAGAATAAACACAGAACTCTGGACTGGAGCCCTGGAGAGGCAGAAACTGCACCAAGGAAAGCAAGCACAGACTCATGGGCACTGGTAGCTGCACAGAACTACCACGCAGACGAGGCTCTGCCGGGTATTCAGGACAGGGGCCACCCCTAGTTGTCAAGGACAAGGAGGATTCAACAGAGAATGTCCAAAATGACTAAATAGGCAAGTGCAATCCCAGCAGAGGCAGTCAAGCCCTATGTTCCAGCCAAGGACCCACGGTCAAACATCCAGATCCAGTGATCTCAGCTTGTCTTGGAAAATTATTCCAAACATGGGAAGATACCAAAATCCCATCACTGGTCAGGCAGGGGATTACAGCTCACCCTGTAATTCTAGCACTTTGGAAAGCTGAGGCAGGAGGATCGCTTGAGCGCAAGAGTTCAAGACCAGCCTGGGCAACATAGCAAGACCCCTGCCTCTACAAAATATAAAAATTTTAGCTAGGTGTGGTGGTGTGTGCCTGTAGTTCCAGCTTCTTGGGAGGTTGAGATGGGAGGATCGCCTCAGCCCAGGAAGTTGAGGCTACAGTGAGCTGTTAGCCATTGCATTCCAGCTTGAGTGATAAAGCAAGACCCTGTATCCAATAAATAAATAAACTCCCATCACCAAAGCCCTAGTGAGAAATCAAAATATCCCTAAGAAGATAAAAGCAAGGATAGAAATGAGAAAGCACTGGCCGGGTGTGGCAGCTCATGCCTGTAATCCTAGCACTTTGGGAGGCCGAGGCTGGCAGATCACGAGGTCAGGAGTTCGAGACCAGTTTGACCAACATGGTGAAACCCTGTGTCTACTAAAAATACAAAAATTAGCTGGGCATGGTGTCAGGCGCCTGTAATCCCAGCTACTCGGGAGGCTGAGGCAGAAGAATCGCTTGAACTTGGGAGGCGCAGATTGCAGTGAACCAAGATCGCACTACTGCACTCCAGCCTGGGCAACAGAGCGAGACTCCATCTCAAAAAAAAAAAAAAAAAAGAAAAGAAAAAAAGTGAAGAAGCATTGAATGACCCCTGGACCTTGATGTTTCAGAAGAGTGTTAAGTGTAAAAGTATTGTTATGGAAGTCAGCCATACAAAATCTGTCATTGCAGTTTAGATCATGTGTAGGAGTTTAGTTAATTAAGTTTGTAATCAAGGTTGGAATACTCAAGAAATTGGATTTCAAAGTTTTGCTTTTGACATAGAAGAGCCCAGCTGGGTACAGTGGCTCACGCTAATAATCTCGAGACTTTGGGAGGCTAAAGTCGGAGGATCACTTGAGGTCAGAAGTTCGAGACCAGCCTGTGCAACATGATGAGACCCTGTCTCTACAAAAAAATTTTAAAAATTAGCCAGGCCTAGTGGCACACCCCTGTAGTCCCAGATACTTGGGAGGCTGAGGTAGGAGGATTGTTTGAGCTCTAGAGGTCAAGGCTGCAGTGATTCATGATGTTACACCACTGTACTCCAGCCTGGGCAACAGAGCAAGACCCTATCTCAAAAAAAAAAAAAAAGGTTGTTTTTGGTTTATTGGTGTTTTTGTTGTGGTTATTAGTTTGTTTTGTTCTCTGTCTTGTATGGTTCAGAAGGTTTTTGTTTGTTTGTTTGTTTTGTTTTGTTTTGTTTGTCTCGCTCTGTCGCCCAGGCTGGAGTGCGGTGGCCGGATCTCAGCTCACTGCAAGCTCCGCCTCCCGGGTTTACGCCATTCTCCTGCCTCAGCCTCCCGAGTAGCTGGGACTACAGGCACCTGCCACCTCGCCCGGCTAATTTTTTTTATTTTTTAGTAGAGACGGGGTTTCACCGGGTTAGCCAGGATGGTCTCGATCTCCTGACCTCGTGATCTGCCCGTCTCAGCCTCCCAAAGTGCTGGGATTACAGGCTTGAGCCACCGCGCCCGGCCTGTTTGTTTGTTTTTAAGAGACTGAATCTCACTATGTTGTCCAGGCTGCTCTCAAACTCCTGCCCTCAAGGAATTCCTGCCTCAGTCTCCTGAGTAGATGGGAATACAGGCATGAACCACTGTGCCCAACAGTTGTTGTTTATGACACAAATGAGTGGATACATTTTCTTGGTAAAAAGGAAATTATACTCTTGTGTTTTTGAGACAAGGTCTCTCACTCCAGCCCGGGCTGGAGTCCAGTGACATGATCGCAGATCACTGCAGCCTTGCACTCCTGGGCTCAAGTGATCCTCCCACCTCAGCCTCCCAAGTAGCTGGGACTATGGGTGTGCACCATCACACCTGTCTTTTTTTTTATTATTTCCAGAGATGGGGTTTCACTATGTTGCCCAAGCTGGTCTCAAATCCCTGGCCTCAAGTGATTCTCCTGCTTCAGCCTCACACAGTGCTAGGATTACAGGCTTGAGCCACCACGCCTGGCCTGAGATCTCTTGATAGCAACAACTCCATCAGCAAACGCAATGGTGGTTCATAGGCTGTCCCTCTGACCTGCTTGTGTATTTGACAGTTGGTCATGAATTCTGTGTCCTTGGCCTCCCACCTCTCTGACTAGTTGAGGATTCCTCTCAACTCACCCCTCCCATGCTGGAGCCCTGGCCCTTTGCCAGCCCCCTCTCTCCTTGCCTTATATTTCCTGGGTGGTCTCCTGCATAGGTGGCCTGGCCCCCATCCCACCCTAGCCTCCTTCCAAAGCTGAACCCTAGTCCAGCCCACAAAGGAGATGCTGGTGCCCAGAGTCATGGTCTGCTTGAATTTTTTTTTTTTTTTTTTTTTTTTTGAGACTGAATCTTACTCTGCTGCCAGGCTGGAGTGCAGTGGTGCTATCTCGGCTCACTGCAACCTTCAACTTCCTGGTTCAAGCAATTCTCCTGCCTCAGCCTCCCAAGTAGCTGGGATTACAGGCATACGCCACCACGCCCAGCTAATTTTTTTGTATTTTGTTAGTAGAGAAGGGGTTTCACCATGTTAGCCAGCCTGGTCTCGAACTCCTGACCTTGTGATCTGCCCACCTTGGCTTCCCAAAGTGCTGGGATTACAGGCGTGAGCCACCGCACCTGGACCTTTTTTTTTTTTTTTTTTTTTTCAGTTTTAGAAAGATCAGGCTGGGTATATATACTGGGTATATACCCAAAGGAATATAAATCAATCTACTATAAAGATGCATGCACACACATTTATTGCAGAACTATTTACAATAGCAAAGACATGGAACTAGGCTTCCATTTGGGGCTGGGCACCCCAATCTCAATCAAGAGATTGAGACAATCCTGGCCAACATGGTGAAACTTGTCTCTACTACAAATACATAAATTAGCTGGGCATGGTGGTGTGCACCTGTAGTCCCAGCTACTCAGGAGGCTGAGGCAGCAGAATCACTTGAACACTGGAGGCGGAGGTTGCAGTGAGGTGAGATTGCACCACAGCACTCCAGCCAGGTGACAGAGTAAGACTCTGTCTAAAAAAAAGAAAAGAAAATGTAGTACATATACACTGTGGAATACTATGCAGCCATAAAAAAGAATAACAGGCCAAGCTCGGTGGCTCACGCCTGTAATCCCAGCACTTTGGGAAGCTGCAGGGGTGGAACACCTGAGGTCAGGAGTTCGAGACCAGCCTGGCAAACATAGTGAAACCCCATCTCTACTAAAAATAAAAAATTAGCTGGGTGTGGTGGTGGGTGCTTGTAATCTCAGCTGCTCGGGAGGCTGAGGCAGGAGAATCATTTGAACCTGGGAGGCGAATGTTTCGGTGAGCCAAGATCATGCCACTGCACTCCAGCCTCGGCAACAAGAGTGAAACTCCATCTCCAAAAAAAAAAAAAATGATGTCATGGCTCACGCCTGCAATCCCAGAACTTCAGAAGGCCGAGACAGGTGGATCACCTGAGGTCAGGAGTTGAAGACCAGCCTGACCAACATGGTGAAACCCCATCTCTACTAAAATACAAAAATTAGCTGGGCATGGTGGTGGACACCTGTAGAGGCTGAGGCAGGAGAATCACTTCAACCAAGGAGGCGGAGGTTGCAGTGAGCTGAGATCGTGTCACTGCACTCCAGCCTAGGCGACAGAGCCAGCCTCCATCTCAACAATAAAATAAAATAAAGACATCTTTTTTTTGTGCCATTTTGGTGGAATTTTGGGAGAAAGTGGGGGTGGCTGCTTTGTATCTGACCTCCGTCTCTTTTGGCTATGTGGGAGGGATTATCGTCCCATTCTACAGATGAAGAAACTGAACTCTGGAGAGATTGCCTGACTCACTGGACGTCGTGTGACTTGGCGCTGAGTCCACCTGCCTCCCCTTTCTCTCCAGTTTGCTCAGCAGGCCCTGGCTATAACTCATTGGTTGTTCAGCCCAGCGAAGTGTGCAGCCTCTGTGCCTTGCTGGAGCCCCTGGGAGATAAACTGAACAATGACAACAGGTAAGAGGAAGCGTTTTTGCAACCACCAACTGCTGCGTGGGTGTTGACTACTGCACAGAGGGTTCTGCCTGATAACTGAAGCCCAGGCCTTGGGGTCACGGTGACCTGGGGTTGGATGCCAATCCAGCCCGGGGCTAAGCCTGTGACCCTCTTGAGCCTGGAAGGATTTGTAGGCCCCTGCTGCATGCACTGTTGGAAGCATTACCTGAGATGACACAAAGCACCCAGCACATATGTGACTTCCATTATTGTCTTCTTAGATGGTCCTCGGAACTCTAGAATGGTGGCTTAGGCTCTGGAGTGCATCAGGGTCTTCCAGGAGGGCTTGTTAGCACACAGATGGCTGGGTGCCATCCTTGGGGCTTCTGAGTCAGGTCTGGGGTGGAGCCTGAGAATCTGCATTTCTTTTCTTTCTTTCTTTTTTTTTTTTTTTGAAACAGAGTCTTGCTCTGTCACCTAGGCTAGGCTCAATCTTGGCTTACTGCAACCTCTGCCTCCCGGGTTCAAGGGATTCTCTTGCCTCAGCCTCCCAAGTAGCTGGGATTACAGGTGCCCGCCACCATGCCTGGCTAAGTTTTGTGTTTTTAGTACAGATGGGGTTTCACCATGTTGGCTAAGCTGGTCTTGAACTCCTGAACTCAGGTTATCTGCCCACCTCAGCCTCCCAAAGTGCTGGGATTACAGGAGTGAGGCACTTCTTCTTCTTCTTCTTTTTTTTTTTTTGAGAGGGAGTCTCACACTGTTGCCCAGACTGGAGTACAGTGGCGTGATCTCAGCTCACTGCAACCTCCACCTCCACCTCCTGGGTTCAAGCGATTCTCCTGACTCAGCCTCCCGAGCAGGTGGGATTACAGGCATGCGCCACCAAGGCTGGCTAATCTTTTGTATTTTTGTAGAGATGGGGTTTCACCATCTTGGCCAGGCTGGTCTTGAACTCCTGACCTCAAGTAATCCACTCACCTCAGCCTCCCAAAGTGCGGGGATTACAGGCGTGAGCCACCCGGGCTGAGAATTTGCATTTCTGACAGTGCCTAGTTAATGCTGATGCTGCTGGGCTGGGCAACCTTGCTTTGGGAGCCACTAGCTAGGACTTTCTGGTGTGCAGCAGGGTGAGCCAGCCTGGCACTGGGCACTGTTGGACTCTCCTCATAACCACCCCCAGCCCATGTGGACTGAGAGGGTGGGTGGGATCAGCAGAGAGCTGGCAGCCTCTGTGCTCACCCCTCCAGGCCACTGCTTGATGGGGGTACTTCTCCCACAGAACAGAGACCCCAGGCCTTACTCCCAATCTGTACTAACCCCAGAAGCCCCTGAGTCCCAATCTGTTCTAATCCCTGGTCCTGCCAGGAGCAGCCGGGGTTGGGATGCTGAAACTTGGGTTTGCCTTCCAGTTCTGCCCCTCCCGATGCAGGGACAGCAGTAGATCAGCCTCCATGTCCATCTCAGAGCCCACAGGCTCTGGCTCTCTGCTCTGTCCCACCTCTCCCTGCCCTCCATCATGACTTGATCAAATGACAGGGGGATGGCTTGTTTTTTCCTCTCAGCCCCACTGACCAGTGTTCCTGGAGGGCAGGCTGGGGTTCCATTCAAGCCCAGGACCTGGAAGATACTGGGTACTCAGACAGTGTTTGATGAATTAATGAATTAATGAATGAATGAGTGAGTGAGTGAATGTGTAACTAGGCAGCTTAACTTCAAAATGCATTTATTTTTATATTTTTTTGTTTGTTTTTGAGATGGAGTCTCGCTCTGTTGCCCAGGCTGGAGGGCAGTGGCGCGATCTCAGCTCACTGCAACCTCCACCTCCAGGTTCAAGTGATTCTCCTGCCTCAGCCTCCCAAGTAGCTGAGATTATAGGCATTTGAGCCACTGCGCCCCACACCAAAATGCATTTTTAAATTTTCTTTCTCTTTCTCTTGGGTTTCAAGATGTAACCTTGTAACACATTGCAGAAGCCCCTTTTCCCTTAGCCTCGAAATAGACTCCAGGTCTCTCCCCTTTCCGCCATCTATACTCCCTTCACATTTACCTAACTGCATGTTAATATCTGATCATGAGCCTTCTTAGAAGCTCCAGGGCTGATCTTGAGAAAGACAGACCAAGTCTGGAGATATAGCTGCAAAATTTCAGAGACGACCTCAAGACGGCTAATTAACAACCCTCCCATTCTTGAGATGATGCCAGCCCACGCTCCAGGTGGACTGGGACCCAAGATAGCCGATAGCCTCAGGAATAAGACACATAGACTACTCAGCACATTCCTGCATATACCTTCCTTACCTTCCTTATCAACTTTTCTCTCTCTCTCGGTTTTTTTTTTTTTTTTTTTTTTTTTTTTTTTTTTTTTTTTTTTGAGATGGTGCCTCACAGTGTTGCCCAGGCTGTAGTGCAGTGGCGTGATCTCTGCTCTCAAGTGATGACCCTCCTGCCTCACCCCCCTCCAAGTAGCTGGGACTACATGTGTGCACCACCATGCCCGGCTAATTTTTTTTGTATTTTTGTAGAGACAGGGTCTCTCCATGTTGCCCAGGCTGGTCTCAAATGCCTCAGTTCGAGCGATTCACCCACCTCAGCCTCCCAAAGTGCTGGGATTACAGGTATGAGCCACCGCCCCTGGACAGTTTTCCCTTTCTGAACCCTTGCTTTCCCCCCACAAATTTGAAGTGGTTGCTTTGGATGGGAGTCCGGCCACTTGCCCAATACTAGTTTTGGGAGTTCTGAGTAATAAGATCCCTTTCTTCCTTTTTTTTGACACAGAGTTTTTTGGTCTTGTTGCCCAGGCTGGAGTACAATTGCAGGATCTCAGCTCACTGTAACCTCCACCTCCCAGGTTCAAGTGATTCTCCTGCCTCAGCCTTCCAAGTAGCTGGGATTACAGGCATGTGCCACCACGCCCAGCTAATTTTGTATTTTTAGTAGAGTTGGGGGTTTCACCATTTTGGCCAGGCTGGTTTCGAACCCCTGACCTCAAGTGATCCATCCACCTTGGCTTCCCAAAGTGCTAGGATTATAGGTGTGAGCCACCACGCCCAGGCAAAATCATTTTCTTTCTACCAGACCTTTCACTCTTGTAAATTGGACTCTGTGGGCATCCAGACCTGTGTTTGGTTACAAATGAAGTGAGTCTTCTTCAAAAGTCAGCTCACACGTGGCTTTCTACCTCTAAGTGGTTTTGTCAGAGGCATGTAAACCAGAGCAATTCCCATCTTGAATAGGAGCTGGGTAAAATGAGGCTGAGACCTACTTACTGGGATGCATTCCCAGGTGGTTAAGGGATTCTAAGTCACAGGGTGAGATAGGAGTTCAGCACAAGATACAGGTCATAAAGACCTTGCTGATTGAGCAGGTTGCAGCAAAGAAGCCAGTCAAAACCCACCAAAACCACCGGGCGCTGTGACTCACGCCTGTAATCCCAGCACTTTGGGAGGCCGAGGGGGGTGGATCACGAGGTCAGGAGATGGAGACCATCCTGGCTAACATGGTGAAACCCCATCTCTACTAAAAATACAAAAAACTAGCCAGGCATGGTGGCGGGCGCCTATAGTCCCAACTACTCAGGAGGCTGAGGCAGGAAAATGGTGTGAACCCGGGAGGCGGTGCTTGCAGTGAACCAAAAGATAGCAATGAGAGTGACCTCTGGTCGTCCTCAAGGCTACACTCCCACCAACTCCATAACAGTTTACAAATGCAATGGCAACATCACGAAGTTACCGTATATGGTCTAAAAAGGGGAGGCATGAATAACCCCACCCCTTGTTTAGCATATATTTAAAATATAACCAGCTGGGCGTGGTGGTTCATGCCTATGATCCCAGCACTTTGGAAGACTGAGGCTGGTGGATCACTTGTGGTCAGGAGTTTGAGACCAGTCTGGCCAAAATGGTGAAACCCCATCTTTACTAAAAACACAAAACTTAGCCGGTGTGGTGGCAGGCTCCTGTAGTCCCAGCTACTTGGGAAGCTGAGGCAGGAGAATCGCTTGAACCCGGGAGGCGGAGGCTGCAGTGATCTGAGATCACACCATTGCACTCCAGTTCTAGCCTGGGCAGCAGAGTGAGACTCGTCTCAAAAAAAGAAAGAAAAAAAAAAAAACATAAAAATGGGCAACCAGGCTGGGCATGGTGGCTCATGCCTGTAATCCCAGCACTTTGGGAGTCCAAGGCAGATGGATCAACTGAGGTCAGGAGTTCGAGACCAGCCTGACCAACATGGAGAAACCCCCATCTCTGCTAAAAATACAAAATTAGCCGGGCGTGGTGGCACATGCCTGTAATCCCAGCTACTAGGGAGGCTGAGGCTTGAACCTGGGAGGCGGAGGTTGCGGTGATCCGAAATCACGCCATTGTACTCCAGCCTGTGCAACAAGAGCAAAACTCTGTCTCAAAAAAAAAAAAAAAAAAAAAAAAAAAAGGACAACCAGCAGCCCTCGGGGCTGCTCTATGGAGCAGCCATTCTTTATTCCTTTACTTTTTTTTTCTCTTGAGGAGTCTCACTCTGTTGCCCCAGGCTAGGGTGCAGTGGAGAGATCTCAGCTCACTGTAACCTCTGCCTCCCAGGTTCAAGCAATTCTCCTGCCTCAGCCTCCTGAGTAGCTGGGATTACAAGCGTGCATCACCATGCCCGGCTCATTTTTGTATTTTTACTAGAGACGCAGTTTCACCATGTTCGCCAGGCTGCTCTCTAACTCCTGACCTCAAGTGATCCTCCAGCCACAGCCTCCCCAAGTGCAGGGATTACAGGCATGAGCCGTTGTGCTCAGCTCCTTTCCTTTCTTAATAAATTTGCTTTCACTTTATGGACTCGCCCTGAATTCTTTCTTCCGGGAGATCCAAGAGCCCTCTCTTGTGTCTGGATCGGGACCCCTTTCCTGTTAACAGTTTCAACCCCCTTTTTGGTCTCTTAAACCTGACCAGGCTCCTCACATGAAACATTCAGGGTCTAGTCCTCACTTGAGCTTAGTTCAACCCTTGAAGCAGGTGGCCAGCGGATGAAGGGATTGGAGTTAGGGGAGTTGCGGGGTCAAGAGCTGTAATCACTGATGTGAGGCAGAGTGATTCACAGCACAAAAGGCACACAGGTTTATGAGGGGGTGCATACACGGGAGCCTTCACAATGAAGACCCAACCTCCCAGTGTGGCACAGAAACTTCCAAACCATCTTGAGGTTGCAGAAAGAATGGGGGCTTAGATCCTGGTAAAACAGGGGAAGGGAGGGGAAGAGAGGAATTCTGCTGTGGGGCAATGAATGACTGCCAGGGAGAAGGATTAAAAGGGGAACGGATATTACTTTTTTTTTTTTTTTTTTTTTTTTTTGAGGCGGAGTCTCGCTCTGTCGCCCGGTCTGGAGTGCAGTGGCCAGATCTCAGCTCACTGCAAGCTCCGCCTCCCGGGTTTACGCCATTCTCCTGCCTCAGGCTCCCGAATAGCTGGGACTACAGGCGCCCGCCACCTCGCCCGGCTAGTTTTTGTATTTTTAGTAGAGACGGGGTTTCACCGTATTAGCCAGGATGGTCTTGACCTCCTGACCTCGTGATCCGCCCGTCTCGGCCTCCCAAAGTGCTGGGATTACAGGCTTGAGCCACCGCGCCCGGCCTTTTTTTTTTTTTTTTTAAGCATATTAGTAGAGAGAGTTTCACCATGTTGGCCAGGATGGTCTCGCCAGGAGATCTCCCGACCTCGTGATCCGCCCACCTCAGCCTCCCAAAGTGCTGGGATTATAGGCGTGAGGCACCCGGCCTCAGAGATTAATTTCTAAATCATTCTCTTTGGAATTTAAACAACCCCTGGAGACAGTCATTGTCTTGGAAAGAATGTGTTCAGGGGGTGGGAGAGGTGGCTCAAGCCTGTAATCCCAGCTACTCAGGAGGCTGAGGCAGGAGAATCGCTTGAGCCCGGGAGGTGGAGGTTGCAGTGGGCTGAGATCGCATCACTGCACTCCAGCCTGGGCGACAGAGTGAGACTCTGTCTTAAAAAAAAAAAAGAGAAAAAGAAAAAAGAATTTGTTCAGGTGTGGCTGCATTTTTGGATAATGACATAACAGGGAGGGAAAAGTGCCAGGCCTCTGAGCCCAAGCTAAGCCATCATATCCCCTGTGACCTGCACGTAGACATCCAGATGGCCTGAAGCAACTGGAGAGCCACAAAAGAAGTGAAAATAGCCTTAACCGATGACATTCCACCATTGTGATTTGTTTCTGCCCCACCCTAACTGATCCAGGTACTTTGTAATCTCCCCACCCTTAAGAAGGTTCTTTGTAATCTCCCCACCCTTGAGAAGGTTCTTTGTAATTCTCCCCACCTTTGAGAATGTACTTTGTGAGATCCACCCCCTGCCCGCAAAACATTGCTCCTAACTCCACCGCCTATCCCAAAACCGATGAGAACCAACGACAATCCCACCACCCTTTGCTGACTTTCTTTTCAGACTCAGCCAGCCTGCACCCAGGTGAAATATGAAATAAATAGCCTTGTCGCTCACACAAAAGCCTGTTTGGTGGTCTCTTCACACACGGACGCGCGTGACAAAAAGAACAGCTGTTCTCCTTGGCGGGTGAGTCCCACCTTTAGGTAGACTGGGGAAAAGTCTCTTCCTGCATTGCCGATCTCTCAGGGTTGTTAATTTCATTTATTTATTTATTTTTTTTTTTGAGACCGAGTCTCGCTCTGTCGCCCAGGCTGGAGTGCAGTGGGGCAATCTCACTGCAAGCTCCGCCCCCTGGGTTCACGCCATTCTCCTGCCTCAGCCTCCCGTGTAACTGGGACTATAGGCGCCCGCCACCACGCCCGGCTTTTTTCTTTTTTTGTAGTTTTAGTAGAGACGGGGTTTCACCGTGTTAGCTGGGATGGTCTCGATCTCCTGACCTCGTGATCCGCCCGTCTCGGCCTCCCAAAAGTGCTGGGATTACAGGCGTGAGCCACCGCGCCCGGCCTGCCTACGGGTTTTTAATTCAAATGCTCATTATAGCAGGGAGCCATATTTTGGGGTGTGATATTTTGATTTCCTTCAGTGGGGACGTCACAACTAAGACCCTCCTCCTACCTGGCTCCTCCAGCTTGGGCAAGAAGTTTTGCAGGGTGTGGGCTGATGCCAGGGAGTCCGGAAGCTGGAAAGGCAATTGGTTTATATAGGGGGTCAGGGTGGAGAGGGCACACCGGGCAGAGGGAACAGCTTGTATAAAGGCCGGGAGGTAGGAGAGTGCGGGGAAAGAGGGTGAGTTTGATTTTGGCATGTCGTACTAAGGTGTCTTGAGCAACCTCCAGGCAGAGGCCTGGGCCAGTGACAAGGATTTAGGTGGCTGTGATTGGCCTGCGAGGCCCCCAGAGGAGGAGAGAAAAAGAAGGCATGAGAGGCCAGGACAGAGTCTTGAGGGGGAGGAGAGTATCGGGCAGCATCAGGCCCTGGCAGGGTTTAGGAAGATGATGACTGAGTGTGTCTCTCAGGCTCGGGGACACGTAGGTCTTTGGCCTCCTTGTGGGGGTAGTGGTAGGGGTGGTTTCAGTGGGCAGCATGGAGAGACCAGACCTCGGAAGGAGATAGCAGGTGTAGACCACTCTCCTGAGAAGCTCGCATGGCCTGGAGCCCAGGGTGACAGGGCCCAGGTTTTTCCTGTTTGTTTGTTTCAAGGTGTAAACATCCTTGCAACTTAGAGAATCAGGATCCTCTTAGTTGCAAATTTCAGAAATCCACTTCAACATTCACTCAGACACAAAGAGGATTCACTGGCTTGTGGAGTTGGGAAGATTCCAAACCGAAAATTGGGACAAGCAGGAATACCCCAAAGCTAGTGCCCCAGTGCCTCCACCACTCTCTTCCTGTCCACTCCTTATCTCTCTTCTTGACAGGCTGGCTCTCCGCGGCACTGGGAAGACAAAAGTTCTCTTCTGCATCTCCTTTGCAAAATCCCAACTCTGGGCTCTGATTGGTTCTCCTTGAGCCAATCAGCTCGGTACAAGGTCTGGACTCGGACTGGTCGCCCTGGGTCTGCTGGCTCTCGCGCTCTGGGTAGGGGCTCCTGCAAGTCCTGGGTAGCGAAGTGCTGTGTGGGTCAGAGCATCCTCTCTCCTAGGGTCCCGGGAGGACCCTACAGGCCCAGCAGTGGCTGGCCATCCTGGGTGGCAGGAGATTGAAAATCTGTGAGGGCCTGGGGCAGGGGACATTCAGACTGGACTTGGGCTGGGCTGGGGGACTGAGCACCCTCTGTCATGGGTTCCAACCCCCAGCCCCAGAGGACAGACACTTCATTTTTCAGTTTAGTCTGTGGCTTAGGGGGATTCCAGCCCTGCCCCCAACCTGCGCCTTCTCATCTCCCCCTGCCAGGGGATCAGCAGTGGGTGGGGGTGGGGAGAAAGCACCTGGGGGCCTCCTAGTGATTGATCTTCCGAGCCTGAGGCAAGAGGACTCTGGTGGGGAGGAGGGCAGGCATTTGGAGCAGAGCTCAGGCTCAGCCCGGGGGACAGCCCATGGCGGCCCCTTTGGCCTCCCCCTCTGGAGGCCTCTATTCTTTCCATTGTTTGGCCTCTGTTTGCCCTTAAGTTACCTAGGAAATTTGCTTTGGGGGAGATTCCAGCTGATCTCAGCTGAACCCAGAGAACACTCACTTCAGCCTGGCAGGCTGGTCCTTGGAACATCCCTGGAGGCCGGGTGGGGCCTTGGCAAGGCCTGGAGCGTGAGAGGGAAGCCAGGAAGTGGAGGGGAGGACGTAGAGTAGGAAAGAGGATGAAATGTTAATAGCAATAAAGAGACACAGAGGCTGGGCGCCCTGGCTGACGCCTGTAATCCCCCCACTTTGGGAGGCCGGGCGGGAGGATCACTTGAGGCCAGAAGTTTGAGACTAGCCTGAGCAACATAGTGACACTTTGTCTCTAAAAAAAAAAAAAATTAAAAAATAAAGGCCGGGCACGGTGACTCACGCCTGTAATCCCAGCACTTTGGGAGGCCAAGGCGGGTGGATCACGAGGTCAGGAGATCGAGACCATCCTGACCAACATGGTGAAACCCCATCTATACTAAAATACAAAAAATTAGCGGGGCGTGGTGGCGGGTACCTGTAGTCCCAACTACTTCGGAGGCTGAGGCAGAATTGCTTGAACTAGGGAGGCGGAGGTTGCAGTGAGCCCACATCGCGCCACTGCACTACAGCCTGGGCAACAGAGCGAGACTCCATCTCAAAATAAATAAATAAAATTAAAACATAAAATAAAAAATTAGACGGGCACGGTGGTGCATGCCTGTAGTTCCAGTGGGAGGCTCGCTTGAGCTGGGGAGGTCGAGGCTGCCGAGGCTGCCAAAGCAGCTCCATCTTGGACGCTAATCCGCCATGTTGACTTCTGAATAATCCCAGTTCAGGGAGGCCTCTGAATAATTTCCAGTTTGGTCAGGCGCGGTGGCTCAGCCCTGTAATCCCAGCACTTTGGTGATTCTCCCCGGGACCTGAAAGCTTGAAGGGATGAGTAACTCCTCCCTTCTCAGGCCCAGTCCCAAGGCGCAAGACTACCTGTGGCAGCAGCCTGCGCCAGCAAGATGGCAGAAGCAGGAAGAGAGCCAGCCGGAAAACACCTACCGTGTCCGGAAGACACTTACGCTGGCCGGAAGACACACCCGCTGAAGAGCTAGAGGGAGGCCGTCCGGGTACTAGGTAGCAGTGACGTCAGACTGGGGCGCTTCCTGTTTACAGGAGACGAAAACCCTTGCCCTGTCCTCACTTGGTGCTGACGCCATTTTAGGCCTCAGCCTGCCTGCATCCAATCGCTAATTATAACAGCGTGTTTGCGCTGCATTGCCTCGTGTTGTCTGTTGGCTCTCGGGTTTGGAACCCATAGGAGAACCTTTAATTTGGGAGGCCGAGGCGGGTGGATCACCTGAGGTCAGGAGTTGGACATCAGCCTGGGCAACATGGCGAAACCGTCTCTACTATTTTATTTCTTTTTTGAGACGGAGTCTCTCCATCACACAGACTGGAGTGCAGTGGCACCATCTCGGCTCACTGCAACCCCCGTCTCCCAGATTCAGGCGATTCTCCTGCCTCAGCCTCCTGAGCAGGTGGGATTACAGGCGCACACCACCATGCCCGGCTAATTTTTGTACTTTTAGGAGAGATGGGGTTTCACCATGTTTGCCAGGCTGATCTCAAACTCCTGACCTCAAGTGATCCGCCCACCTCGGCCTCCCAAAGTGCTGGGATTACAGGCATGAGCTACCGCGCCCGGCCCCGTCTGTACTAAAAATACAAAAATAAGTCGGGCGTGGTGGCCTGTGCCTGCTACTCAGGAGGCTGAGGCAGGAGAATCCCTTGAAACCTGGTGGCAGAGGTTGCAGTGAGCCGAGATCGTGTCACTGCACTCCAGCCCGGGTGACAAAATGAGACTTCGACTCAAAAACAGAAAGATTTCCAGTTTCTCTATTGTTCCTTGTGTAAGAGCACACACTTACTGTAAATCCTGCCCTAAGGTCAAACAACCTTAATGTTATCATACTTCAAGTGTCCTGCTCGCTCTTCTGACTCACTCTTTCCCAGGCTATGAGTCTGGGAGTGAGAGTGTGGGGATCCACTGTCTTGTCTCGCTGCCTTAGACACAGACATGGCTTCTGTTCATAAGGCCCTATTAAATGTTTTTTCCTGAGAAGCCAGATTTGTCAGCCTCTTTTTTCAGCCTCTTAGCTTCCTCAGACTTTGGGGGCAGGTTTGTCTAGACCTGCCCACCACCCACCAGGGGACATTCACAGAGTCTAATCTTGAGTCCCAGGAGGGGAGGGGAGGAGAGGCAGCAAATAAAGAGCTAATGGCCAGGCATGGTGGCTCACACTTGTAATACCAGCACTTTGGCAGGCAGAGGCAGGCGGGGATTGCCTGAGGTCAGGAGTTCGAGACCAGCCTGGCCAACATGGTGAAACCCCAGCTCTACCAAAAATACAAAAATTAGCTAGTATGGTAGCGGGTGTCTGTAATCCCAGCTACTTGGGAGGCTGGGGCAGGAGAATTGCTCGAACCCGGGAGGTAGAGGTTGCAGTGGGCTGAGATCACACTGCTGCACTCCAGCCTGGGTAACAGAGGGAGACACCATCTCAAAAAAATAAAAAATAAAAAACCCGAATTAGCCAGTGTAGTGACACATGCCTGTAATCCCAGCTACTTGGGAGGTTGAGGCAGGAGAATCGCTTGAACCCTAGGCAACAGGAGCTAAACTCCCTCTCAAAAAAAGCTGCTGGGGGTGGTGGCTCTTGCCTGTAATCTCAGCACTTTGGGAGGCTGAGGCGGGCGGATCACAAGGTCAGGACTTCGAGACCAGCCTGGCCAAGATGGTGAAACCCCATCTCTACTAAAAATACAAAAATTAGCTGGCGTGGTGGCAGGTACCTATAGTCCCAGCTACTCGGGAGGCTGAGGCAGGAGGATTGCCTGAACCCAGGAGGCAGAGGTTGCGATGAACGGAGATCTCACCACTGTACTCCAGCCTGGAGACAGAGTGAGACTCTGTCTCTCAAAAAAAAAAAAAAAAAAAAAGCTAATGACTGAGAATTTTCTAGAAATGGTGCAAGTCAGGAATCTATAAACATAGAATCACAATGTATATTGAGCAGGATAAATAAAAATAACCTAAACCTAGGTATGCTTTTGGAAAGCCGCAGATCGTGGCAGCGAGATGAACGGGAGACGTTTTATTTTGAGACAGGCTCTGTCGCCCAGGCTGGAGTACAGTGGCATGATTTCCACTTACTGCAGCCTCTGCCTCTGGGGCTCAAGCAATCCTCCCACTTCAGCCTCCCCAGTAGCTGGGACTACAGGCACGTGTCACCACGCCTGACTAATTCTTTTGTATTTTTAGTAGAGACAGTGAGGCAGGAAAATAGGGTCTGGAGGCAGGGCACGTAAGGCCAATTCACACTTCAACTATGACAGGAAATATCCTCTCCACAGGGCATAGGCCAAGTAAATAACCTTGTAACTTTACTTCATCCTCTTCTTTTTTTTTTTTTTTTTTGAGTCGGAGTCTCGCTCTGTTGCCCGGGCTGGAGTGCAGTGGCCGGATCTCAGCTCACTGCAAGCTCCGCTTCCCAGGTTTACGCCATTCTCCGGCCTCAGCCTCCCGAGTAGCTGGGACTACAGGCACCCGCCACCTCGCCCGGCTAGTTTTTTGTATTTTTTAGTAGAGACGGGGTTTCACCATGTTAGCCAGGATGGTCTCGATCTCCTGACCTTGTGATCCGCCCGTCTCGGCCTCCCAAAGTGCTGGGATTACAGGCTTGAGCCACCGCGCCTGGCTATCCTCTTCATTTACATAGGGCATACCCTAAGTAACCAATGGAATCTTTTAGAGGGTATTTAAATTCCCAAAGATTCTGTAACGGGGCCCTTGAGCCCCTATGCTCAGGACAGCTCCCACACTGCAGAGTGTATTTTCATTCTCAATAAATCCCTTTATTCCTTCCTTGCTTTGTTTGTGCATTTTGTCCAATTCTTTGTTCAAGATGCCAAGAACCTCCACCGGTGACAACGGGGTTTTACCATGTTGCCCAGGCTGGCCTTGAATTCCTGAACTGAAGCAATCTGCTAGCCTCGGCCTCCCAAAGTGTTGGGATTACAGGCATGAGCCACCATAGCTGGAGTCTTGAGATGGAGTCTTGCTCTGTCACCCAGGCTAGAGTGCAGTGGTGTGATCTCGTCTCACTGCAACCTCCACCTCCCAGGTTCAAGCAATTCTCCTGCCTCAGTCTCCCAAGTAGCTGGGATTACAGGTACACACCACCACGCCCGGCTAATTTTTGTATTTTTTAGTACAGACGGGTTTCACCATGTTGGCCAGGCAGGTTTCAAACTCCAGACCTCGCAATCCACCCGCCTCGGCCTCCCAAAGTGCTGGGATTACAGGCATGAGCCACTGCGCCTGGACAATTAAAAAAACAAACAAACAAACAAAAAACACCAAACCTAGTAGAGGACAATAGGGAGGATTTCAATGACAATGGAAGCTGGAAGACAGTGGAATAATGTTTCCAAAATGTGAGGATAAAATATTAATTTGTAATGTGTCCCAAGGAAAACAGTCTTTTAAGAACAAAGCTGAAAGATAGCATTTTCCAAAAAACAAGATGTAAAGATTTTATTATACTCATTAACAGGAACTTCCGGGCCTGTAATCCCAGCACTTTGGGAGGCTAAGGTGGGTGGGTCACCTGAGGTCAGGGGCTCGAGACCAGAGACCAGCCTGGCCAACATGGTGAAACCCTGTTTCTACTAAAAGTACAAAAAGTAGCTGGGCCTGTGGTGTACAATACAAAATGGTCCCTGCTGACACTCTTCTTGTCTAGACCTCTAGGGTGTGACTTTCCTGGGCCTAGTGTTTGGCTAAGGCTGGTGTCATAGGACTGACATGTTTGCATGCCTGTTGCTCAGTAGCAGACCAGGACTCTGAGACAGCAGGGTTTGCAGCAAAGAAAGAGTTTAATGATTGCAGAGCACAGAGCGAGGAATTGGGAGGAGACCTCAAATCCACCTCTGGAGGAGATCCGGGCTGAGGCTTTTACGGGGATCCTATAAAGAAGTCAAGGGGTTGGAAAACTGGAGTTGTTGATTGGTGGGGGCACGGAGATGAATTCATCAGGATGTGGAAACGGCTTTTTTTTTTTTTTTTTTCCCGTGAGTCATTTCTTTTTCTTTTTTTTTTTTTTTTTTGAGAAGGAGTCTCACTCTGTCACCCAGGCTGGAGTGCAGTGGCCAGATCTCAGCTCACTGCAAACTCCGCCTCCCGGGTTTACGCCATTCTCCTGCCTCAGCCTCCGCAGTAGCTGGGACTACAGGCGCCCGCCACCTCGCCCGGCTAGTTTTTTGTATTTTTTTAGTAGAGACGGGGTTTCACCGTGTTAGCCAGGATAGTCTCGATCTCCTGACCTCGTGATCCGCCCGCCTCGGCCTCCCAAAGTGCTGGGATTACAGGCTTGAGCCACCGCGCCCGGCCCCGTGAGTCATTTCTTTGTGGGATCTTTCAGACTAGCTGGCGTCAGTAGTTTCATCCGGATGCAGGACCTAAAAGAATATCTCAAATGCAAAAGTTAACGTTTCATGATGTACAAGTGGCTATCTACAGAGCAGTTAAGGGGTGTTATCATCCTGCGACAGGGTCTGTGTGATTCTGAGGCCACAGGCACTGCATGGCTGTGAGGCAGCTGTCAGAGAGCAGGCTGCCCTCACAACTCATGCTGAGTAGCTTGTAAGCTTGGCTTGTTTCCGTTTTTCCCTCCTCTTCCCTGATTACTTGTTTTTTTTTTTTTTTTTTTTTTTTGAGATGGAGTCTCGCTCTTGTCGCCCAGCTTGGAGTGCAGTGGTGCAATCTCAGTTCACTGCAACCTCCGCTTCTCTGTTCAAGTAATTCTCCTTCCTCAGCCTCCCGAGTAGCTGCGGCGCCTGTAAAGGTGCCCATCACCACAGCCAGCTAATTTTTGTGTTTTTAGTAGAGACAGGGTTTCGCCATGTTGACCAGGCTGGTCTCAAATGCCTAATCTCAAGTGATCTGCCTGCCTCAGCCTCCCAAAGTGCTGGGATGACATGCATGAGCCACTGTACCCGGACCCTGTTTAATTTTGTAAATTTTATAAGGACAGTTTCCTGGGACTCCTGTCTCCAGGGTTTGGCTATCGTGGCCTCCCCTGCAGCCACCTGCAAGATCCCAGGGTCCTGCCATCTGAGGCTAGGAGGGGCCTCATCCCTTCCCAGGCTTAGGTGGGGAGGCTGCCAACCCCTCCCGTCCACCTGCACCTGCCTCTAACCCACTGCCCTCCTGCTTGCCCCAGCCTAATCCTCTCAGGGAGCTCCAGTTTCTGTCACTCCAGGGTGTGTGGGTGCTGGCCAGGGAGGCTATGATCTAGTTGCCTGCTCTGTCTGCTTTCCCTGAGACAAGAGAGCCAAAGGCCTGGCCTCTTTGTTGGGATGGGAAAGAGAGATGCCCCCCAGCAATGAGAAGCGCTTGGTTAGCATCCCAGTCAGCGCTTGCTTAGCATCCCAGTCAGCACCGGCCGCTCCAGGCGACTGCGCTTTGCAGCCTGCAGGATGCAGGCTGAGGGACTCGAAGAGGACATTCTGTGGCCTCCCCAGGGGCAACACCCTCTCCTGGCAGCTAAGGATGCACCCTGCCCAGCCATGTAGGCCTGGTGGCTGGCTCTTAACCTCCCATGCCAGGTGGGGGTGCCCCTGTACTGCTGTCCATCCTCAGGCTGGCTGCTCCCACTCCTATGGTCCCTGTGTTCCCAGCCTCACCACTGGCGGAAAAACTAAGCATCACTGGCCGGGTGCGGTGGCTCACGCCTGTAATACCAGCATTTTGGGAGGCCGAGGCGGGTGGATCACCCGAGGTCAGGAGTTCAAGACCAGCCTGGCCAACATGGAGAACCCTTGTCTCTACTACAAATACAAAATTAGCCGGGCATGGTGGCGCATGCCTTAAAAAAAAAACAAAAACCCATCATTGCTGGGCACAGCTCCTTCCCAGGCATGCCCGAGCTTATTGCCCAGGGTAGGTTCCCAATACTCAGCAAAGCCTTTGCTGCTTCTGAACTTCCTTACAGTGTGGACCTCATAGAGTTGAGGGTTTTTCTTTTTGTTTTTTGTTTTTTTGATGGAGTCTCACTCTGTCACCCAGGCTGGAGTGCAGTGGCACAAACTCGGCTCACTGCAGCTTCCACTTCCCAGGTTCAAATGATTCTCCTGACTCATCCTCCAGAGGAGCTGGGATTACAGGTGCACACCACCATGCCCGGCTCATTTTCGTATTTTAGTAGAGACGGTGTTTCATCATGTTGCCCAGGCTGGTCTCGAACTCCTGAATTCAGGTGATCCGCCCACCTAGGCCTCCCAAACTGCTGGGATTACAGGCGTGAGCCTCTGTGCCCAGCCTTGGCCTAGGCGTTCTTAAGATGAAACAGGATCTTCTTGTATAGCTCAAGGGCGACCCCAAGCCTTCACCGTGGTTATCACGTTTGGGTCCCGTATGTAGAGGTGGCCTCAGGCAAGGGCCAGTGGTGAACATCGGGCCCGGGTTCCTGCCCCGTCTGTGTTCCTGCCCGTGTTGCATCCAGCCCGTCTCTCGAGATAGCTTGTCGTTTCTCTTTGGGAAGGGGAATGTGTCCCAGTGTGTCTGTCTCACTGGGGTGATCTCTCCAGGTGCCCGACTGCCCCCATCAGAGGGTGGCACAGACCTGGCCAGGCCTCTCGAGGGTGTAGGCCCATGGCCAATGACTGCTGATTTCAGCCAGTTGCCCAGAGCGGCCCCTTGCCACTCTGCTCAGCGACCCCTGTGCCCCCTCCTGCCCTGCTCCCAGTGATGGCTGCCCACCCACAGTGACTGGCTCCCTGCCAAGGCCAAGGCCTCTGTGTTCGTTCAATGAGTGGAAGAGTCTCTGGGAGGGGAAACCAGGAAGGTGACACTGGGGGAGTGTGATGACCAGGTCGTTTTGCCCTCTCCCTGAGTGGCCAGGTGGGCAGGGTGCTATCTCCATTCATAGGCGAGGACTTGGGGCCTGGGCCGCATGGCCTGGGAGGCAGTGGGGCTGCAGGCTTTGGGGTCCAGGGTAGGCCTGGGGAGCAGGGTGCTGGGACCCCAGGGCTCTGTGTGGAAGCCAAGGGCCAAGCCTTTCTTCTTCTTTTTTTTTTTTTTCTTTTAAGACAGTCTCCCTCTGTTGCCCAGGCTGGAGTGCAGTGGCGTGATCTCCGCTTACTGCAATCTCCACCTCCTGGGTTCAAGCAATTCTCCTGCCTCAACCTCCCTAGTAGTTGGGATTACAGGCGCCTGCCACCATGCTTGGCTAATCGTGTGTGTGTGTTTGTGTGTGTTTGTGTGATGGAGTCTCACTCTGTTGCCCAGGCTGGAGTACAGTGGCACGATCTTGGCTCACTGCAAACTCCGCCTCCCGTGTTCAAGTGATTCTCCGGCCTCAGCCTCCTGAGTAGCTGGGATTACAGGCACACAGCACCGAGCCCAGCTAATTTTTGTATATTTAGTAGAGACGGGGTTTCACCATGTTGGCTAGGCTGGTCTTGAACCCCTGACCTCAAGTGATCCACCCGCCTCAGCCTCCCAAAGTGCTGGGATTACAGGCGTGAGCCACTGTGCCCAGCTACGCCCTGCTAATTTTTGTATTTTTAGTAGAGACGGGGTTTTACCATATTGGCCGTGCTGGTCTTGACCTCTTGAACGCATGATCCGCCTGCCTCTGCCTCCCAAAGTGCTGGTATTACAGGTGTGAGCCACTACGCCTGGCCACACCTGGCTAATTTTTTTTTTTGTAATTTTGGTAGAGACATGGTTTCACCATGTTAGTCAGGCTGGTCTAGAACTCCTGACCTCAAATGATCTGCCCGCCTTGGCCTCCCAAAGTGCTGGGATTATAAGCATGAACCACTGCACCTGGCCTCAAGCCCTTCTTCTTAACCCCAGTGGACTGGGACCCGAAGGAGGCCTCCACACCCCACGTTTTCTGTTAGGAAACTGTGAGACATCTTATCCGCCCATGGAAAACCCCCACCCCAGATCCTGAAACACAGTGCAAGGCCAGGTGATGTGGGGTGGGGGCCTGTCCCAGCCGTGTCCTCAGATGGCTCTGAAACCTAGCCAGTCTGTGGGAGACCTCAGGGTGGAGGGCCGCCCTGCAGGGCTGCTGCCCTGGGATTGCCTCTGACTTCCTCTCACGCCCCCGTTCAAGCTGCCTTGACCTGTTATTTAAAATAAAGCAAAACACTCTGGAGCTAGGACAAGTCCCCAAATCAACATACAAGTGGTTCCCCCAGGAAAGCAGGACAAAGGACCGTGCTGCCCAGGGTGGGGTCAGCCTTTTGGGAGCTGAGAGAGGACTTTGAATTGTCCCTTGAGTCATGGACACAGGTGACAGGCATCGCCCACAGCTCTGGGATAGCACTAACAGGCCACATCTGTCCCTGGGTGCCCATGCGGAGCAGAAGGAGGGGCAGAAAGGCCAGGGCCAGGCTGGAAGGGGAAGTGAGGTGAGGGGCGGAGGCCATGAAGCCTCCCCCAACCCCGTGGTCCTCCTCCTCGACTATTTCCCAGGCCCCCTCCCTGCTGTCCAGCTAGGGGGTCAGCTAAGGCAAGTCCCCAGGAAGTGACCTGGACAGATCCTTTGCCAGACTCCAAAGGCTGCCTCTGGAAGAGCTTCCAGGCATGCGAGGGACCCATGGGAAAGGGGTATTGGGGAGAGGGCACCCCGGATCAGCTCAGCCACCTCGTTCAGTGGCAGCACCTGTCCCAAGAGGCAGACGAGGCTGTGGGCTCCAACAGGCCTGGTTAGCAGCTTTCAGCTGCTCATTCTCTGTGAGACCGTGGGCCGCTCAGAGCCTCGGTTTTCTCACCTGTAAACTAGGAAGAGGAATCATCCTTCCCTCCCAGGCTTGGGGTGACGCACTGGTTACTGGGGGCTGTGCAGGGAGGGGGTCTCTCCCAATCCCCCTCCATCTGTGAGGGCTGTGGTTCTGGGAACTTGTGGCCTCCTCCTGCCACCCTCCCAGGACACAGGACAAGCTGTCTGTGTCCACTCAGCTTCGGCCTTAACCAAATTACTCCAATTCTGGCAGAGTCCCTCTGCAAACGCACAAGACCAGCAGATTAAAAATCAGCCACAGCTGTGTGACTCATGGCTTGGGGGTTCTGGACTGACAGGGGATTTTTGGGGTTTTTTTTTTCTTTTCTTTTCTTTACATATTTTTTTGAGACAGGGTCTTCCTCTGTTGCCCTGGCTAGAGTGCAGTGTTGTGATCACAGCTCACTGCAGCCTCAACCTCCCGGGCTCAGGTGATCTTTCCACCTCAGCCTTCCAAGGAGCTGGGACTACAGGCACATGCCACCACGCCCGGCTAATTTTTTTGATTTTTCGTGGTCTTACTATGTTACTCAGGCTGGTCTTGAACTCCTGGGCTCAAGTGATCTGCCACTTGGGCCTCCCAAAGTGCTGGGATTGCAGGCGTGAGGCACCGTGCCTGGTCCTGACGGAGGACTTTTGTGTTTTTTTTTTTTTTTTTTTTTGAGACGGAGTCTCGTTCTGTCGCCCAGGCTGGAGTGCAGTGGCCGGATCTCAGCTCACTGCAAGCTCCGCCGACGGAGGACTTTTCTAAGAGCGAGGAAGAAGTCAAAGGGGTGGACCCAGCTGTTATCAAAGTACCTTTGGGGTTCAGGGGGAATTCCAGGGAGACATTCTGTGTCCCCCAGGCCCTGACAGCTGCCTGCTACAGGAAGGCCCAGGAAAGTTTCTGTTTCTGCCACTCTGGACAGAGCAAGACCCCGTCTCTAAAAATATTTTTTATTTTTTATTTTATTTTGAGAAGGAGACTTGCTCGCTCACCCAGGCTGGAGTGCAATGGAGTGATCTTGGCTCACAGAAACCTCCACCTCCTGGGTTCAAGTGATTCTCTCACCTCAGCCTCCTGAGTAGCTGGAATTACAGGCGTATGCCACCATGCCCAGCTAATTTTTTTTTTTTTTTTTTTGAGATGGAGTCTTGCTCTGTCACCCAGGCTGGAGTACAGTGGTGCGTAATCTCGGCTCACTGCCCCTCTGCCTCCTGGGTTCAAGTGATTCTCATGTCTCAGCCTCCTGAGTAGCTGGTATTCCACACGCCTACCACCATGCCCCGCTAATTTTTGTTTTTGTTTCTTTCTTTTGAGATGGAGTTTCGCTCTTGCCCAGGCTGGAGTGCAATAGCATGATTTTGGCTCACTGCAACCTCTGCCTTGCGGGTTCAAGTGATTCTCCTGCCTCAGCCTCCCGGGTAGCTGGGATTACAGGCATGTACCACCACGCCTGGCTAATTTTGTATTTTTAGTAGAGATGGGTTTCTTCATGTTGGTCAGGCTGGTCTCGAACTCCCAACCTCAGGTGATCTGCCTAGGCCTCCCAAAGTGCTGGGATTACAGGCGTGAGCCACTGTGCCTAGCCTAAAAATAAATTAATAAATAGAATGACTCACTCTGAACAGGACACATAATCTGCCACTGCCTTGACTTCTCGACTTTCCGGCCTCTAGAACTTTGAGAGTGAAGTGTCTGTTGTTTAGAAGCCTCTTCTGGTCCTGGGGTATTTGTCACACCTGCCCACATAGGCTAAGATGGGACCCTTCTGGGTGTTTGGGCCAAACCTGGCCTCAGAAACTGGTGATGTTTCCTCAGGAGGCTGCCCATGGTGTGGTCCTGGCGACACACCAGCAGCACGCCACCCTCTCGACCTGGGCCTGTCCCTGGCTAGCTGAGTTTTAAGCCTCTCTCTGGTGACATCTGGCTTTGGAGAAGGTTCTTTCTCTGGCACAGCATTTAGATGTAGCTAAAAATACATCATTGGCCAGGCGTGATGGTTCACGCCTGTCATCCCAGCACCCTGGGAGGCTGAGGCAGGTGGATCACCTGAGGTCAGGAGTTCAAGACCAGCCTGGCCAACATGGCGAAACCCCATCTCTACTAAAAATACAAAAAGAAGGCCAGGTGCAGTGGCTCACACCTGTAATCCCAGCACTCTGGGAGGCCGAGGCGGCTGTATCACGCAGTCAGGAGATCAAGACCATCCTGGCCAACATGGTGAAACCGTGTCTCTACTAAAATTACAAAGAATTAGCTGGACGTGGTGGTGTGTGCCTGTAATCCCAGCTACTCGGGAGGCTGAGACGGAGAATCTCTTGAACCGGGTAGTTGGAGGTTGCAGTGAGCCGAGATCGCGTCACTGCACCGCAACCTGGTGACAGAACAAAACTCCGTCTCAAAACCAACCAACCAACCAACAAACAAAAAAACAACATACAAAAATTAGCTGGGCGTGGTGGTGGGCACCTGTAATCCCAGCTACGCGGGAGGCTGAGGCAGGAGAATCACTTGAACCTAGGAGCTGGAGGTTGCAGTGAGCCAAGATCTCGCCCTTGCACTCCAGCCTGGGTGACAAGAGCGAAACTCTGTCTCAAAAATAAGAAAAAAAAAAATTAAATCATTGACTTGATCCTTAGCCTGGTTAAATCGAGAAGCAGCACTCGTGCTGGAGGGGCCAGATGGCCTGGGCTCCTGATTTGCAGGGCCCTGGATACACACACACACACACACACACACACACATACACACACACACACAGCCCTTCCCTGAGCCTGGGTGCTCAGTGACAAGCAGAACAAAGTCATGAAACCTTCGTCCCTTGCTCCTGCTCTGCACAGGGGCTGAGAGCCGAGACATCGGTAGCTTTGTCCAACTGTCAAAATGTTGACGAGTCATTGGGCTGGGTTCTGTGTCTCACAGCTGTAATCCCAGCACTTTGGACTGATGACTTTCTTTTTTTTTTTTAATCTTTTTTTGCAATGGAGTCTTGTGCTGTTGCCTAGGCTGGAGTGCAGTGGTGCGATCTCAACCTCCGCCTCCCGGGTTCAAGCGATCCCCCTGCCTCAGCCTTACAAGTAGCTAGTAATATAGGTGCCTGTCCCACCACCATGGCCAGCTAATTTTTTTTTTTATTTTTAGTAGAGATGGGGTTTCACTATGTTGACCAGGCTGGTCTCGAACTCCTGACCTCAGGTGATCCACCCACCTCAACCTCCCAAAGTGCCGGGATTACAGGCGTAAGCCACCGCACCTGGCAAATCCCAGCACTTTAGGAAGCTGAAGCAGGAGGATTGCTTACGCCCAGGAGTTCGAGACCAGCCTGGGCAACATAGCAAGACCCTGTCTCAAAAAAAAAATTTGCTAATAGAACATCATACTTTCTGAACATAATATCTGACATGAACTCTGGGGCACTGTATGAGTGAGCTTGGGCTGACGTAAGAAAATAACACAGACTGGGTAGATTAAACAACAGTTTACTTTTTTTTTTATTTTTATTTTTTGAGACGGACTCTGTCACCCAGGCTGGAGTAGCAGTGGCACAATCTTGGCTCACTGCAAGCTCCGCCTCCCGGGTTCACGCCATTCTCCTGCCTCAGTCTCCCGAGTAGCTGGGACTACAGGCGCCCACCACCTCACCCGGCTAATTTTTTGTATTTTTAGTAGAGACAGGGTTTTGCCATGTTAGCCAGGATGGTCTCGATCTCCTGCCCTCATGATCCGCCCGCCTTGGCCTCCCAAAGTGCTGGGGTTACAGGTGTTAAGGAAGGAGACCACCACTACTCCGGCTGCTCTCCTCCCCCCACCTTGCCTAGTTCACAAGACAGGAGGAAAGAGAGAAAAACAAAAGTAAGATAAATAGCCAGACAACCTTGGCACCATCACCCGGCCCTAGGAGTTAAACAAAGTAATAATAATAACATCAACCCCTGGCCTAAACTACTTGTGTTATCTGTAAATTCCAGACACTGTATGAAAAAAGCATTGTAAAACTTTTTGTTAGCTGATGCATGTACCCCCAGTCACGTTTCCCACGCTTGCTCGATTTATCACGACCCTTTCACGTGGACCCCTTAAAGTTGTAAGCCTTTAAAAAGGCCAAGTATTTCTTTCTCGGGGAGCTCAGCTCTTAAGACGCAAGTCTGCTGACGCTCCCGGCCAAATAAAAAACCTCTTCTTTCTTTAATCCGGTGTCTGAGGAGTTTTGTCTGCGGCTCATCCTGCTACAGTGTGAGCCATCGCGCCTGGCCAGTTTACTTTAATTTTTTTTTAGAGACAGAGTCTTACTGTTCTGCCAGAGGTGGAAGGCAGTGCGGGTATTCACAGGTGTGATCATAGAGCCTCCAGCCTCAAACTCCTGGACTCAAGTGATCCTCCTGCCTCAGTCTCCTGAGTAGCTGGGACTACAGGTGTGCACCACTGTGACGATAGAAATTTATTTTCTCACAACTCTAGAGGCCGGAAGTCTAAGATCAAGGTGTCAGTGGGGTTGGTGTCTTCTGAGGCCTCTATCCTTGGCTTGTGGGTGGCCACCTTCTCCTTCCCGGGTCTTCATGCTGTCTTCCCTCTGTGTGTGTTTATGTCCTCATCTCTCCTTTTTTTGCGGGGGCAGATTCTCGTTTTGTCACCCAGGCTGGAGTGCAGTGGTGCAATCTTGACTCACTGCAGCCTGGACCTCCCAGGCTCAGCTGCTCCCACCTTGGCTCCTCTAGTAGCAGGGACTTCAGGCACACGCCACAGTGACCAGCTAATTTTTTTTTTCCCCCTTTTTTGAGATAGAGTCTCACAGGCTGGAGTACAGTGGTGCAATCTTGGCTCACTGCAACTTCTGCCTCCCAGGTTCAAGCGATTCTTGTGCCTCAGCCTCCTGACTAGCTGGACTACAGGCACCCGTTACAATGCCCGGCTAATTTTTATATTTTTAGTAGAGATGGGGATTCACCATGTTGGCCAAGCTGGTCTCAAACTCTTGACCTCAGGTGATCTACCTGCCTTGGCCTCCCAAAGTGCTGGTATTACAGGCATAAGCCACCATGCCGAGCCCTAATTTTCGTATATTTTTGTAGAGATGAGGTCTTGCCATGTTGCCCAGGCTGGTCTTGAACTCCTGGGCTCAAGTGATCTGCCTGCCTTGGCCTCCCAAAGTGCTGGGACTACGGGAGTAAGGCTCCCATGCCCAGCCTAATCTCTTCTCATAAGGATAGTATGGCCTTTTTAAAAAACTTAAATACCGGCCGGGCGCGGTGGCTCAAGCCTGTAATCCCAGCACTTTGGGAGGCCGAGACGGGTGGATCACGAGGTCAGGAGATGGAGACCATCCTGGCTAACACGGTGAAACTCCGTCTCTACTAAAAAATACAAAAAACTAGCCAGGGCGAGATGGCAGGCGCCTGTAGTCCCAGCTACTCGGGAGGCTGAGGCAGGAGAATGGCGTAAACCCGGGAGGTGGAGCTTGCAGTGAGCCGAGATTGCGCCACTGCACTCCAGCCTGGGCGACGGAGCAAGACTCCGTCTCAAAAAAAAAAAACAAAAAAAAAAAAAACCAACTTAAATACCCACCCATATGATCTTATTTGAACTTAAATACCCCTTTACCCTCTCTCCAAATACGGTCCCATTCTGAGGTACTGTGAGTTAGGGTTTCAGCCAGTGGATCTGGAGGTACATAATTCGTCACAACAAGCAGGTTTTCCTGCCTTCTCAGCACAGTGTGACCTGTTTCACTTTTCTTGCTAGAGGGAAGGGGACATTGAATGGTGTCCATAGTTTGAACATCTCTGCCTTTAGTGTCAAAAATTAATCAGTTTTCTGCTGCAAATAATTATTTTTTGCTTGTTCTGTAAAAAAAAACCCTATGGACTTAGAGAATACAAGTGCCCACTTCGAAAAAGAGATCCCGGCTAGGCGTGGTGTCTCACACCTGTAATATCAACATTTGGGAGGCCAACGCAGGCAGATTACGAGGTCAGGAGTTTGAGACCAGTCTGACCAACATGGTGAAACCCCATCTATACTAAAAATACAAAAATTACCCAGGCGTGGTGGCATATGCATGTAATCCCAGCTACTCAGGAGGCTGAGGCAGGAGAATCACTTGAACCCGGGAGGCAGAGGTTGCAGTGAGCCGAGATTGCACCATTGCACTCCAGCCTGGGTGACAGAGCGAGACTCTGTCTCAAGATTAAAAAAAAAAAAAAAAAAAAAAAAAAAGAGCTCTTGGCCTCTTCTACACTCACAGCTGCATCACAGCCACTGCCAGGAGCTGGGGTTAGGTGGGGGCCAGTCAGTCCCTGAGGGCTCCTGGCTGTCCTGCCTGCTTGCTCTTTCCAGCTGCAACTGCAGAGTAGCTGGCGCGGGACCCTCTCTGCATTTGCATGACTCCCCTGCCCCTTGTTTATGTTTACAAGATTGTCCACGTGGCGGGATCCACATGACTCCTGCCTGCCTCCTGAATCACTTTGAGACATATATTCTAGCTCTGAGTATTGGGAATAAAACCTAATACTATAATAACAAGCGAAATGCAAATTTAACACATGGAGACTCTAATCAGCAAATCAGATGCCAACACCGCAGCCGAGGTGAGCTGGCTGGCGCAGTCCTGGGGCTCATGCCCAGACCCTGAGGATGTTAAGATTGTTAAGAACATGGGGCTAGGTGGGGCTTACGCTTGTAATTCCAGCACTTTGGGAGGTGGGAGGATCACTTGAGGCCAGGAGATCGAGACCAGCCTGGGCAACATAATGAGACCCTGTCTCTACAAAAAAATCTAAAAAGCCGGGTGTGATGATTGCCCACCTGTAGTCTCAGCTACTCTGAAGGCTGAGTTGGGAGGATTACTTGAGCCCAGGAGTTCGAGGCTGCAGTGAGCTATTATCACACCACTGCTCTCTAGCCTGGGTGACAGAGTGAAATATGTCTCTAAAGACAAAACAAAAAATGAATAAATAAAATAACATGGAGAGATTTCTGTGAATCATCAGGACCACTCTGACATGGCACGTTTGGGAAATTCAGGTGACAGGTGGGTTTGTGGCTCTCTCTCCATCACTGCAGACTCCTCGGAGGACCCCTTGGTAGCAGCCAGGGACTATCCAGATCCAGCCTGGAGAAACGAACTCTGGGGATGGGAGAAAAGATCCAGCGTGGTTTCTGCCTTCAAGGCCTTAAGATCTGGCAAGGACAGGCCAGGCACAGTGGCTCACACCTGTAATTCCAGCACTTGGAGAGGCCAAGGAGGGAGGGTCACCTGAGGTCAGGAGTTTGAGACCGACCTGGCCAACATGGCGAAACCGTCTCTACTAAAAAGACAAAAAAATTAGCCGGGCGTGGTGGCGTGCGCCTGTAATCCCAGCTACTTGGGAGGCTGAGGCAGGAGAATCACTTGAACCCGGGAGGTGGAGGTTGCAGTGAGCCAAGATCCAGTCATTACAATCCAGCCTGGGCGACAAGAGCGAAAGTCCGTCTCAAAAAAAAAAAAAAAAAAAAAAAAAAAAAAAAATCCTGCAAGAAGATGTGAGCACCTAGAAGAGACAGGATCCAAGGCCAGGCAGTGGTGCAGGAGGTGAGTCCGAGCACTGGCACCCATGACTCCTCCATTCAGCAGCTGTCATCACAGACCCTCTCTGGCCATGGCCGTCTCATCTGTGAGTTGAGGATAAATATATTTTGCAGGGTGCAGAGATGCAAAGTCCCTTGGGCAGTGGGCTCCTCCCTCTGCTATTCTGCCTGTCCTGAACCCTCCCCACACCTCCCCAACCTGCCCCCCAACTGTGGGACACCCCCAGGAGCAACCATTGTTATGTGACATCACCACTTGGCCACTCTTAATTGGTCAGGGGGCAGGCCCTGACCAGTGCCAATCAAGAGTCCTTTCCTGGGATTTTAGTTAACCTCGAGTAAGGGCTCAGTGGCTCAGGGAGAGGGAGCTGGAAGGGCTGGCATCCCTGCTCCCCTGCTAGAAAGCCGTCTAGAGTGGAAGAGGAGGAAGCCAGGAGGTGGGGAGCGGGTGTCGTGGGTGTTAGCGGTGCTGCTTGGGGCTGTCTCCGAGGCTGCATCCCTGCCCACCCTTGGCGACAGTTTCCCTGTGCAGCGGCACTGAGTCTAGCAAGACCCCCATGGCAGCGTCTGCCTCCTTGACCACCTGTAGGTCGCCCTCAGCATTTCTCCCATCTTCTTCCCCACTCCCATAGACAAAACAAAACACGTCAAAAGGTTTGGTGAGTAATACTGGTTTTGTGAGAGATTCACGAGGCTGGACGCCACCCAGCTCAGTTTCTCCAATTTCTTCTTCTTCATCTTTTTTTTTTTTTTGAGACGGAGTTTCATTCTTGTTGCCCAGGGTGGAGTGCAATGGCAAGATGTTGGCTCACCGCAACCTCCGCCTCCCGGGTACAAGTGATTCTCTTGCCTCAGCCTCCCAAGTAGCTGGGATCACAAGCATGGCTAGTTTTGTATTTTTATTAGAGACGGGGTTTCTCCTTGTTGGTCAGGCTGGTCTCAAACTCCCGACCTCAGATGATCCACCCACCTCGGCCTCCCAAAGTGCTGGGATTACAGACGTGAGCCACTGCGCCTGGTCCCAATTTCTTTTCTTACTTACTCTAAGCTCCCCTGCTGTACCCCCTTATCCACACCGGACCACTGGTCTCAAACTGAGTAGCTGGGATTACAGGCGCCTGCCATCACGCCCAGCTAATTTTTGTATTTTTAGTAGAGATGGGGTTTTACCATTGTTGGCAAGGCTGGTCTTGAACTCTAGACCTCAAGTGATCCACCGGCCTCAGCCTCCCAAAGTGCTGGGATTACAGGCGTGAGCCACCTCGCCTGGCCAAAAATGTTTAAGTTTTTTTCTTCCCCTCCAAACTCATGTTAAAATTATCTCCTCTTTCGATGTGGAGGAATTTAGCTTCACAACACCACAAAACCATGGGCTGGGGGCAGTGGCTCATGTCTGCAATCCATGCCTGGTCAGCATGGTGAAACCCCATCTCTACCAAAAATACAAAAATTAGCCAGACACAGCGGGGAATGCTTGTAATCCCAGCTACTTGGGAGGCTGAGGTGGGAGAATCACTTGAACCGGGGAGGCGGAGGTTGCAGTGAGCCAAGATCGCGCCACTGCACTCCAGCCTGGGCAACAGAGTGAGACTCTGTCTCAAAAAAAAATAAAAATAGGCCGGGCGCGGTGGCTCAAGCCTCTAATCCCAGCACTTTGGGAGGCCGAGGCAGGCGGGTCACGAGGTCAGGAGATCGAGACCATCCTGGCGAACACGGTGAAACCCTGTCTCTACTAAAAAATACAAAAAAAAAAAAACTAGCCAGGCGAGGTGGCGGGCGCCTGTAGTCCCAGCTACTCAGGAGGCTGAGGCAGGAGAATGGCGGGAACCCGGGAGGCGGAGCTTGCAGTGAGCTGAGATCCGGCCACTGCACTCCAGCCTGGGTGACAGGCCAAGACTCCGTCTCAAAAAAAATAAATAAATAAAAATAAAATAATAAAAATAAAAATAAACCCCACAAAACCAAGTCCAGAGTCCCCCAGAAGTAGTCACTTGTTTTTCTGCAAACAGGTACGTACCTGGGGGTCTCTATTCCCCTCACACCCAACACTGGGGGAATTTGGGAGGCCTCGCCCAGAGGGACTGTGCAGTGTTTCTGGGGACACTGGGACCTTCTCTGATCTGAGGCCCAGCCCTGCTCCCAATGTCTAGGGCCGTAACTTTTGACTGGGGAAGGCCTGTGGTTGGAGGGAACCACCTGCACCCCTGGGGCTGTGGTGTTTACTTCTGTTGGGGTCAAATGCAGCTGGAGTCAGTCCCACCCATGTCTTGGACCCCACATAGTAGTTGCTTGGGCCCTCACTCGGGCCAAACTCCTGGTTCCTGAGAGGTGAGAAGGTTGGTGTTTTTGCCGAGGATTTTGTTTCCGATGGGAGGAGGCCACTTAGGCAATGCCCTGCCTCCTCATGAATGGGACAGGGTGGGGCCCTCACCTCAGATCTCCAGGCCCTTCCTGCCTCTGAATGAATCTTCTGAAAGCCGGGGCCTGTGAGGGTTCCCCAGGTGGCTCCTGGGTGGCCTGCTGTGGCCAAGCCCTCCCTGTGGAAAAGGATGCAGGTGTGCAGCCTCAAACACTGGTCCCGCTGTCTCTGAGATGTTGATGGGTGGGGACCAGTCTCTAGGCCTGAGCCTGCTCAGTGCCACCCAAGGCCACCTCAGCCACACCCTGATAATGCGGTTTTGTTCTCAGGGACAGCTCACTGCCTCTCACTTCCTTTTCTAGTATTAGCATCATCAGCAAAGGAAGCTGAAGAGTGGGGAGGCTGCTGGGCCTCCACAGTTTCCTAGAGAGGCTGCGCTCCCAACTGCTCCCCCAGCTGCTCCCCTGGCCACCTCCTGCCCGGCCCAGTCCCCCCCCCCCCCCCCCCAGTCACACTGTGGGGCTTGGTGCAGAAGTTCCCAGTGACTCTCCTGACACTGGCGTGGCCCTTGCGGGGGCTGCTGGGACTTTGTGACTGTGAGTCCCCATAGATGCCAGAGCCCCAGGCTTCCTTGTGTTTTGTTTGTTTGTTTGTTGTCTGAGCTGCAGTCTCATTCTGTCACCCAGGCTGGAGTGAAGTGGTGCAGTCTCGGCTCACTGCAGCCTCTGCCTCTCAGATTCAAGTGATTCTTGTGCCTCAGCCTCCCGAGTAGCTGGGATTACAGGCGCGTTGCCACCACGCTCGGCTACATTTTTGGTGTTTTTAATAGAGACAAGGTTTCACCATCTTGGCCAGGTGCCTCAAGCCTGTAATCCCAGCACTTTGGGAGGCCGAGGCAGGCGGATCACCTGAGGTCAGGAGTTCGAGACCAGCCTGGCCAACATGGCAAAATCTCGTCTCTGCTAAAAATATGAAAATTAGCCAGGCGTGGTGGCGTGAACCTATAATCCCAGCTACTCTGGAGGCTGAGGCAGGAGAATGGCTTGAACCTGGGAAGTGGAGGTTGCAGTGAGCCGAGATCGCACCATTGTACTCCAGCCTGAGTGACAGGGAGAGAATGAGAAAAAGGAAGGGAGGAAGGAAGGAAGGGAGAAAGGGAGGGAGGGATAAAATACTGATACAATGGCCAGGTGCAGTGGCTCACGCCTGTAATCCCACACTTTTAGGAGGCTGAGGCAGGAGGATTGTTTGAACCCAGGAGTTTGAAACCAGGCTGGGCAACATAGTTAGACACTTTCTCCGTCAAAAAAAAGAAGAAAAAAAGAAGAAAATACTGATGCAATGTTTAAAAAACAATAATGATAATTTTCTTTCTTTTTTTTTGGCGGTGGGGGGACAGAGTCTTGCTCTGTCACCCAGGCTGGAGTGCAGTGGTGTGATCTTGGCTCATTGCAACCTCCACCTCCTGGATTCAAGTGATTCTCCTGCCTCAGCCTCCACAGTAGCTGGAATTACAGGCATGCACCACCATGCCTGGCTAATTTTTTTGTATTTTTAGTAGAACCAGGGTTTCACCATGTTGGTCAGCCTGGTCTTGAACCTCTGACCTCAAATGATCCGCCCACCTCGGCCTCCCAAAGTGCTAGGATTACAGGCATGAGCCACCATGCCCAGCCATTTTTCTTTTGTTGGTTTTTAAAGACTAGTCAAGTGTAGTAGTGAGAAGGGGGAAGAAGTTGGATCTGTAACTGACTGTGAAGAATTGATTGAGATAACTTGCTACCTTCGGACCAATAATAATTTTTAGCCAACCATGCTAGCGAAAGGCTGAATTATTCTGTTCTTTCAGTGGAAAATGATATTACAAAACTGGTTGTCTTTTCAAAAGATGATCTGAGAGTATTTAGGGGAGAAACGTAAAATACAAAGTACTGGCTGGGCGCATTGGCTCACGCCTGTAATCCCAGCACTTTGGGAGGCCGAGGTGGGTGGATCACCTGAGGTCAGGAGTTCGAGCCCAGCCTGGCCAACATGGTGAAAGCCCGTCTCTACTAAAAATACAAAAATTAGCCGGTCGTGGTGGCGAGCACCTGTAATCCTAGCTACTCGGGAGGCTGAGGCAGGAGAATTGCTTGAACTCGGGAGGTGGAGGTTGCAGTGAGCCGAGATCATGCTGCTGCACTACAGACCGAGACTCTGTCTCAAACAAATAAACAAACATAAAAGCACAAAGTACTTCAGGGGTGCATCAGGCAGTTCTCTAAGAGAAATATTATGTTAATTTATTGGATCTTGTGGCTGGGTGTGGTGGCTCAAGCCTGTAATCCCAGCACTTTGGGAGGCCGAGACGGGTGGATCACGAGGTCAGGAGATCGAGACCATCCTGGCTAACACGGTGAAACCCCGTTTCTACTAAAACATAAAAAAAAACTAGCCGGGCGAGGTGGCAGGCGCCTGTAGTCCCAGCTACTTGGGAGGCTGAGGCGGGAGAATGGCGTAAACCTGGGAGGCGGAGCTTGCAGTGAGCTGAGATCCGGCCACTGCACTCCAGCCCGGGCAACAGAGTGAGACTCCGTCTCAAAAAAAAAAAAAAATTTATTGGATCTTATTATGCTTATGCTGCTTATTGACTTTTTACATTTTTTGCAGTTTGTTGTGATTTATTTACTTTTTAAAAATAGAGATGGGGTCTCGCTCTGTTGCCCAAGCTGGTCTTGGACTCCTGGGCTCAAGTGATCCTCCCACTTCAGATTCCCGAAGTGCTGGGATTACAGTTGTGAGCCACTGTGTGTGACCTACTTTTTTTTTTTTTTTTTTTTTTTTTTTTTGAGATGGAGTCTCACTCTGTCGCCCAGGCTAGAGTGCAGTGGTACCATCTTGGCTCACTGCAACCTCTGCCCCCTGGGTTCAAGCGATTCTCCTGCCTCCTGAGTAGCTGGGATTACAGGCACGCACCACCATGCCCAGCTAATTTTTGTATTTTTAGTAGAGAGAGGGTTTCACCATGTTGTCCAGGCTGGTCTCATACTCCCGACCTCAGGTGGTCTGCCCGCCTTGGCCTCCCAAAGTGCTGGGATTACAGGTGTGCGCCACCATGCCTGGCCCTATTTACTCTTAATATTCACTTTTATGCCTAATTTTGTAATCATAGTTTCCTGTTTTTCTCTGCAAAGAGGCCCTGAGAATGCCACACATCTCCAGCGGTGTCTCGTCCGGAGGTGGCCCTGCAGGCTGTGGCTGGCTTCCCTGGGCGACGGAGGGCATGCCAGGCCCTCAGGATCATGTGGGCTCCGTTGCCACCTCATTGGCAATCACTGGAAGGGTTTGCTTTGACTCAGAGCCCAGGGCCTGATTCAATCCACGATGCAGTTGGGTACTGTCCATGAGCTGATAAACCCCATCAACCCTGTGACCGGACCCCGCCCCCTGCCCCCACACCTGGCTGCAGGACTCACTCCCTACACCCCAGAGACACAGGGCAGGTGGGGAGGTGGGAGTGAGCCCCGAGTCAAGCCACCTTCCAGTGCTTGACCTTGGCACCTTCCTGTGCCTCAGTTTCCCCATTTATGAAAGCAAGGAATAATGTACCTGTGCCACAGAGCAGCTGTGAGGATGGACTGGACCAGTCATGGCTGGTGCTCTGTAAAGCTTGGTAAATACACAGGGGTGCCTGGGAGCTGCTCTTATTATCTACTCTGCAAAGAAATGGGACTTTTTGGAAGGTTTTCTGGACAGATGTGGGGAGAACCGTGTTACACCCACCCACCCACCCCACCGCCCAACGGGCCAGCTCCTCCATCGGCACCTGCCTGTCTCTCCAGAGCTCTACTCTCAAATTTCTTTCTCTGTTCAGTCTCCTCTTCCCCTCGCACCTCCTCACTCATCTTCCTTCTGAAGGCAGAGAAAGGCTCTGGCATGTCCCACTCTCTGATGCTCCTACCCAAGTCCCCAAGGGCCTCTGATCACTCATGGGAGGACCCCAAACTCCTCTCTTGCACTTTATCCCTGATGCCCATATAACCTGGCCAGGCTCACCCAGCCCCCAGAACAAGTTTCCCCGCAAAAGCCGAGGACCTGGGCTCCTTTTGACCCCAGATAAGCCCTATCTTCTCCAGCTTCAGTTTATGAAACGTGGGGGGAGGCACTCAGATCCCCCCAGTCCGCGGGAAAGGGCAGAAAGAAGTTCTGCCATGGAAGTGGGAGGTGAACCCCAGGGAAGCGGATCAGAGCTGACAGGCTGGGGCTTTTCAGGATGGCTGCATCACACCCCAAACACAACCACCCAAACAGTACGTCATCCAGGTCCCCTGAAGAGCTCGGTTCTGGTTGGAGACTCTAAGAAACAGTGGCCCGTGGTCCGAGCCAGTGCCCCAGTCCCCAGCCTGGGAGAAGAGCAGGGAGTCACGCAGAGGCCCCATGGCTTCTGGATTGGTCAAGGTAGAGCCTGGGTGGGCAAGGAGGTCATCCTTGTGTGACCGCGAGCTGGCTCCTTAATAGCTGGGAGCCCCGTTATTCACGTGCCTCAGGTCCCGAGTCTCTGCCTCAATGTCGCTCCTCAGAGAGGCCCTTCTCTGACCCCTTATAAAGTGCCATCTCACTCATGCTTTCATCTTTCTTCCTGTCATCCGCAGGAAGACAAGCAATGATCCAGAGTCTTGAAGCAATGTGCCACAGAAGATAGCGTATCCGTGGGACCGACAGCTGGGCGTGGGGAGTCCCAGCCAGCAGAGAGGCAGCACTGGCCCCGCTGCCATCCCTCCTCTCCACCCCTGAGTTCCCACTGTACCAGGGGTGGGGTTGCTGCTCTCTGGCTCTGGCTCCTGCATCCCTGCGGTGGAATTTCCTCCCTTCCCCATGGAGGAAGGGGCTCCCTCACCCTGCCCATACCCCAAGTGGAGCCCAGGGATCCTTCCCTGTGTCCCCTACAAGGCCCAGCCCCTCCCGGGTGGGACTCTTGTGTGCGGTCTCCTCCCACCCCATTCTCTCTGTCAACCAAAGACCCATGTGTGTGACTTGAGGACGCAAGTGGTTTATGCTTTCGTTACAAAAACAGTCCCCGCCCCTTCCCACCCGATTGTGCGTCCACAAGGCTCCCATGCCCTTGTGTTTATTTTCCCAGTGTTTATGTTTCAGGTCAGTCTTTTTCGTGTCTGCCTTTTTATCCTTAAATAATGTGCTTAGGAGGCCGGACGTGGTGGCTTACACCTGTCATCCCAGCATTTGGCAGACTGACTGAGGTGGGCGGATCACTTGAGATCAGGAGTTCGAGACCAGCCTGGCCAACATGGTGAAACCCCATCTCTACTAAAAATACAAAAATTCCCGCCAGACCCAGGCGGGAATGCTTGTAATCCCAGCTACTTGGGAGGCTGAGGTGGGAGTATCGCTTGAGCCAGGGAGGCAGAGGTTGCAGTGAGCCGAGATCTCACTACTCCAGCCTGGGCACTGCCACCTCGCCACTGTACTCCAGCCTGGGCAACAGAGTGCGACTCCATCTCAAAAAATAAATAAAAAAGGCCGGGTGCAGTGGTCAGGAGTTCGAGACCAGCTTGGCCAACATGGTGAAACCCCATCTCTACCAAAAATACAAAAATTAGCTGGGCATGGTGCCACACACCTGTAATCCCAGCAACTTGGGAGGCTGAGGCATGAGAATAGCTTGAACCCAGGATGCAGAGTTTGCAGTGGGCTGAGATCGAGCCACTGCACTCCAGCCTGGGTGACAGAGTGCGACTCCATCTCAAAAATAAATAAATAAATACACACAAATAAATAAAAAAGTAATAAAGTACTTAGGCCGGGCATGGGGGCTCATGTCTATCATCCCAGCACTTTAGGGGGCTGAGGCAGGAGGATCTCTTGAGCCCAGGAGTTGGCGACCACTGTGGGCAACACAGCAAGACCCCATCTCTACCCTAGAATGTGCTTAGATGGACACTTCTCAACTTCTCAGTGTTGGACAGGGTCTCCTGATTCTCCACCCTGGAGGTGAAGGGTTTAATTCCCTCTCACACACAGAACCTCCCAACGGTCCCCACCCCCGACATCATTTTGCTGAGACACATTCAGCATCTACGTTACTATGCGGGTGCAGCTCTCGCTGAGCCGTGCGGCAGCCTTGGGTTCTTCGTTTTCCCTGGAGGTCACCTGGTTCCCAGGCCGCCTGGGCCCCAGCTTCTTCCCTTCTTCCTGGAACTGTGACTTCACCTCTGCACTCTCCTTCCGCTGTGTAAGCCGCCTCTGCACGTGTTCAGACACATCGGAAATTTCCTCCGGGAGCCTCCTGACCATCCCCTGTGGCCTGGTGCCCCGGCCTCTGTCATCTGGCACCCACTCTCTCCTCTCAGTTGGCTCCTGCTGCTTGGGCCCCATCTTCCTCTATGTGGCTGCCCCTCGTTTTGCTCATGCCCACCCTCCTTTTTTTTTTTTTTTTTTTGAGACGGAGTCTCCCTCTGTCACCCAAGCTGGAGTGCGGTGGGCGGATCTCAGCTCACTGCAAGCTCTGCCTCCCGGGTTCCCGCCATTCTCCTGCCTCAGCCTCCTGAGTAGCTGGGACTACAGGGGCATGCCACCACGCCCGGCTAATTTTTTCCCCCTTTTTAGTGGAGACAAGGGTTCACCATGTTGGCCAGGCTGGGCTCGAACTCCTGACCTCAAGCGATCTGCCTGCCTCAGCCTCCCAAAGTCCTGGGATCATAGGCATGAGCCACCGCACCCAGCCACCTGCTCCTATTTGAGAAAGGGGCAGCAAACAGTGGCTTAGACACCTTGTGCCACGTGCAGGGTTCATCCTTGTGGGACTCGTGTAAGGAGGCACCAGCTGGATGGTTTTCCTGGGAGGATTGCTGATGTCACTAACTGTGGGTGTTTTCAGTTGCTTGGATTATTGGAAAAGGATGTTACAAGGCTGTACAGAGGGCAGCTGAGGGGGCAGACCAGGGTCTGGTGGAAGGCGAAGTGGCCCCAAAGATATCCCAGCCCTGATCCCTGGTAGCTGGGAAGATGTTATGTTACAAGACAAAAGGAAATTTGCAAATGTAATTAAGAGTACGAACCTTAAAACAGGGAGGGAGATTATCCTAGACATGGCTGGGATAGTGGGTCCGGTCCAGTCCCACGAGCGGTAAGAGCAGAGAAGGGCTTTTGCCAGTTGGAAGCAGAAGAGAGACCAGGCTGAATGGGAAGCCAGAGAGTTTCCAAGTGTGAGGACTGGACAGGCTGCTGCCAGCTCCGAGACAGGGGCCCATGGGCAAGGACAGAGACAGGCCTCTACTTGCTAATGCTGGGCCCTGGCTGCCAGCCAGCCAGGGACCAGGGACTTCAGTCCCACAGCCACAGAAACCAGATCCCACCAACCACCAGCATGGACTCAGAAAGCAACTCACTTGCAGAACTTCCGGAAAGGAAACCCACTCAGCAGGCACCAGGCCCCTCCAGCCACCCTCAGGCATGCGGGGCTGCAGCTAGAGAGGGGCACAGGGTCAGGCTCAGGCCTGTCGGACCCTCCCCTCCACAGTCCAAGTGACCTGGCCAGTGGCAGGGCAGAGGCCTGAGAGGTGACGTCATTCAGGGAACTGGGAGGGCTGGGGCGCCGGCTGATGGTGATGGGTGAGGGCGTGAGAATCTGAATAGATGAGGGTGGGGTGGAGGCAGCGCCCTCCCCCACTGTTTACTGGGGTGTGACTTGAGCACCTCACAAGCACAGGCAGTGCCTCAGCCGCTTGCTCTGAGGGGCCGACCATGCCCACCAGGCTGCGGCCCGTGGCAGCTGGCTCACTGTGTGCTGGGCACCCTGAGCCCTGCGTTTCCAGTGACTCCAACTCTCGCACAGGTGACCCGGTGGATGCTGCTGTCCTCTGTGTGAGGGGGGAAGCGAGGGAACTGTCATGGCCCACGAGCCTGTTCGCCTCCAGAGGTGACTCCCAAACCCAGGCTCCTTCCAGCAAACCCTTGGAAAGGTCATAGAGCCTGGCTGCCCCAGGCCTCGAGGGGAAGAGGGTGGGGGGCGGCAGGGTGGACAGGGCCCCCTGGGCCATTCTGAGGGTTCAGTTCACCCGGGAGGGTCTGCCCTGCGGAGAGGTAGGAGCCCCTGTGGCAGGAGGAAGGGACCCTCGGGGCTGCTAGCCCGGGGGGGTGTGGCTCAAGTCACGTGGAGACCATGGGCTTGGGATGCTCAGGAGTCGGGGACCGGGGGTCTGCAGGCTCACTGGCTGCCGGTGGAAGGTGAAGGCCGTGAGAGTGGCCTCAGCAGCTTGGTGGGGGCCGCAGGGGCTGGGTGGGCCTGGGGTGAGGTGAGGAGGTGACAGGGGACGCAGCTGGAGTGCTGAGCTGCAGGGTTCCGTTTGAGGGACACGGGTCCCATGGGAGCGTCCTCTGGACTCAGGCATCCAGGCAGTGATGCCTTGCACTTGGCTCTAGCCCTGGGTGCCTGGACAAACAGGGGCCTTCCCAGGCAGGGCGTCGTGGTGCAGACAAGGGCAGCCAACTGTGTGACAAGGAGGACAGCCACAGGGCAGCAGAGAGGAAGTGAGAGCTTGTGGGAGAGGTCATGTCTGGTGTGGGAGCGAGCGGGGCCCCCACAGCCCAGGAGTGGGCCTCCGGGCACAGGGCACAGGTGGGTTCACAGCCTGGCTGGGCGGCACCCTCTCTGCCCAGCACCCCTGCAGGACCACAGCCGCCCTGGTGGGACCAGCACAGGTGCCGGGCAGAGGGAAGCAGAGGAGCCCCTGATGTCTGGCTGCCGTCATCCGTCTGTCCATGCTGGGCTGCAGCTGGTGTGACCTCCACTGTGCTCTTGTTTTTGGCAAGACCAATGACTCAGGCAAGCAGAATGATAAGAACCACAAACAGGGAACGCGGGCGGGAGTGGAAGGGAGCAGAAGGCACGTGGTCCTGTGTAAATCCATCCCAGGACGCAGTGCAAACAATGGTCTCTGAGCCCACGTAATCATGGAGAGCAGGACGTTCCAGGATCAGTGGGGAGAGTCAGCTCCTTCCCGAGCCAAGCAGCAGCTGCATGGGGGACGGTCGCAATTATTTGTTTTTGAGACAGAGTCTCACCCTCTTGCCCGGGCTGGAGTGCAGAATTACAATCACAGCTCTCTGCAGTCTCAGCCTCCCAGGCTCAAGCAATCATCTGGCTTCAGCCTCCCAAGTAGTTGGGACTATAGGTGCACACTCCCATGCCCAGCTAATTTTTTTCCCATGTTTTTTGTAGAGATGGAGTCTTACTATGTTGTCCGGGCTGGCCTTAGACTTCTGGGCTTAAGGGATCCTCCCGCCTTGGCTTCCCAAAGTTCTGGGATTACAGGCAGGAGTTACCACGCTCACCTGGGGAGGGTTGCAATTTTTATCTTTATTTTTTTGAGACAGAGTTTCACTCCATCACCCAGGCTAGAGTATAGTAAGTGGCACGATCTCAGCTCACTGCAACCTCTGCCTCCCGGGTTCAAGCGATTCTCATGCCTCAGTCTCCCGAGTAGCTGGGATTACAGGCGCCCACCACCATGCCTGGCTAATTTTTGTATTTTTAGTAGAGACGGGGTTTTGCCATGTGGCCCAGGCTGGTCTCAAACTCCTGAGCTCAAGCAACCCCCCCTGCCTCGGCCTCCCAAAGTGCTGGGATTACAGGCGTGAGTCACCGTGCCCAGCTCTGAGGTAATTTCCTAATGTTGCAATTTAAGAGAGAATTTGTTCCTGGGAAAGGCTGTGCGTGTAAGACACACCCCCATCTCCCACTCCTCTCTCTTTGCTGACCTGATTCCTCTTGGCGCAGAGGTTCAGAAACATCCCCTAGCCCTCACTGGCTTCATCTCAAGAACAAAAGTATAATAAGCACCTTTTCCACGCACCACTGCCTGAGCCCTCAGTCCAGCCTTCACCGGTTTCCACCGGGTCCTTGGATGGTCGTTATCACCATTTTCTTTTTTAATCAATAGATGCAAAATGTGTTTTGTTAAACAAATATTAACTAACATCTTTCATATACGAAGCACTCATGAAAAGTGATTACATAATAAAACACAAAAGCTGAAGGATGAATGGGCCAAGAACACACACTAAACTCACACACACACACATCCGTGCACTCAGGCAGGAGGAATGGGCCCACCAGATGGGACCGGCCACCCGCCCTGCGGCTGAGGGAGCCTGCCCAGCAGGGTCCAGCACTGGGCCCAGCGTCCTCCCTGAGACACCTGTGGCTGCTGGGCCCTAAAAGCATCAGATGGAAAGCTCGGGAAGGTGTCCCAGTGAGCCTGGGGTTGGACGGTGCTGGGGAAACCCATGTTCGCACATTCGGAGTTAGAGGGAGCCACCTAGGGCTGCCTTGCACTCACCCTCCGTGTGAAATGGGAACATAATCTGCTGGGAGGGTTTCTGGAAGAGCAAATGACCACACAGCAACCGGCTGAGTCCATGCCCCAGCCTGGAGCAGGCTCTCTCAGTGTGGGAAGTTTGTTGACGTTTTTTTTCCTGAGACAGGGTCTCACTCTGTTGCCCAGGCTGGAGTGCAATGGCACAATCACAGCTCATTGCAACCTCTGCCTTTCTGAGCTCAAGGGATTCTCCTGCCTCAGCCTCCCATGTAGCTGGGACCACCGGCACGTGCCACCACGCCCAGCTAATGTTTGCATTTTTTGTAGAGACAAGGTCTCACTATGTTGCCCAGGCTGGTCTTGAACCCCTGGGCTCAAGCGATCCGCCTGCCCCAGCCTTCCAAAGTGCTGGATTACAGGTGTGAGCCACCGCGCCTGGCCCCAGTGTGGGAATTTCCTACGGACACTGCTACAGATGGGACTGTGACATCATCAACCCCATCTTCAATACTCCTATGTTGAAGATGGAATTCCCTGAGTGACTCTATTGGCGATAAGGTGTTTAGAAGGCCACAGGGGGGGCCCTTCCCACAGGAAGAGGAAGAGATACCGGAGAGCTCTCTCTTCCCCTCTGCATACACACAGGAAAGGCCATGTGGGAGGGGGGCCACCTACAAGCCAGGAAGAGAAGCCTCACCAGAAACCAACCGTGATGGCGCCTTCATCTTGGACTGCAGCCTCCAGAACTGTGAGAAAATAAAAGTCTGTTACTGAAGCTCCAGTCTGTGGGATCTTGTCAAAGCAGCGTCCCCTCCCGGAGACTGACCTGCACATCTTCCCTCCCCTCCCCTCCCGGAGACTAACCTGCACATCTTCCCCTCCCCTCCCTTCTCCTAGTCTCCCCACATCCCCCTCCTCCTCCCTTCTCCTAGTCTCCCCTCATCCCCCTCCCCTCATCCCCCTCCCCTCCCCTCCCCTCCCGGAGACTGACCTGCACATCTTCTCCTCCCCTCCCCTCCCCTCCCTTCTCCTAGTCTCCCCACATCCCCCTCCTCCTCCCTTCTCCTAGTCTCCCCTCATCCCCCTCCCCTCATCCCCCTCCCCTCCCCTCCCCTCCCGGAGACTGACCTGCACATCTTCCCCTCCCCTCCCCTCCCCTCCCTTCTCCTAGTCTCCCCTCATCTCCCTTCCCTTCCCCTCCCTTTCCCTCCCCTCCCCTCCCCTCCCGGAGACTGACCTGCACATCTTCCCTCCCCTCCCCTCCCATCCCTTCTCCTAGTCTCCCCTCATCTCCCTTCCTGTTCCCTCCCCTTCCCTCCCCTCCCCTCCCCTCTCCAGGCACAGGCTACCTGAGGCTAGAAATGGGACAGGAGAATGGGGCGAGTGGGGGCAGCCTGTGAGATCCACTGGAGAGGCCTCGGTGGGGCTGAGAGTGAAGCAGAGGTGGGAGTGGGCACAGGGCCCTACAATTGTAGGAAAACTCCAGTCTCCTGGCTTGGCTTAGCCGATCTCCATCCCCAGACCACCAGCAGAGGCCCTCCCGCCCCTCTCATCTCATCTAGGCACTCCAGCTGGCTAAACAACAGCCCTACCCCCAAAGCCGGGCCTTTGCACACACTGCCACCCCCATCCCTGCTCCTCCTGCTCTATTGTGGCAGCCTCTCCCCAAAATGCAACCCCAGGGTCCTGCCCTCAGAAGGCCTCCTGGACCGCCAAGCCCTCATGTGGTCCTGCTCTCCATCCCTGCAGCCTCCGTCCCTGCAGCCTGCACCCTAAGCCCAGCTCTACAAGGATCTGGAGGACAGGACACCACAGGTGACAACAGAGCCTCCGGTGGCCCCACCCAGGCAGAGGCCTCGGGTCCTGTGGAAGGACAAGGTCTGGAGAACAGCCCCTCCCCTGGGAGGGAAGCCCGGGGCAGCTATGCCCATCCCCTGTCTCCCCCACCCCCCGCAGGGCTGACTCCAGCCTCTGTCACACACTTATCTACTCCTGCTGGCATTGCCTGGCAGCAGCGGGGAACCGGGCAGACACCAGCAGGCACCGTCTGTGTCCACTACACAGTCCTGCTGCTGTGGTGTGGTGAAGACAAGTCTGCCCAGACACAACACCACGAGGCAGGGAGCCCGGAGGTGGGGGGACCCTGGGGAGGGCGGCCCAGGCCCAGCGGGCACCCGCTTCTGCCGCTGCCTCCCTCTGCAGCCCTCGGGCGTGGCTGTTGCCGCTGCCGCCCCTGCTGGAATCCCCAGTTCTAGCCATTCTCATTTCCGGGCCTCCAAGGTCATTCATCAAACATATTTGTCTCCACAATATCCAAGGGTTAATACTCTCTGTATTTGTTTCTAATTTCAGGCATCATAAAATTCTGAACTTGCTATGTAGAATATGAAATTGCTAATAGAAGATTGTTTATTAAAAAAAATGACTAGAGGCCGGGCGCGGTGGCTCACGCCTATAATCCCAACACTTTGGGAGGCCAAGGTGGGCGGATCACGAGGTCAGGAGATCCAGACCATCCTGGCTAATGCGATGAAACCCTGTCTGTACTAAAAATACAGAAAATTAGCCGGGCGAGGTGGTGGGTGCCTGTAGTCCCAGCTACTCGGGAGGCTGAGGCGGGAGAATGGCGTGAACCCGGGAGGCGGAGCTTGCAGTGAGCGGAGATCGCCCCACTGCACTCCAGCCCGGGCGACAGCGAGACTCCGTCTCAAAAAAAAAAAAAAGACTAGATTTTTTAGATTTTCTGGTAAGCACTCAAATATTTGTTGAATGAGTGAATGTAAGGACAACAGAATATAATAGTTTGGGATCAGATTATTAGGCTGTCTAAAATTTACAATGAATCCAGTTCGTGGAAAAGCGTTACTCAGTGAAATAATTATATTGATTTAACCTCAACTTTAAAAGTCAATCATTGGGTCGGGCGTGGTGGCTCATGCCTGTAATCCCAGCACTTTGGGAGGCCAAAGCGGTGGATCACCTGAGGTCAGGAGTTCGAGAACAGCCTCACCAACACGGAAAAACCCCATCTCTACTGAAAATACAAAATTAGCCAGGCATCGTGGCATATGCCTGTAATCCCAGCTACTTGGGAGGCTGAGGCAGGAGCATTGCCTGAACCCAGGAGGTGGAGGTTGCAATGAACCAAGGTTGTGCCATTGCACTCCAGCCTGGGCAACAAGAGGGAAACTCCGTTTTTTAAAAAAAAAAAAAAAAAAAAAAAGGTCAATCACTGTTCAACTATCGATGAATTTATCTAAATATTTTCTAATTTATATTATAGTTTCAGACTAGAAATTTTAGAAATAACAATTCTCAAATGTTTCTATTATAATGAAAAAATATACTTCTGTTCAAAAACGGCCTTCTTAATATATTACTCATTCCTCCAGTTTGTGGCAGCAGCCGCTCCAGACAGCCTGCCACTGCTGCAGCAGGGAGGTGCCACCAGGGCTACACACTCCATGGAGCTGGCAGGAGCCCTGCCCCTTCCGAGTTGGAAGCCTGCAACTTCTGCAGCCACCCAAGTTGTAACTGCAGATCTGAGCCTTCTTGTGGTCTTCCAGGGCAAGCAGGTAGGAGCCCTGCTCTCCTGGGTGCCACGGCCGCCACCCAAACTGTGGCTGCAGCTTCAGGCATCCCTCCACTCTTGGGGGCCTGGGAAGGCCCCCCTGCCCCCACTGCCTGGCTTCTCCCAGCTGTTGGCTGTCAACACCCACTCTGACCTCAGAGCAAAGTTGGGCTGAGCAGGGGCCATGAATGGCAGTGGGAGGCAGATTCCTGGGCAGAAGCCGGCGGGTACCCGATAAGACCCCACTTTCAGACCAGGGAGGGCCTGAAGGCTGAAGGCCGGGCTGCCAGATCCACAGACCAGAGTGGGGACTTGTGGTACCTTTTCTGGGTGCCCATGCACCAGTCGGCATGCATTTCCTCCTCTCTGACACCCCAGGCTCAACCAGAGCACCCCAGGCTCAACCAGAGCAAGGCAGAGGATGGAGAAGCAATCGGAGACTGGATGACCAGCTGCAGAGGAGCTACCCTCTCTGCTGAGAGCTGGGAAGTCAACAGGGACCTGCCTGCAGAGTGGAGCCACCCACTCCAGGGCCTCCGGGGCCTCCTCTCTACAGAGAACTGAACACTGGAGATGACCTGCCTACAGAGAGGAGCTGCCCACTGTGGGTCTCCTCCGAGCTGTCCTAAGATTCAATAAAGCTTTTCTTTGTCTTGCTTATCCTCCACTTGTCTGTGTGCCTCATTCTTCCTGGACACAGGACAAGAACTCAGGCAAAGGTTGGGATTATAGGTGTGAGCCACTGCGCCCGGCCCAATACCTTGACTTTGCTGCAATGCATTCCACTTCCTGTATCATTTATTTTTATTTTTATTTTATTATTATTTTTTGAGACAGTCTCACTCTGTGCCCCACGCTGGAGTGCAGTGGTGCAATATTGGCTCACTGCAACCTCTGCCTCCTGAGTTCAAACCGTTCTCCTGCCTCAGCCTCCCAAGTAGCTGGGACTACAGGTATACACCACCACACCCAGCTAATTTTTGTGATTTTAGTAGAGACTGGGTTTTGCCATGTTGGCCAGGATGGTCTTGAACTCCTGACCTCAAGTGATCCACCTGCCTTGGCCTCCCAAAGTGTTGAGATTACTGGCGTGAGCCACCATGCCTGGCTCAGTACCTTGACTTTAATGCAATGCATTCAACTTCCTGTATCATTTAAATGTAGTGGGATTGTTATGAAGATGAATGTTATACCTCCCAGTTTTCTGGATAATGTTCTCCATAAGTTTTATACATTGACTACAATGCCAATTATAGTTAAAGGCAAGCTTGTTTCTCATAAACTATGTGACTTCAGGTTAATTAGTTGGCTTCTTTGAGCCCCAGAGCCTGAATTTGTTATATGATAGGATCAGAATCCTCTGTCTCTGAAATTCTTTTCAACTCTAGTTGTGGTCATGCTATATTTTAGTCAACAGTTAAATTATCCATAAAAATGACATATTTCTTCTAAAGCCAAAATAGAAAATCCGTCTTCTTTAACAGCAATTCCTGGCCAGGCGCGGTGGCTCACACCTGTAATCCCAGCACTTTGGGAGGCCAAGGTGGGTGGATCACCTGACGTCAGAAGTTCGAGACCAGCCTGGCCAGAATAGTCAAATCCCGTCTCTACTAAAAATACAAAAATAAGCCAGTTGTGGTGGCTCATGCTTGTAATCCCAGCTACTCAGGAGGCTGAGGCAGGAGAATTGCTTGAACCCAGGAGGTAGAGTTTGCAGTGAGCTGAGATTGTGCCATTGCACTCCAGTCTGGGCAACAAGAGTGAAACTCCATCTCAAAATAAATAAATAAATAAATGCAGAAGGAATAATAAAATTAGAAAATTACTATTTTTTCCAAAACCTTTATGAAATGATGAATCTAAGTAATAATCACCTGTTTTTTTTTGTTTTGTTTTGTTTTGTTTTTTGAGATGGAGTCTCAATCTGTCGCCAGGCTGGAGTACAGAGGTGCCACCTTGGCTCACTGCAACCTCCACCTCCTGGGTTCTAAGCAGTTCTCCTGCCTCAGCCTATCAAGTAGCTGGGACTACAGGCACATGCCACAACACCTAGCTTATTTTTATATTTTTAGTAGAGACAGGGTTTCACCATGTTATCCAGGATGGTCTTGATCTCTTGACCTCGTGATCTGCCCGCCTCGGCCTCCTAAAGTGCTGGGATTACAGACATAAGCCACCGTGCCTGGCCAATCATCAGTGGTTTCTAAAACCACTGGGTGAAAGACAGATCTTATTACTGTATCTATTGATGAATTAGGCCAACCACATTTGAACCACATTTCATTAATTGATAACAAGACATTATGTGCCTCTTGATATGGTACCATAGGAAATATATAGAAGATAGAGTATACATATATAAAGTGGCTGGAAGCAGTGGCTCATGTCTGTAATCCCGGCACTTTGGGAGGCCGGGGCAGGTGGATCACCTGAGGTCAGGAGTTCGAGACCAGCCTGGCCAGCATGGTGAAACCCCCGTCTGTACTAAAAATATAAAAAATTAGCTGGGGCTGGTGGTGCGTGCCTGTAGACTCAGAAGCTGCAGCAGGAGAATCACTTGAATCTGGGAGGCAGAGTTTGCAGTGAGCCAAGATCACACCATTGGACTCCAGCCTGGGTGACAGAGCAAGACATGTTTCAAAAAAAAAAAAAAATGGAGTATACATATATAAAATATCCTTACGTAAATAAATAATTTTTTTTTTTTTTTTTTTTTTTTTTTTTTTTTTTTTTTGAGACGGAGTCTCACTCTGTCGCCGGGGCTGGAGTGCAGTGGCCGGATCTCAGCTCACTGCAAGCTCCGCCTCCCGGGTTCACGCCATTCTCCTGCCTCAGCCTCCCGAGTAGCTGGGACTACAGGCGCCCGCCACCTCGCCCGGCTAGTTTTTTTTTTTTGTATTTTTTAGTAGAGACGGGGTTTCACCGTGTTAGCCAGGATGGTCTCGATCTCCTGACCTCGTGATCCGCCCGTCTCGGCCTCCCAAAGTGCTGGGATTACAGGCTTGAGCCACCGCGCCCGGCAATTTTTTTTTTTTTGAGACGGAGTTTTCACTCTTGTTGCCCGCTAGAATGCAATAACACAATCTCAGCTCGCCACAACCTCTGCCTCCCGGATTCAAGCAATTCTTCTGCCTCAGCCGCCCAAGTATCTGGGATTACAGGCACCTGCCACCACGCTTGATGAATTTTTGTATTTTTAGTAGAGACGAGGTTTTTACCATGTTGGTTAGGCTGGTCTCGAACTCCCATTCTCAGGTGATCTGCCCGCCTTGGCCTCCCAAAGTGCTGGGATTACAGGCGTGAGCCACCGTGCCTGGCCTAAATAAATACATTTTAAAAATGGAATCAGAAACACACCTCTAATCTTTTTTTTTTTTTTTTTGAGACAGAATTTTACTCTTGTTGCCCAGGCTGGAGTGCAGTGGCACGATTTCAGCTCACCACAACCTCTGTTTCCTGGGTTCAAGCGATTCTCCTGCTTCAGCCTCCCGAGTAGCTGGGATTACAGGCATGTGCCACCACACCCAGCTAATTTTGATGTTGGTCAGGCTGGTCTCGAACTCCCGACCTCAGGTGATCCACCACCCACCTCAGCCTCCCAAAGTGCTGGGATTACAGGTGTGAGCCACTGCGCCCAGCAGCAAGCCTCTAAATCTGACTATCAGTTTACAAGAAATACTATGCTGTATTCATTAAAATGAGAAAACTTAGTGAGTCCGACCTTAGTAAGCTTAGTGACAAGGTAGAACACTGTAAACTCTGCCAGGCACGGTCGCTCATGCCTATAATCTCACTCACACCTATAATCCCAGCACTCTGGGAGGCTGAGGTGGGAGGATCACCTGAGGTCAGGAGTTTGAAACCAGCCTGCCCGACATGGTGAAAACCCGTCTCTACTAAAAATGTAAAAATTAGTCAGGTGTGATGGCAGGCACCTGTAATCCCAGCTACTTGGGAGGCTGAGGCAGGAGAATTGCTTGAACCTGGGAGGCGGAGGTTGCAGTGAGCCGAGATTGCGCCCCCGCACTCTAGCCTGAGCGACAGAGTGAAACTGCATCTCAAAAATCAAAACAAAACAAAAGAAAAAAACACAAAAAACACAAACATTGGCAACTCTCACACCCTGCTGATAGCAGTGCAAATTGTCCTACACAGTTTGAATCTGACGACACATACAAAATGGGAAAAATTATCCGCTTGCCACTAGATGGTGCTTACTGGCTTTTGAGTACTTTATCCTATATATTGTCTTCTGCTACATTGCTGCCTTCCTCTTTTTACTTCTGATGGATCACTGGAGGAAGGGGCTGGGCACTAGGGCTCAGAGCCTCCCAAAAATGCTGTAATCTGGATCCCAACAGCCGTATCTGATGTGGAACCGTGTTGCCCCTGGGCACACATCTCTGAGAGTTTCTGTCTCCCCTAGCCACTTACATTATTCAGTTCCTTAGCAATATCTATCTGTGATACTGTGTTAAGGGTCTTTTTCTGAAGAATATATATTTTAATGCGTCTTATTATTTTTATTTATTTATTTATTTATTTATTTATTTATTTATTTATTTATTTATTTTATTGTTTTTTTGAGACGGAGTCTCGCTCTGTCACCCAGGCTGGAGTGCAGTGGCCGGATCTCAGCTCACTGCAAGCTCCTCTTCCCGGGTTTACGCCATTCTCCTGCCTCAGCCTCCTGAGTAGCTGGGACTACAGGCGCCCGCCACTTCGCCCGGCTAGTTTTTTGTATTTTTAGTAGAGACGGGGTTTCACCGTGTTAGCCAGGATGGTCTCGATCTCCTGACCTTGTGATCCGCCCGTCTCGGCCTCCCAAAGTGCTGGGATTACAGGCTTGAGCCACCGCGCCCGGCCACGTCTTATTATTTTTAATTATTGCACATATCTGTGCTATTTAACTTTTCTCTTTTTTATTATTATATTTATTTATGTATTTCTTTTGAGACAAAGTCTCGCTCTGTTGCCCAGGCTGGAGTGCAGTGGCGCAATCTTGGCTCACTGCAACCTCTGCCTCCTGGGTTCAAGTGATTCTCCTGCCTTAGCCTCCCAAGTAGCTGGGATGACAGGCATGCGCTACTAAGCCTGGCTAATTTTGTATTTTTAGTAGAGACAGGGTTTCTTCATGTTGGTCAGGCTGTTCTCGAACTCCCGACCTCAGGTGATCCGCCCGCCTCACATGAGCCACCGCACCCCACCTAGCGAAGCATTCTATTCAAAATATTCCTATTCTTTTTCAAAAATAGTAATTGCCCATCCCTGGGGTAATATCACACTTCCCTTCCCCACAGAAATCAGGGTTGGAGACATACTTTGTTTTAGCCAATAGTATATGGGCAGAAGTTATGTTTGTCACTTCTTTTTTTTTTTTTTTTTTTGTTTGAGGTGGAGTCTCGCTCTGCTGCCCGGGCTGGAGTGCAGTGGCCGGATCTCAGCTCACTGCAAGCTCCTGCCTCCCAGGTTCACGCCATTCTCCTGCCTCAGCCTCCCGAGTAGCTGGGACTACAGGCGCCCGCCACCTCGCCAGACTAGTTTTTTGTATTTTTTAGTAGAGACGGGGTTTCACCGTGTTAGCCAGGATGGTCTCGATCTCCTGACCTCGTGATCTGCCCGTCTCGGCCTCCCAAAGTGCTGGGATTACAGGCGTGAGCCACCGTGCCCGGCCGTTTGTCACTTCTAAGCAGAAGCTTCAAGGGCCAGAATGTGACTTGCTGTGGGGTTTTTGGTTTGTTTTTCTTTTTCCCTGCTATGAGATCAGTCATGTTCTAGAGACTGCTTCATCAGCTTGGGTCCCAATGTGAAAATATTGGCCATCTGCAGTGGACACGAATGAGAAGTAAACCTTCATTTCTGTAAGCTGCTGAGACATTGGAGCCATTTGTTACTGCAGCATAATGTATCGTATCCTGACTGATATACTGGCCATTTCTTAAGCATTCTTTCAGACTAGTCATGACCTCTATGAGGTTCTGCACATGCATGGCTGCCTTATAGTTAATGATACAAATAAGCATTTTGTCTGGGTGATGTGGATTGGGTCTGTGTCCCCACCCAAGTCTCATGATCTGTTGTAATCCCCAGTGTTGGAGGTCGGGCTCAGGGGACGGCCATTGGACATGGGGCAGAGTTCTCATGAATGGATTAGTACCATCCCTCTTGGTACTGGATAGTGAGTTCTCACGAGATCTGGCTGTTTAAAAGTGGATAACACTTCCTGTCTCTCTCTCGGTCCTGTGCCTGCCATGGAAGACTCGTACTCCCACTTGCCTTCTGCCTTCTGCTTTGAAGCTCCTTGAGGCCTCCCCAGAAGCAGAAGTATGGGTCTTAAGAGAAGGAATCAGATATGACAGGCAGGATATTCTAGGCAAGGCAAATATGGCACTAGAAAAGCCAAAGCAAGTCAGTCATGGCATGAGTCCAAACCCAGGTTTAATAGGACTGGGTCGCTGTTATTAAGTTAAGGGTGGAAGAGGCAACAGAGGAAAAGCTGCAAACACAAGCCAAAGCAGTTCCCAATTGACATCTGAAACCCAACAAATGTGAGCAAAACAAAGCATTTCAGTTTTGTTTGGGTTTGCTGCCACTAGTACACGGTATAAAGGCAGATATTCACATTCATACAATTTTCTGCATTCTTCAGTATCTGTCAGTGTGTTTAAGTACTTTTTTTTGTTTTCGTTTTTTGAGACACAGTCTCACTCCGTCACCTAGACTGGAATGCAGTGGCATGATCTTGGCTCACTGCAACTTCTGTCTCCTGGGTTCAAGAAATTCTTGTGCCTCAGCCTCCCAAGTAACTGGAACTACAGGTGTGAGCCACCACAACTGGCTGATTTTGGTATTTTTAGTAGAGACAAGGTTTTGCCATGTTGTTCAGGCTGGTCTTGAACTCCTGGCCTCAGATGATCCACCGCCTCAGCCTCTGACCTCGCCTGGCCGCGTTTAAGTGCTTTTAATACACAGCTTTTTAAAAAGTCAAGACACACTATGAGAAACTTTTTCCGAAGAAATTGATCCAAAAAGCAGAGTGTGAGTCAATGCACAGAGACAGGTAGGATAGAAGGGGTTTTCTATTCCCTCCTCCCGCACCAGAGAAAAAGAAAAAAAAGGAAAATAATAGTAACATGTTTTCACAACAATCTATATGGAGGAGAACAATTTAAATTCCTGGCAATGATGAATTTGAATTAATCTTTTCATGGACTCTCATTTTTTATTTTCTGATTTTTTTTTCTTTTTTTTTGAGACAGAGTCTCACTTTGTCACCCAAGCTGGAGTGCATAGGAGTCACGTGGCACTTCTCTAGCTGTGAGGACTCTAGGAGAGCAAATATCTGCTCTTTTTGGCTTCCTTAGTCGGGGGCAGAACCTGTTTTTTTGCCAAAAGTCATGCAATGGGCCGGGCGCGGTGGCTCACGCCTGTAATCCCAGCACTTTGGGAGGCCGAGGCAGGTGCATCACCTGAGGTTGGGAGTTCCAGACCAGCCTGACCTACATGGTGAAACCCCATCTCTACTAAAAATACAAAAATTAGCCAGGCATGGTGGTGGGCACCTGTAATCCCAGCTACTCGGGAGGCTGAGGCAGGAGAATTGCTTGAACCCAGGAGGCGGAGGTTGCAGTGAGCCGAGATTGCACCACTGCACTCCAGCTTGGGCAACAAGAGTGAAACTCCGTCTCAAAAAAATAATAATAATAAAGTCATGGAATGGAGCCTTCCCAAATGTATTCGTCAATTATTGAACTGCTATAAAGAAATACCTGAGACTGGGTAATTTATAAGGAAAAGAGCTTTAATTGGCTCATGGTTCTGCAGGCTATACAGAAAGTACAGGCGCGGTGGCTCACGCCTGTAATCCCAGCACTTTGGGAGGCCGAGACGGGCGGATCACGAGGTCAGGAGATCGAGACCATCCTGGCTAACACTGTGAAACCCCGTCTCTACTTAAAAATACAAAAAACTAGCCGGGCGAGGTGGCGGGCGCCTGTAGTCCCAGCTACTCTGGAGGCTGAGGCAAGAGAATGGTGTAAACCCGGGAGGCGGAGCTTGCAGTGAGCTGAGATCCGGCCACTGCACTCCAGCCTGGGTGGCAGAGCAAGACTCTGTCTCAAAAAAAAAAAAAAAAAAGACCCATACTCAGGCCAGGTGCAGTGGTTCACTCCTGTATTCCCAGCACTTTGGGAGGCCAAGGTGAGCAGATCACCTAAGGTCAGTTCAAGACCAGCCTGGACAATATGGCGAAACCCCGTCTCTACTAAAAATACAAAAATTAGCCAGACATGGTGGCGGGCGCCTGTCATCTCAGCTACTCGGGAGGCTGAGGCAGGAGAATCACTTGCATCCGTGGCACTGAGGCACCTTCTCTCCTGCACGGCCCCCTAACCCCCTGCTCTGTCATATGACAGATGCCCAAAAAGCATGCTGCTTCTCCACAGCCATCTGATGACAACGTGTTACCTGGCAGTGTCCCTTCCCCTGGTGCCAGTCTCACTAGCATGGCAGCACCTCAGGTTTGTGCCTCCTCCCCCTCTGCCCACTGCCCTCCTGTACTTACTATGGATTCTTCTCTCCTTTCACAGGTAGCTTGTTCCCTAGCGCCAAGTGCTCCTCCTGGGACCGGGCTGGTGTAAGGCTCAGACTGGGCTTTTCTTGAGGTCTGGAGAGATGGAAGATTGTTGGAATGAGCTCAGGAGCTTGGCTCACCCCGTCCTGGGTGATTGTTACCAGAAATTGAATGACCATCTCATATGTTTCTTCCCACACAGAATCATGATGTTGACACCGGCCTCAATCTCATGGATGAAACCAAGTGTCTCCTGTCAGGGCAGCTGTCTCTAGGCCGAGGGAGTCAGGGAAGCCACTGCTCATGACCTTCTTTCCCATCGAGCCACCTGCACCCTTCACCCGTGTTTCCACCTCTAGGACTTTCTCATCGACTGAGAGCGTGCGACAACTCTCCCAACAGGTCAATGGTCTTGTTTGTGAAGTACCTCAGAAATTGAGGAGAGTGCGGGGGGAAGGCAAGTGTGATAGAAACCGAGGCAGGGGTTCACGAGAGCGGAGATCCTGGGACCAGCCGATTTGCTGGGCAGTGTTGAGGAAGTCGCCTCTTCCCTGAGCCTTCTCCCTGGAAGCTGTTCACAGGGAGGAGTTGGACAGCGTGGCTGGTTGTATTATTTTATGCTGCTGCGGAAGCACCAGCTGAGAGTTGCTCGGGAGGGAGGGATGGTGGGGAGATAAGAACCATGAGAGACGTTGGCACAAAGGGGTTATGGGATGCAGGGTCCAAGTTAGGCAGAAAAGAAAATATTGCCAGTTGATGGGGAAGAAAGGAAGTCAGAGGGCTTAGACGCTGGGGCACAGAACATCTCAGGCGCACACTCTTCTCTCATAGTCAACAATATTTGTCAAAGGGGAGGACCCTGCATCATCTGCTAACTTGAAGGGTCTGGAGGTCAGAGCTTCGGGGCTGTGGCCCAGTGTCCCTGCAACCCAGCCCTCCAGCCTCCTCCCACAGCAGGGGCTGGGTGCCCCTCTGCCAGCTGACAGCCCACACAACCCCCAATCCTAATGATTGCTGCACCTGTCTCCGTAGTCCTCCTCTACCTCCTCCTCTCTGCATGCACCTCAGGATAAGAGGCTGCGGGAGCAGGAGGAGAAGACACAGCAGGAGGAGGAGAGGCTGCAGGAGAAGGAGAAGATGCAGCAGGAGGAGGAGAGGCTGCGGGAGCAGGAGGAGAAGACGCAGCAGGAGGAGGAGAGGCTGCAGGAGGGGGACACAAGGCCGAGCTCTGGGGGGAGCGGGCGACGGCGCGCATGCAAACCCTGGAGGCCACGCAGACCGAGCTTACCACCGTCAGCTGTGTGCTCTCCCAGAACCACGAGGAGCAGCTGGTCCAGCTGCAGAGCGGCTTTAAGGAGCTGGTGCTCAGCCCCACCTGGGGAGCCTCCCCGTCTCCCTGGCCCTCTGGGTCTTTGCTTCCCCACCTGTGAAGTGGGGCGTGTCGTCCTCACGTGAAATGGTACCTCTGAAGGCACCTGTGAGCCAGAGCCCTGCTCCGATGGCTGTGGGGGAGGACGGATGGTTTTTCTCTAACCTGCCTCCACCCTTCCTGGTGCCATGGGAGGCAGAAGGCAGACACCAAGTTCTGGGGTCTCCAGCTGCAGCGGGTGGCCACTGATTGCTTCTCTCTGTCCAGAACCACAAGACTCCACAAGGACAGCGCGGTGACGGATTCCCAGTGCTAGAGGTGAGGCGGTCAGCCATGTGTAGGGATGTCTATAGATGAGTGTTGATAGATATTTATAGAGCAGGGTAGGGCGTACCATGGAGGCACAAGTTTTCACCAATGTTCACACCTGGATGTGTCAGCTCACCATGACTGCAGACGAAGTCACAGATGAAGGCAGCTGGCTTTGGGGCTGGGGGAGCCACTGTTAAGTCACAGAACAACCGTTCAGGCAGGCTTGGAAAGGGAGGTCCCTGAGGAAAGGAGGGATCTGTTTAGAGGTCGAAGGGCCGGGGGCTCTCAGGAGGGGAGGGACTTGTCTGACCCACGATCGATTAGCTGGCAGTTGGAGGGGAAGCAGAAAGAAAACGGGAGAGAGAAAAATGAGGAGAGCTCGGTAAGGCAAGTGCAGCACACGACCAGCCATGCGGCAGCAGTGGTGGGAGGGCCCGGGAGGGGAGGGCGCAGGTGCAGGTGTGGCAAGGTTCCTGGAAAGCAGAGGCTGGAAGCGAAAGGGGAGGTGATGGAGGGAGGAGCCAGAGCTTCACGGGTAGCACCTGGGGGCTGCAGCGGCCCTCCCCCACCCCACACATGCTGGCCTTTCCCACGGCACCCAGGCAGCGCACCCACAGTACCCAGGCAGCGCACCCACAGTCCAGACTGATCTCAGCTCCCTCGGGCTTCCCTCTTCTCTGGTCACCCTGTCTTCCAACCCACTGGCTCAGGGCCACCCCTTGCCTTGGAGAGCCCCACGCAACAGCCAACAGTCCTGATAGAGAAAGAACACTGCTTTGAACCAAGAGGGTGAAGCTAAAAGGGGTCAGAAAGCCCAAGACCGTCTGAAGGGACCCTGGGGGAGGCAGGGAGGGCAGGCAGCCGGACGCCAGTGGCCATAGACTCCTAAGTCTAAGCGGGGAGCCTCAGCTGGTCAGGGGGGCTGCAGGTGAGGCTGGGCCCTTCCTGCTGGGAAAAGCGGAAGAGTGAGAGTCAGTGGCTGGGGAAGTGGGCGGGCTCACTGGAAAGAGCTCAGCCGGGCCAGCAGGTACTGTGCTCCCCTTGGCTGAATAGCATAGGCAGCTCCTTGGAGCAACAGGCCAAGGTGCGTGAGCCCACTGGCTGGCTACGGTCCTTCTGCTGGGGCCAGGGACACTGCCGTCAGTCACACGCTAGTAGGTATGTCGGTACCAGGAGGGAGGCCAGACCCCATTTCTATTAAAAAATAAAAAAAGAAAGCTGGGCACAGTGGCTCACACCTGTAATCCCAGCACTTTGGGAGGTTGAGGCAGGTGGATTCCAAGGTCAGGAGTTTGAGATAAGCCTGGCCAACATGGTGAAACCTCATCTCTACTAAAAATAGAAAAATTAGCCGGGCATGGTGGCAGGCACCTGTAATCCCAGCTACTCGGGAGGCTGAGGCAGGAGAATTGCTTGAATCCGGGAGGCGGAGGTTGCAGTGAACCAAGATCGCACCATTGCACTCCAGCCTGGGCGACAAGAGCAAAACTCCGTCTCAAAAAAAATAAAAAAAGAAGGTAAATTAGTCCGGTGTGGTGGTGCACACCTGTGGTTCCAACTACTTAGGAGGCTGAGGCTCCTGCGGGCCATGATTGTGCCACTGCACTCCAGCCTGGGCAACAGAGCAAGACCTGTAATCTTGCTCAAAAAACAAAACAAAACAAAAATAAAACAAACAAAAACAGGGAAGACAAGGAGGAGGGAGATTACATCTTGCTTTTTTCCCCCTGCACTTTAATTAAAATTCAGCATTTCCTTCCATGGTGAATGTTGCTGGGATCAAACCTCATTAGTGTTAGCAGCACCTGTTACCTTGTTACCAGTAGAAATCAGATATTTTCCTGTTAACTGCAGCTGTTGCAGACATCTTGAGATACCATTCTTGCTCATCATTACCTCAAAATTATAGTAATTAGACCCAACTCTGGATCTTGTCATTTAACGTGCCAGTAAAACATATCATGTAATATCACAAATATTTTCATAAACTCTATTTCTATATGATTTATATCCATCACTCTCCGTATTTTATTTTGTGCACTTAAAATAAAAATCTGAGGCCAGGCCAGGCGCGGTGGCTCACGCCTGTATTCCCAGCACTTTGGGAGGCCGAGGTGGGTGGATCACGAGGTCAGGAGATCGAGACCATTTTGGCCAAGATGATGAAACCCCATCTCTACTAAAAATACAAAAATTAGCCCACCATGGCGGTGGGCTCCTGTAATCCCAGCTACTCAGGAGGCTGAGGCAGGAGAGTTGCTTGAACCCAGGAGGCGGAGGTTGCAGTGAACCAAATTTGTGCCACTGCACTCCAGCCTGGGTGACAGCAAGACTGTCACACACACACACAAAAAGAAATCTGAGGCCAGGCACAGTGGCTCATGCCTGTAATCCCAGCACTTTGGGAGGCTGAGGTGGGCAGATTGCCTGAGCTCAAGTGTTTAAGACCAGCCTGGCCAACATGGTGAAACTCTATCCCTACTAAAATACAAAAAATTAGCCAGGGTGGTGGCATGCACCTGTAATCCCAGCTACTCAGGAGGCTGAGGCAGGAGAATCACTTGAACTCGGGAGGCAGAGGTTGCAGTAAGCCGAGAACGTGCCACTGCACTCCAGCCTGGGAGACAGAGCGAGACTCTGTCTCGAAAAAAAAAAAAGGACTGGGTGTGGTGGCTCACACCTGTAATCCTAGCACTTGGGAGACCGAGATGGGGAGGATTGCCTGAGCTCAGGAGTTCAAAACCAGCCTGGCCAACATGGTGAAACCCCATCCCTACTAAAACACAAAAAATTAGCTGGACATGGCGGTGTGCGCCTGTAGTCCCAGCTACACGGGAGGCTGAGGTAGGATAATTGCTTGAACCCGGGAGGCAGAGGTTGCAGTGAGCCGAGATCGCACCATTGCCCAGCCTGGGCAACAGAGCAAGACTCAGTCTCCATCAAAAAAAAAAAAAAAAAAAGTCATAGGCTTTATCAGATACCAAAGAGATCCATGGCACAAAAAAGCTAAGGATGCTAGGATCTAACCCAGAGTAGGTTTGCTGCCAAAGTGAGATCCTGGGAGTATTAAAATACAAAGAAATGCGTTGCTATAATTTTCCATGAGGCTGAGGCAGGAGAATCGCTTGATCCCAAGAGGCGGAGGTTGCAGTGAGCTGAGATCGCCCCATTGCATTCCAGTCTGGGCGACAAGAGGGAGACTCTGTCTCAAAGAAAATAAAAAGAATCCCAGCCCCCCTGCTTGTTGGCCCTATGACTTCACTGTGTCTGTTTCTCCGTCTGTAAAAATAGAAGGGAGAAGATACCTACCTGGTAGGTTTCGGCAATACTAGAGCTAATCTGTGTGGTGTGGTGGCCAGGAGGCTCAGGGCACACGCAATCAATATCAACAGCCATCATGACTCACCCACAGTTGCAAGTCATCTCCAGGACTGGGAAGTCCTCAGAACTCAGAGTCCCTGTCCCTAGCAAAATTTCCCTGTCGTAGGTTCTCCTCTCTCAAGAGACTGCTTTTCCTATAGCGCAAATAGATGGTAAGTTAGCCCACAAATGACTCTCTACTGAAGGTGCTCAGCCTGGCTTGCCTTTTCAGGAAACAGGTTGAGGTTTCTCCAGAAAGCTGCTCAGAGGTAGTGTCTCTCCAGCTGTTGCAACGATGGCCGGCTGAACGTGCCCTAACCCAGCACTGACTCTCTTGCTTCTTTTGAGCCTGTGCAGCAGCCGTGTTCGTTGCCAAGTGCTGCCGGCAGAGCTTGGTGGCGGAATGCCAAATGCTCATCACGTGCCTGCGTTAATCTATGCACACTACATTTTCGTAGCCCTAAGTTATTTCATTAATAGGCCTGAACTAGTTCTATAATATTGGGGAGTGAAGAATGAATGATCTTATTTCTTTTTTCTGTTTGTCTTTCTCATTTTTCTACCGTATCCTGTGCCTAGAATAGTGCTTGGCACAGGTAGATGCTTAGTAGCTATATTTTATTTTTATTTTTATTTTTGAGACAGAGTCTTGTTTTATCACCCAGGCTGGAGTGCAGTGGCGTGATCTCGGCTCACTGTAACCTCCGCCTCCTGGGTTCGAGTGATTCTCCTGCCTCAGCCTCCTAAGTGGGACTACAGGCGCCCACCACCGCGCCCGGCTACTTTTTGTAGTTTTTGTAGAGAGAGTTTTGCCATGTTGGCCAGGCTGAGCTGGAGCAATGCTCCTCCCACCTCATGGAGCCTCCACCCACCACAGCTGTCAGTTTCCCCTAATCCTAGGAACTCCCGCCCCGAGGGAGGCAGGATAGACAGCGCCTGTGTCCCACTCTGCTCGTTTTCAGATGAGGAAACAGTCACCAAGGTCCCGTCCCGCCCACCCAGCAGCCCACACCCCTTGCCTTGCTCCAGCTTCCCGCTCGCCAGCTGGCGTTCCTGGCAGCCAGCAGGTCCCCTGGGGCTCCGCCTCGGCCAGGCTGGGATCCAGGGGCTGGGCCTCAGGGACTCTGCTGCTGTTGGGGTTGTCCCAAGCTGGCGTGGACAGAAGCCCAGAGCTCAGGGGCACCTCAGGGCTGAGGAGCTCAGGCCGGTCCTTGGGTCCCGGTCTCTAGGCAGTCACCCAGGGTATGTGCCTGAGGCCAATCAGGATTGTGGGGAGGAAGGTCCCTGGCACTGCCACAGTCTGCAGGCCCCATGAGCCTGGTCCTGGGGTTGGGAAGGTGGGAGTCTCTGGCTCCAGGAGGCTGTCCCTGCCCTTAATCTCTGGCAGAATGCCCATGGGAGGAGGGGAGGAGCCTCAGCTCACTGTCCACAGGCCCCAGGCCACCCTCCAGAGCTGGCTTCCAGGCTACAGTCCCTCCTGTCGACAGCTCCACCATGTCAGGACCAGGAGAGGAGTAGGTGCTGTTGACAGGACAGAGGGCAGCATGGGGCTGGGCCTCTGGGGCAGGTGGGGTGCTCCGTGGCCCACGGGTTCCTCATCATCCTTGGAACCTCATTGGTCCTGTCCCACCATGGAGGGGGCAGCTGGCTCTGGCTGTCCTAGCTGACCAGGAAGTCATTTTGGCTCCAGGGGCGGCAGGCGTCTGCCATAGAAACCCTGGGCCGGGGCGGGCTGGAGAGCCGGAGGTCTGGAGCCTCCGTGGGGGTGTCTTCCTCTGGCAGGAAATTGACCAGAGGGTTCCCAGGGGTCTGCTCTGAAGGTGGGGGTGGGGAGTGGCTGGCCTGGCTGGGCCAAGGGCTAGCGGACCAGGGTCCCAATACCCCCTCCTCCTCGGCTGCAGGAGGCCCTGTGGCAGGCATGGGGCTGCCAGTGGAGGGCGCAGCAGGACGGCTGCGCAGTGGGGGTGTCCAGTCCCCTGTCCCTGCCAGGTCTAGATCAGGCCCGTTGAAAGACCCATAGCATAGATCCTCATGGAGGTGAATGAAAGTGTAGTCGTACTATAAGTTGTCTACAAACACATGCCCCGGCGGGCCCAGCTCTGGGGCCTCCTCCTCAATGGCATTGCCATGCTGGCTGGTTCGGGTGATGAGGTGGGTGAAGGGCGTGGGGCCAAGAGGCATGGGATGAAGTCAGCCTCACTGAAGAGCTCGTGGCTGGAGGAGCCGCTGCCTGAGCCTTCAGGGCCCAGTGTGTCCAGAGGCCGCCAACAGGGAGGCAGAGAGGTGACTGCGCTGGCTGGCTGCTGGGCCTCATCACAGGGACACTGGTATCATCGGCGCAGAGGACACTTCAGTGCTGAATGCTCTCCCCGCATGTCACTGAGCATTGCAGAGAAGCCAGGGGAGGGGCTCAGGCTGGGAGGCAGGCTGCCAGGGCACGCTGGGGCAAGGCTGGGTAACCTGTCCACTGCCCGATGTCAGAGCGGCAGAGACCCCAGCCAGCCCCCTCTTTGGCCGTGCTCAGCTCAAGGCCATGACTCTGGCCACAGCTTGCCAGGAGCTTCCTGATCCCTCAGGCTCTGGAGTCAGGGTCTGGACCCTGGAATCCCCCAGGCTCCCTCCCACCCATGGTACCAGGCAATAAAGGTTCCAGGAAGGCTGTCTACCTCCCTGCAGCCCAAGACCAAGGGTGGAGCTGGAGGCGGGCCCCTTCCCATCCTGAGACCAGTTCCCCGCAGCCCAGGTGGCTGGACAGGGAACATGGTGGTTGCAAGGGGTTTCAGCAGGAGACTGGGGATGGTGTTCACAGGTGGGCGGCTCCAGGGGGCTCTGCTCATCCAGCCCCACACGGATGCAGAGCACTGCCCAGCGGGAGAGGCCCCTGCCCACTTGGCAAGGGCACACAGGTGGCATCAGTGTGGTGTCAGATGGCTGGCATCAGCAGGCTCACCAGCAGGGAGGGCCAGGCCAGGCTCCCAGACCCTCAGGGTTTGGGCAGAGCTGGGACTGAGGCCAGTCGATGATTCTCTAGAGCTCCAAGCCCAGGTTGGTGTCCTGCCTCCAAAGCCTGGTTACACAGCACAGTCCCTCCACTCCCGCAACCCTCTCCTCAGGGGAACTGAGGGCGACTGGAGGCCTATTTCCACATCCAGGGACCCAAAGAGGAGGACCACAGGTGTCCGGGCTGGCCCAGGCTGGGGTAAGCAGCAACCCAGGGGTAGGACTTCAGCCTTAGGAAGACAGTGAAAGCCCGGCTCCCTGTGCTCCTCTCCAGGGCCTCTGGGGACCCAGATGTAGGGGTCTGTGGCAGACCCAGTACACCTAGGGGTAGGGATTTGGTGGGTGTGTGGTTAGGGGAGACTGAGGGGCAGGGCGGAGACCGAGGGGCAGCGGGGAGGGGCATGGGGGGATACTGAGGGGCAGCGGGGAGGGGCATGGTGGGGAGACTGAGGGGCAGGGCGGAGACTGAGGGGCAGCAGGGAAGGGGAGGGGCAGTGGGGAGGGGCATGGAAGGCACATCACAGGCACCCTCAACTAAGGCTCTGGGAGTGGGGAGTCAATCCTCTCCCTCCCAACTGTTTTTTTTTGGGGGGGGGACAGGGTCTTGCTCTGTCATCCAGGCTGCAGTGCAGTGTTGATATCATAGCTCATTGCAGCCTTGACCTCCTGGGCTCAAGGGATCCTCCTGCTGCAGCCTCCCAAGTAGTTGGAATTACAGGCACACGCCATTGCACCCGGCTGAATTTTTTCTTTTTTGGTAGAGGCAGGGTCTTGCTATGTTGTCCAGGTTGGTTTCAAATTCCTGGGCTCAGGCAATCCTCCCGCCCCAGCCTCCCGAAGTGCTAGGATTACAGGTGTGAGCTGCCACACCTGGCCCAACGTCATTTTCAACCAGGACACTCCACCTTGCTCCTGTGCTACGAACAACATCCCAATTCATCACAACTGCACACCAGGCCCCAAACGCACATTAAATCCATGTCCATCTACAGTTATCACAATACAAATGTCCATCAATGTTACACCACAAACTCCGACTTACGATGACTTATTACCAAAGCTTTCAGGAAAAAATGTAGGCAACGCCATCTGCTGCAAGTGTTTATTCTATTTAGAAGTCTACAAATTTGAGCTTTTAAGAAAGATTCACAAAATATTCATTCAAAACCACATTTTTGGCTTATCAGATTTCAAATATATTTTACTGTGCTGAACAATATATTCTAATGCTGTCTAAAACACAGCTAAATTATTTTTATTCGTTTATACACATTCTGTAATTTTTGAAAAGCAAGGTTTAAAAATATTAACAAAACTACCCAATTACAATGACTGTTCTCCCATACATGGAACTATTCTCTGTAGCTATATCTTCTTGCCTCACTCCATGTTAATTCTGTATACCACATCCATTTATACACACCCTTAGGGAGTTCTCCTCTTCCATTTCTCATCAATTCAAACAGCAACACCTTTTACAAGATCACATTAATCCCCTTGGCAAGGCAGAAGCTTACATTTGTTAAAAGCACTCACTGAAAAATATTTTTAAATTTATAGGTCACAGAAAATAATTTACAAAGTGACAGATGACTTCAAATATTATTTGGCAGTCACCTTACTATGCAGAAACATAAATGAAGCAATCCGTCACAGGAGACACCCGCCACTGTTGGTCTTTTGAAGGACATGTGTGTGGTGAGTGTTGTTTCTGCAGGTCCATCCGGCACCTGCTGATTCTGGCAGCCCTGAGCCATGTGTCACATGGAGACCTCTCCTCCTCCCCCACATGAAGGCTCCTGACTCAGGAACAGGAGGAGCCGATGTCTCCAGGCCCTCAGTGTTGAAACCAAAGGTTCCAAGAAAATAAAGCAAGGATATACATGGAGACGCCAAAGGAGGGTGAGGCAGGAAGGAACACGAAACAGAAATCACAGTAGAGCTCCTACTACATCAGAACTCAGGATTTCTCCAAGGAAATATTAAGAATCAGAAACATACACCACGTGAAAAAGTAGCAAAACCATCCGCAGAACCATCTGGTCTTCACTGCCGCCTGCTGTGTGGCCCCTGGTTCGTTTACAGAGGAATTTCTCCAGGAAATACACATCATGACTTCAGTATTAAGAACCATAGCGATCCTGAAGAGAGAACAAAAACGGAAGTTTACGCCCATTCAGCAGCGATCCCTGACTCCTGCGCCCTGAATATTCAGCATCAGCAAAAGTGACACTGCAGCCGGTGTCGGGCATGCGACATGAACACTACACCCCGAGGGTGTGCTCATCTGGAAGCAGCCATTGCTGCAGCTTCAAGGCTGAGGGCAGGTGTGGGCTTCAGAAGCCAACAGGATTCACATCCTGTCTCTGCTATCCATGGCCACAGTCCTGGGACCGGGAGGCAGGGAGCAAAGTGTCTGGGCGGGAGGATGCTCAGTGGGCCGGAGGCTACTTCCTGAACCCTCTGGGAAGCAAGTGTGATGGGGAGGACAGAGGAACACATTTGGTGTTTGAAGCCCTGAAATTTCGGCTCAGCTGGTCATCTTGCAGAAGTGACCTAACCTGTGCCTTAATTCCTTCACCTGTAAAATGGGGATATAAAAGGCAGTCATCTCTAAAATGGGGATGACCATCTATAAAATACGGATGTTACCTATTTGGAGACTGATGTGGGCTTAGCTGACCTAAGGGACATGAAAGAACTCTGTGAATTTTAACTTCAGAGTCAAACGAAAGGGAAGACTGTGCTATTCACAGTGTGAAAACAGCTACATTAAGAGTCCTGAGGCTAACGGAACTCTCCAGAACGGGAGGCACCTCCATGCCCTCCTTAACCTGCAGCCAGAGCAGCATCTGCCTGGGGCCAGGAACCCCCTTTAGAGGCACCAGAGTCCACATGGTTTCAGTCCTACTTCCTTTAGCAGCGTCTTACATTAACAGAATCCTTCTTCAATGGCCTGATGTAAACAAGAAGGTACAAAGAAACGAGCCATTCATATTGTCAGAGATGGCCTCGACACTCATGTGCAAGTATGTGCCATCCTTGGCTTATGTTTTCACTCGATAGAATGTGGTTTTAGAAAAACTTCTGATGACATGGAAATGCTCCTAACATCACAGAGAAAAAGCAAGATATAAAACCCTATATACAATATAATCCCTTTTTAATTTTAAAAGATATGTATATCCTTTTTATCTATGTATAGAAAAATATCCTTAGAAATCTAGAGCTAAAAATATACCAAAATATTAAGAGGTTATCCCTGTGATGTGGCATTACAGATAATTTCAATTTTCTTAATACTTCTCTGTTCCAATCTAGGAAAAAAAAACTACATAATAGTCATGATAATTCCTCTAACAATTCCCAGAGAGTACATTAGAAAATATTAAATATAAAATCATAATTTCTGGTTTTCATAATGTCCTGGGTTATACTGTAGCAAACATACCGATCCAATAATATATAATTGAATTTTCCAGCAGTTGAAGATTGAAGTAGGTCTCATTTTCAAACTGCTGAACCTACCATCATAGCCAGTGAGCACCGCCCCATTCCACTGACCTGAATTGAAGTCACGACTCCATTAGCAAAGACGGAGAGTTTTCCAGCAACGGACCTCACTCCCTGCTTGAATTGCGCCATGTCGGGGGCGTTGGGCAGCACGTTGGACAGGCTGTAGTTCCCTGCACATACACAGAAGCTGGCTCATCACTGCCATGGCCATGGCTGCAGCAAACCCTGTGCCCAGAGTGCTCAACGGCTTCAGAGAACCTGGATGTCTCCCCTCCTGCTGCCTCACAAGGAGCCCAGCAGTGGGCTGGAGACTCGGGCTGAAGTGGCAGCCCTGCCATGATCCACATGAGAGAATCCACATGAGAGAAGATGTAGTATGGGGGACTTAACACCACCATGAGTTCAAATCCTGGCACTGCCACGTCCAGGCTATGTGCCTCTGGAGAAGTTAGTTCCTTGTTCTCTCTGGGCCCATTTCCTCAAAGGTGTTTAACACAGCCCTGGCAGGTAAGTACCCAGCAAAAGGCAGATGGGCCAACACGGATGGCCTCCTTCACATCGCCTCCTCCCTCTTTTGGTAACAGTACTCCTCCCTTCCTCCCGGAACCACCTCTCCCTTCTACCCTGTCCACAGGCATGGGCTCATGACCCAGGCCTGACCAATCAGCGCCTTCCCTGGGATGCACGTATCCTCAAGAGGAGCCATTTGCTTGCTCTGGGGTTATTGGCAGGGACGAAGCAAAGCAGCGGCCATCTGTGACTACGACTGCCCCTCCCACTCGCTTGGGGGATGGAGGAAGCTTGTTACCTCCCCCGGGAGGTGAGCCACATGGATACATCACTGATGCTGTCTGTGACTTAGAAGCCAAGCTCCACTGCCAGTCTTCCCAGGTACAGAAGTTCACACCTCCACCCTCTCTGCTAGGACCGGTGTTAGTGGGTTACTGTTGCTTAAGTTTTGGTTGCCCTGACATAAACATCACCATAATTGTTACCAATGTGGGTGAAGCTCATCAGGGTTATCACACATAAAGGAGGTCTGACCACAGTCCCAGAGCTGACATCAGGGGTTCATAAACTTCTGTGTCACAATTGTAATAAGACGCTGCAGGGGCTCAGTGAGCTGAACGCAAACCCTGCAGGTCCTCAGGAGTAGCCACACCTAGCTATGCCCTAAGCCCCACATGACACCACCTGTTCCTTACAAAACAGAAACCCACCGGACACAGTGGCTCACGCCTGTAATCCCAGCAATTTGGGAGGCTGAGGTGGGTGGATCACTTGAGGTCAGGAGTTCAAGACCAGCCTGGCCAACATGGTGAAACCCCATCTCTACTAAAAACACAAAAAATTAGCTGGGCATGGTGGCGGGCACCTGTAACCCCAGCTACTCAGGAGGCTGAGGCAGGAGAATCACTTGAACTGGGGAAGTGGAGGTTGCAGTGAGCCAAGATTGTGCCACCCCACTACAGCCTGGGTGACAGAGCGAGACCCCATCTCAAAAACAAAAACAAAACAGAAATCCTTGGTCAAGTCCCTCTCTGAGAACAAAACAGAACTGACAAGTTACCCTGCAATGTGTCCCTTGGAAAAGACACTGCATTTGCCCACAGCACTGTTCTCATGCCTACCACAGATGCAGGTCCTCCCAGCTCCATCTCCAGCTGACTGTGTAAAATCTTGTAGGCCTTCACCAATGACAGAGTGGAATTCCAACACAGTGATGGGACTGGGGTGCTGTGTCTCCTCTGAGGGCTGTCTGGGCAGGCTGGAGGGGCCAGGTGGCCATGGTCAAAGACAGCCCTACTGTGCTCAGGTTACACAATGAGCTCCAGGAAATGACAGCTCCAGCCACCTGCTCAGGAAAAACGTCTTGACCCAGGGAATCTCTCCTCCCTATCTGTTCTCAGAACACCCACAGTGCATACTGAGGACACCACCACAGACCCACTTTTCCACAGTTCACCACCTACTAAGGAAAGCAGACAATTAACTGATAACACCACTAAAGTGTGACCTGTGTCATGTGGAGAGGACACAGAGCAAACTCAGGTGAACAGCTTGGAGGTGGCTGCAGGGGTTCAGGTACATGGGGTGGTACCTGAGCCTGAGCAAGTGGCAGTGGGGATCAGGAGGGAATGGGCTGAGCGTCCTCAGGAGGCAGGTGTCAAGAGACACACTGACTGACGCCGAGGCAGGCTGGGAGGCAGGCGGATTAAGGATATTTCCCAGGTTTCTGCTTGAGCAGCCAGGAAGAAGACAGCGGCTCCCCTCTCTGAGACAAAGGGGACGCTGAGCTACACAGTGGTCCATGGTTGCGGCAAATGCCCTGGATGAGTCAGGACAGGACAGGTGATGCTGAGCTAACAACCACCCACAACTGATGTTCGCTGTGCCCAGTGCAGGTGGGCAGGGGATTCTGTACATCACAGCCACTTGCGGTCCAAGCCCACGGGGCCACCTCTTTTTTTTTTTTTCTTGAGACGGAGTCTCGCTCTGTCGCCCAGGCTGGAGTGCAGTGGCGCGATCTCGGCTCACTGCAAGCTCCGCCTCCTGGGTTCACGCCATTCTCCCGCCTCAGCCTCCTGAGTAGCTGGGACTACAGGCACCTGCCACCTCGCCCAGCTAGTTTTTTTTTTTTTTTTTTTTAGTAGAGACGGGGTTTCACCGTGTAGACCAGGATGGTCTCGATCTCCTGACCTTGTGATCCGCCCGTCTCGGCCTCCCAAAGTGCTGGGATTACAGGCTTGAGCCACCGCGCCCGGCCGGGGCCACCTCTCAAGTCCAGCTTCCTTGCCTACTACGACAGGGAAAGAAACATGGCGACATGCACACAGCTCTCAAGGCTTGTGCTGGAGGCGGAACACATCGCCACTGCAGCCTGGACCTGGCATGGGACACGGGAGGTAGTGGGAGGCGTGTTCCAGCCTATGCTGGCCGGCGGGCAGGCACTCAGACTCAGCAAGCTCCCTCCACCCATTCATCCTCAAACACCTGCAGAGGGCTTCCTCTGCCAGGCTCTGTCAGGTGCCAAGGGCACAGAAATGAGAACTGACGGTCCACTGGGGAGATGGTCATCACATGGTCTTGGCCTCGGTGTAAGGCACAAGAGTGGTGCAGGGGGCACTAACCAGGCCCCCAGGGTAAATACGGGTTGGGGGGCTGTCTGGGGGAATGGGGAGAAAAGCATTCTGGGCTGGGGGCTCCACAGGCTCAACACTGCTGGAGCGAGCCACAGCAGTGAATCGTGAGAAATGCGGCTGGAGAGGCCAACGGAACCACGGTCCTGGAGGTGAGTACTGGGTGGGGAGCTGGAGGTGAGTACTGGGTGGGGAGCTGCGCTTCAAGCCCTCGAGGGCAGGATTTTCAGCACGGATGACTGTGTTTCGAAACATCACTGTGGGAGGAGCGAGGAGAGGGGTGAGCAGCAGCCAAGACCGGAGCAGGAGGACCAAGCAGGGCGTTGTGGCCACGCTTCAGGTCTGGGGTCACCCAGGAGAGACTCCAATCATATGGGTCTATGGTGTGACGAGGGAGGTGGAAGGTTCCAGGACAACTCCCAGGCTCCTCAAAGTAAGAATTTTTTTTTTTTTAGACAGTCTCGTTCTGTCGCCCAGGCTGGAGTGCAGTGGCGCAATCTCAGTTCACTGCAAGCTCTGCCTCCCGGGTTCACGCCATTCTCCTGCCTCCACCTCCCGAGTAGCTGGGACTACAGGCGCCCGCCACCACGCCCAGCTAATTTTTTGTATTTTTAGTAGAGATGGGGTTTCACCGTGTTGGCTAGGATAGTCTCGATCTCCTGACCTCATGATTTGCCCGCCTCAGCCTCCCAAAGTGCTGGGATTACAGGTGTGAGCCACCGTGCCCGGCCCAAAATAAGAATTTTTAAAGGAATACCATGTTCTAATCTCTCTGCTTCGTGGAGACAAATGAAGAGAAAAAGTAATTCCGAGATTATAAGAACAAATTGGGCATTGTTTGTTTGTTTGAGACAGGGACTCACTCTGTTGCCCAGGTTGGAGTACAGTGGTGTGATCACGGCTCACTGCAGCCTCAATCTTTTGGGCTCAAGTGATCCTCCTGCCTTAGCCTCCTGAGCAATTGGAACTACAGGCGTGAACCATCACACCTAGCTAATTTTTTTATTTTTAAATCTTTTATAGAAATGGGGGTCCCACTATGTTTTCCAGGCTGGTCTGGAACTCCTGGGCTCAAGCAATCCTACTTTGGCCTCCTGAAGTGTTGGGATTACAGGTGTGTATCACTGTGCCCAGCCAAACAATGAGTTTAACAACACAAATTGCTCCAATGGCTACTTCTTATATAGGCGTAACAGATGCCACTTTGCTAAATACATGCCATTCTGGTTTAACTGAATCTCTGTTGGCAATGCCACTGCACAGCTATACTGTCTGACAAGCACATGTGGCAATAACCAAACCGGACTGCCTGACTGCAGACTGAGGGCAGTGCTTTTCAGGCCACACTCCCAGACCCTGGGCCGGAGCAAGGAGAAAAGGAGACAGTGGTCAAGGGACCCCGCAAACAGCCTGCCACTTGACCCCACGATGCACACAAGGAAGGGTGCAGGTGTCTGCACTGCCACGCAGACGTGCTCTCATTCAAACAATCAGAATTGGCTTTCTGGAAAGAGACATGCTGAGGGGGCAGCTGGGTTTGAAGCTTTTTGCTGTATCCTGGCTCTCACACGCTGCCTCCACTCTGTCATCTGGTGTCTGAGTGCCTCACACCTGCCTGAGGCAGTGCCCAGTTGATGGCAGTCCCCCAGTTCCAATGACCCTGTCCCATGGGTGTGGCCACAGGGACTGCTGCTGTGCCAGGTCAGGTTGGCTGCGGGCGCTTACATGTGCTTCCCACTCAATCCTTCAGCTACAGTGAAATAGAGTGCCCGTAAGAACGGCCACAGGGTTCCTGGGCTAGAAATATCCAGGAACATTTGGAAATTAAGATAAGGAATACAGAATTGCTCCCTCCCTCCTTCCCTCCTTCCTCCCTCCCTTCTTTCCTTCCTTCCTCCCTCCCTCCGTCCCTCTCTCTCTCTCTCCCTCCCTCCCTTCCTTTTTTTTTTTTTTTTTTTTTTTTTTTTCGATACAAGGCCTGGCTCTATTGCCCAGGCTGGAGTGCAGTGGCACGATCTCAGATCACTGCAACCTCTGCCTCCTGGCCTCAAGTCATCCTCCCACCTTAGCCTCTGGAGTAGCTGGGACTACAGGCATGCACCACCATGCCTGGCTAATTTCTGTATTTTTTGTAGAGACACGGTTTTGCCATGTTGCCCAGGCTGGTCTGGAACTCCTGAGCTCAAGCGATGCGTCCTCCTCAGCCTCTCAAAGTGCTGGATTACAGAGGTGAGGCACCACGCAGAATAGTGTCTTTTTTTCTTTTTTTCTTTCTTTCTTTTTTTTTTGGAAACAGAATCTCATTCTATTGCCAGGCTGGAGTGCAGTGGTGCAATCTTGGCCACTGCAACCTCCCCCTCCAGGGTTCAAGCAATTCTTGTGCCTCAGCCTCCTGAGCGGCTGGGATTACAGGCGCCCACCACAATGCCTGGCTATTTTTTTTTTTTTTTTTTTGAGACGGAGTCTCGCTCTGTCGCCAAGCTGGAGTGTAGTGGCGCGATCTCGGCGCACTGCAACCCCCGCCTCCCAGGTTCAAGTGATTCTCCTGCCTCAGCCTCCCAAGTAGCTGGGACTACAGGCACGTGCCACCACGCCCAGCTAATTTTTGTATTTTTAGTAGAGATGGGGTTTCACCATGTTGGCCAGTCTGGTCTCGATCTCTTGACCTCATGATCCACCCGCCTCGGCCTCCCAAAGTGCTGGGATTATAGGTGTCAGCCACTGTGACCGGCCTAATTTTTGTAGTTTTAGAAGGGATGGGGTTTCACCATGTTAGCCAGGCTGGTCTTGAACTCCTCACCTCAGGTGATCCACCTACCTCGGCCTCCCAAAGTGTTGGGACTGTAGGTGTGAGTTACCGTGCCTTGCCCAGAACAAGTTTTTTTTTTTTTTTGAGACGGAGTCTCGCTCTGTTGCCCAGGCTGGAGTGCAGTGGCGCGATCTTGGCTCACTGCAAGCTCCGCCTCTCGGGTTCACGCCATTCTCCTGCCTCAGCCTCCCCAGTAGCTGGGACTACAGGCACCCGCCAGCACGCCCAGCTAATTTTTTGTATTTTTAGTAGAGACAGGGTTTCACTGCGGTCTCGATCTCCTGACCTTGTGATCCGCCCGCCTCGGCCTCCCAAAGTGCTGGGATTACAGGCGTGAGCCACCGCGCCCGGCCCCAGAACAAGTTTTAAGAACTTGTTTTCTGGCCAGACGCGGTGGCTCACGCCTGTAATCCCAGCACTTTGGGAGGCCGAGGCGGGCGGATCACAAGGTCAGGAGATCGAGACCATCCTGGCTAACCTGGTGACACCCCAGTCTCTACTAAAAAATACAAAAAACTAGTCTGGCGAGGTGGCAGGCGCCTGTAGTCCCAGCTACTCGGGAGGCTGAGGCAGGAGAATGGCGTAAACCTGGGAGGCGGAGCTTGCAGTGAGCTGAGATCCGGCCACTGCACTCCAGCCTGGGTGACAGAGCGAGACTCCGTCTCAAAAAAAAAAAAGAACTTGTTTTCTTAAAACAAACTTTTACTTCAATAACAAAGTATTAAAGACAAAATAAAAGAAAAAAAATTTATAAGAAAACAAGCTTTATGGAGGCAGAACACATAAAGCTCTTTGTTGAAATATGCTCTAAATAATAAAAAATAAACATTTAATAAAAGTTGCTGGTGCCTGTAATCCCAGCTTCTTGGGAGGCTGAAGAGGGAGGTTTGCTTAAGGTCCAGAGTTTGAGACCAGCCTGGGCAACACAGTGAGACCCCAGCGGGGGCAGGGGGATGAAGGTTTCTGGGTGGCCTCTCACCCCAGGGTGCACCTTACAATGACCACGAGGTGCCAGGGATCAGGGTTGGTTTGGCACCTACACAGGGTCAAGAAAATTTAATGGATCTTTGTTCTCTGAAAGGGAACAGGAAGGTAAACACAGGCTGGCCACTATTTTGTTCCAGTAACTGGAAAGGCTGCTCTCATTTGATCTCCAATTTTTTTTTTTTTTTTTTTTTTTAAACATACAATGCTTCAGAGAAAAACTTCCACTGACTTCAATTACAAAAGCATCCATTGCAGGGAGTCGGGGGACTGAACAATGCAGGTCTCTGGACTGGCCTGCCGGCTGTGCCAGGGCCGCTACAAGGCGACCCAGCACTGACCTGTGGGGGCAGCAAGGCTGGGGTTGCTGGAGGCCTCCAAAGGCGGCTGGAGTGCCTCTCTGCCAGGGATGGTCGCAAAACGAAGTTGCCCTGACAAAAGGCTGGGACACTGAAAGTTTGGAGATGAAACAAGCCAATGAGCCTCACCTGCCCCCACCAAGACTCACTGCCAGGAAATGCCCAGCCAGCAAGCAACTGCCTGAAGGAAACCAGCCCCCTCTGCTCCAGGCTGGGGTGAGGCACAGGGTGTGCTGTTGCCCAGAGAGTGGCTCATGGGAGCCGTGGCCCTGGCTGCCCACCCCCAGGCACCGCCACACCCTCACTGGCAGTGAATGTGCTGGGGCTTGTCCACTCCCGCCCTGGCCTCTGGCTCCTTGGGCTGCCTGCTTCTCTGCCAGCACAACCCTTGGCTCACTTGGTGCCACCTGGCTAGGTGTGCTGCCTCCACCACAGCACAGCAACTTAGCAGTGCCCACTGCACCCCAAGGGCCACAGTGTGTCTCTATAACATTCCCAAACCGCAACCCAGAATGTCCCTGACACTCAGACCTTCTCTGTCGAGCTGTTTCTCTTTGGACTCTGAAAACAGCTGTTCTCTATGGCTGTAAGGCCAAGTGTTTGCCCAGGTTGGTCACCTAGAGCCACACCCAGTTCCTCTAGGCCTAGAAATGAGGGGTGCTGAGGGTGCCAGGCCTGGAATGCCTGACTCCTGAGAGTCCTCCCTCCCCTTGGCTCTCCTGCTGACAAATGGGTTCCCGAAATGACCTCAGAGGATGCTGCCCCTTTCATGTTAACCACAGGGCCCCCTCCTCCCCACTGTGGCTTGGCAGAGGTCTTTGTAGGGTACTCTTGCAAGGCATCCCTCAGTCAGGGGGATATGGAAGTCGAAGCAGAGGGGCTGGCACTCTGAAGCCCACCACTGGGCTCCCAGGCTGCCCCATCCTAGGTCATCCCAGCCCTGGGAGGACCAGACACCTCTTCACTGGGGTCTGAACCCTGAAGAGGGATACAGGAGACAGGCAATTCCCCTCTGCTTGCTCACTCCCAGAGTTGTGTTCCGTCTTCCCTGGAAGACAGATGCTGGTAGAGCCACATGCTTCTATCTGCCTCTGCCCACCCCTGGGGCCTGCTGTGTGCCAGACACTTGGTGGCACTTCATATTTCTCATTTAAGCCTCATGACAACCTTGTGAGGCAGTTTTATCCACCCACGTTACGGAGAAGGAGACTGAGGCTAAAGGTGACATGACATACTCAAGGGCTCACAGCTAGAGGGTGGTTAGGATCACATGGGAGCCCAGGGCTGTCCACCTCTAAGGCTAAGATACCACGTGGTATTTCATAGCACATCCGCACTCAGCTAGAAAACAATTCCTCTATGACAGTGTTTAGAAGGATGATTGCCAGGCAATGCTGGGGATGATGCTTGAATTTCATGACTTGGTCTCCTCACATGTGAAGCCTGGAATAGTAACTTCTGCTCTACCTGACTTACAGCAGAGATCAGAGCATCAAATAATGGTTGCTAAAATATCTTGGAAAAGGAAACAGTCCTATCTAGATGAAATGTGTTCATACCATAGACATGACAGAGACCAGCTCTTGTTCAGTGACCCCTACCTGCTGCCTGCTTCCTCTGCTCCTCGAACAGATCAGCCGAGCTTATGGAGGAACTCGCCGACAGCCTCTCTAGGCGGGCCCTGGTCTCATACTAGAGAAGACAAGGAAAAGGAAACGTTAGGCTCCAAAGATCGTGGGCAGTTTTACAAGAAGAATCACCGAGGAGCTGTCATTTCAAAGTGTTTGCCCCCCAGGCTCTTTCTCTCCAACAGTTACTGAATGCCACTGCCAAGGCCGGGTCCTGCGGGACAGCACAAAGCTCATGTTCTGCATGGGAGGCAGGTCACAGGCCAACCGATCAACATACAGCACCTCAGCCAAGACAGCCAGTGCGGAGGCAGTCAGAGGGAGGGAGGGAGAGCAGCATCTCTCCTGCTGCTGCTTCTAGCCAGAGGTCAGCAAAGGCCACTCTAAGAGGCTCTTTTCCAAGCCCCATGACACTATTTTAAAACTGAACTTGAATGTCAACTTTGAAGCAAGGCAGATATGGCCGGATCTCAGCTCACTGCAAGCTCCGCCTCCCGGGTTCACGTCATTCTCCTGCCTCAGCCTCCCGAGTAGCTGGGACTACAGGCGCCTGCCACCTCGCCCGGCTAGTTTTTTGTATTTTTTAGTAGAGACGGGGTTTCACAGTGTTAGCCAGGATGGTCTCGATCTCCTGACCTCGTGATCCGCCCGTCTCGGCCTCCCAAAGCGCTGGGATTACAGGCTTGAGCCACTGCGCCCGGCCCAATTCTACTTTCAAAATGATGGTGAAATGTTATACTTGCAGAAGTTTGAACTTCTGCAAAATACATTCAGCACATTTTAGGGAACCATGATCCAAACAGTCAGAGGCACACTAGCCATTCAGGATGAAAGGGAAGACGTAAACCTCCCCACTTCCACTTGAGTCTTACAGCTTAGCAAGACTTCACTCTGATGAGTTCATTAACATTTCTTTCTTTTTTTTTTTTTTTTTGAGGCGGAGTCTCGCTCTGTCGCCCGGACTGGAGTGCAGTGGCCAGATCTCAGCTCACTGCAAGCTCCGCCTCCCGGGTTTAGGCCATTCTCCTGCCTCAGCCTCCCAAGTAGCTGGGACTACAGGCGCCCGCCACCTCGCCCAGCTAGTTTTTGTATTTTTAGTAGAGACGGGGTTTCACCGTGTTAGCCAGGATGGTCTCGATCTCCTGACCTCGTGATCCACCTGTCTCGGCCTCCCAAAGTGCTGGGATTACAGGCTTGAGCCACCGTGCCCGGCCTCTTTCTTTTTTTTTTTTTGAGACAGAGTCTCACTCTGTCACCCAGGCTGGAATGCAGTGATGTGATCTTGGCTCACTGTAATCTCTGCTTCCGGGTTCAAGCGATTCTCTGCCTCAGCCTCCCAAGTCCAGCCTGTAGCTGGACTACAGGCGCGCACCACCACACCCAGCTAATTTTTGTATTTTTTGTAGAGACGGAGTTTCGTCATGTTGGCCAGGCTGGTCTCGAACTCCTGGCCTCCAGTGATCCACCTGCCTCAGCCTCCGAAAGTGCTAGGATGAAGGTGTGAGCCACAGTGCCTGGCCGAGTTCATTCACATTTCTGAGAAAAGCCAACAACCTGAACATAATATATGCACTCCCCAGAAACATATCTGGCCAGGCACGGTGGTTCACGCCTGTAATCCCAGCACTTTGGGAAGCCAAGGCAGGCAGATCACCTGAGGTCAGGAGTTCAACACCAACCAGCCTAGCCAATATGGTGAAATCTCATCTCTACTAAAAATACAAAAATTAGCCAGGTGTAGTGGTGCATGCCTGTAGTCCCAGCTACTTGGGAGGCTGAAGCAGGAGAATTCCTTGAACCTGGGAGGCGGAGGTTGCAGTCAGCTGAAATTGTGCCACTGCACTCCAGCCTGGGTGACAGGGAGGCCCCGTCTCAAAAAAGAAAAAAAAGAAACATATCTATGTGCTTCATTTCACTATGTTTAAAAGTTATTAAGTAAATTACAGCTGCATCAACAATTGTTTGAAATACATTCAAAAGATACTGGATGGCTATTCAAAACACCGAGAGAGGAATAAGAGAACTGTGAGGTAAGTCCTTGTCTTGTAAACACTCCTCTTGCTGAGGCAGCAAGCACACGATCAGTTACACAGACCTGGGTTCAAGTCCCGACTCCAGCACTTTCAGGCTGGAGGGCATCTGGCAGCCTGAACCTAGCTCACTCAGGATCTCCTCCCCAATGCCCACACCCACACTTCTTTCCTGCATTATGCGGCACCCAAATAAACTCTCTGGACCCTTACATCAGCCTGGGCTTGTCTTCCAAAGTACATATCTGATGAAATGGCCTTGACATTGCCAAACTTCTTCTGGGCCTCATCTGTATTTTCAACTGGCTCATAATCTGGCTTGCGGCGAGCAGTAGGTCTGCAATTAAAAACAGCCAAATTAGGTTAACTAATTTGAGGTGAAGCAAATGTGTTTCATACTCATTTTATTTTTTAAAATGCCAATAGCAGTAAATTTTATAAAAGGATTTTAGGCCATTTTTAAAAGCCTGAAAATTCTAATTAAAAAAAAAAAGAATAAATATCCAAACAATACAATATTTGAAGGAATTTCTGTTTAAAATGGGGTCTGTTATTTCACATTTCGGATCAACTGGTAAACACTGAATACATTGTTTGGAATGTCCATAGGACACTGCTCTCTACATTGTATAGGATATAAAATGTCCCAGTTACCTGGGACAATTTCAAGTCACACCTGTTGTCCCAACATATTAGTAGTGCCCCTTTGCACTCTCAGAAGTTCTCTGGTTGGAAAATAAATTCATTCATAATCACCAAAAACTGGAGACAGTCCTTCAGTAGGTGAATGGATAAACTTGGCAATTAGGAGGAATGAACACAAGAATGAATGAGTCTTGACCAAGTGTACTAAGAAAAGTTAAACCAGAGTAGGAAGGCCAATTGCTACATGACTCCACTTATATGACATCCGGGAAAGGCAAAATTGTAAGGCCAGAAAACAGAACTGGGGTGACCAGGGGCCAGGGGCAGGGGAGGGGGGACTACAAAGGGCATGGGGAAAATTTGGAGGTGATGGGAACTGTTCTGTTCCTTGGTTTTGGTGGTAATTACATGAATGTATGTGCTTGTCAGAACTGTAAGTTTAAAAAGAGGAATTTTACTATATGTAAATAATATCTTAAAATTGGGGGGAAAAAGGCCGGGTGAGGTGGCTCATGCCTGTAATCCCAGCACTTTGGGAGGCCGAGACAGGCGGATCATGAGGTCAGGAGATTGAGACCATCCTGGCTAACATGGCGAAACCCCATCTCTCCTAAAAATACAAAAAAATTAGCCAGGCATGGTGGCCAGCACCTGTAGTCCCAGCTACTTGGGAGGCTGAGGCAGGAGAATGGTGTGAACCCAGGAGGCAGAGCTTGCAGTGAGCCGAGATTGCGCCACTGCACTCCAGCCTGGGCGACAGAGTGAGACTCAATCTAAAAAACAAAAAATTGGGGAAAAAGGTGAAACCTTCCTGGCCTAGGCCACCCCTGACCCATGGATCAGAATCTTCAGGGAAGAGGCCTCCACACACACATTTATTTCAAGGTCCACAGAGGATTCTGATGTGCACCTCCTATTTAGAATCAGTAATTTAAAATCAAAACAGGCCAGGCATGGTGGCTCACACCTGTAATCCCAGCACTTTGGGAGGCCGAGGCAGGCGGATCCATTTGAGGTCAGGAGTTTGAGACCAGCCTGTCCAACATGGTGAGACCCTGTCTCTACTAAAAACACAAAAATTACCCCGGCATGATGGTGCGCACCTGTAGTCCCAGCTACTCGGGAGGCTGAGGCAGGAGAATTGCTTGAACCTGGGAGACAGAGGCTGCAGTAAGCTGAGATTGCACCACTGTACTCCAGCCTGGGCAACAGAGTGAGACTCCGTCTCAAAAAAAAAAAAAAAATCAAAACAATATTCCTGAAATAGTAGAACAAAATTATTCACTAGTCTTACAAAAGGTTTCAAAAGGTTTTCTTTTTTGAGGGGGACAAGGTCTTATTCTGTTGACCAGGCTGGAGTACAGTGGCATGATCATAGCTCACTGCAGCCTTGTACTCCTGGGCTCAAGGGATCCTTCGACCTCGGCCTCTTAAAGTGCTGGGATTACGGGAATGAGCCACCGTGCCCAGCCCCTTACAAAGGTTTTCATGTCATCATGTTATCAGCAATTTTTTCCCAGAAATGCATGGATTCACTACTACAGCCCCACAGTTTTGCATTCATACCTGTCTGAATAGCCTGTGGTTTTCAGAATGGTTTCAGTATCTTTGCTGGTCTCTTTTTTCCAGTAGGAATCTGAACTGTCATCCCAGCTAGAGAAAGAACTGCTCCTTAACTCCACTGCCTCGTCAAAGTACCTGTATGAGCAAGAGTACAACAGTGACTTTGGAGGTCCTTGCTGACACTCGTTCTAGGGTCTCTCACTTCCACGGATGTGGGGGATGCCTCCTTGAAGTTAATGGCAGTCACGTTACTAGGTCTAGCCAATAAGACAGGAACAGACATGAGGTGTGTCATTTCTAAGGCCTTTCAAGTACCTGTGTTCAACCTTGCCCAGTCCTCTCTTCCCAAGCTACCTGGAAGAGACTGTGTTCCAGGTGCTACAGTCTCAGGTAGGTAAAACCTCCATCAGTCTGGACAATCAAAGTGACACATGGAGGACAGGTACTCTAGAGAACCACCTGCACTCTCAGCTGAGTTTATGTGAAAAAGAAATCAACTGCCCTTGTGTTCAGCCCTTGAGATCTGGGGGATGTTTGTTACCTTAGTATTACCCGGCCTATCCAGACAACACAGGGCATCTTTAAATGTTATCCACCACAGGTTACACATTTCACTCTCTTTAGGTCTTACTCTGCCTGGTTAGGCAGTCACAAATAACACTGCTGGGCCTAGAGAACTGACTCCATACAGGGAGCTTCTTGTTGGCAATCCCTTCCATGTTAAGTACATTCAATGAAAATGATGTAAATGATGCTAATTAACCCCCTCCTGGAGTTGGATACAAAGCTACGGATCATTGATCACTGGACCATTCTGCGGATACTCTTTCAGCCTGGAGCCTGCAGTAAACTTGATCTGATTTGCAAGCATCTCAGGAGAGCCTGGTCTTCGGATCAGTTTACACTTTAATTAACCAATTATCACCGAGCAGGGCATTGCTCAGAGAGCAGCACTCAGTGGCGGCCTTTTGTCCTGTGTGATTAGAGAAAAATCTCTGACCAAGAGCAGCAAGGTCTGCCTGGAACAGGAGCGATTGACAGGCAAGGTGGATGTGCCAAAGCCTTGAGAAAAAGGGACCATCAACCAGCCAGGCACGGTTTCTCACACCTGTAATCCCAGCACTTTGGAAGGCCAAGGCAGGTGGACTGCTTGAGCCTGGGAGTTCCAGACCAGCCTGGGCAACATGGCAAAGCCCCATCTCAACAAAAAATGCAAAATAAATAAATAAACAAATAAAATAACTGTTTCCTGACCACCTTTGGGGATTAAAATAAAACAATTAATGGGGCGTGGTGGTACACCTATAGTCCCAGCTACTTGGAGGCCGAGACTGCAGTGAGCTGTGATGATGCCACTGCACTCCAGCCTGGGTGACAGGATCACCTGAGCGTGGGAGGCTGAGGCTGAGATGAGCCGTCATCATGCCACTGCACTCCAGACCCGGTGATAAAGTGAGATACTGTCTCAAAACAAAAAGTGACTGTGCTATGCCAGAATTCACAACAGCTTAGGATGGAAAAGCAGTCTGGCCAGATATACACACCTCATGAAGGCAGTCCAAGAAGTTCAGAGGAGAGAGGCAGATCCCAGGGAGGTCTTAGGAAAGGAAGGGTGACAGAAGAGAACACAGAGGCCTTAACAGACATCATCCAGGCTTTCTCCAGAGAGTAAGGACAGGAAGCACACTGGAAACAAGGTGAGCACCAAGCTCCATGCTATAAGGAGTTGCACAAAAGATGGAGATCATAGGTCAGAGGGGCGAGTAACCAAAGGCCAATGTAAGAGGAAAGCAAGAACCCCTAAGAGCAAAGAGGCCAGGGACCTCAGTGAACCAAGATCTGGGTGAGGCAATGCTAAGAACCAATTTACTCTTTCTTGGCAGAAAACAAAACAAAACAAAAAAAGGGACAGAGTTTGATAAACCTGCTGTTTGGAGCAGATGGTATGACATTACATCCTTAATAGACAGAAAGTAGAATTTCGGGCCGGGCGCGGTGGCTCAAGCCTGTAATCCCAGCACTTTGGGAGGCCGAGACGGGTGGATCACGAGGTCACGAGATCGAGGCCATCCTGGCTAACACGGTGAAACCCCGTCTCTACTAAAAAATACAAAAAACTAGCCAGGCGAGGTGGCGGGCGCCTGTGGTCCCAGCTGCTCGGGAGGCTGAGGCAGGAGAATGGCGTGAACCCGGGAGGCGGAGCTTGCAGTGAGCTGAGATCCGGCCACTGCACTCCAGCCCTGGCGACAGAGCGAGACTCCGTCTCAAAAAAAAAAAAAAGAAAAAGAAAAAGAAAGTAGAATTTCTAAATGTGGCTTCTGCCTTCTCTGGTAAGAAGGTCATTAAGAACAAATCTCATGACACTAGCACCTTCTCCTTAGGAAGGAAAACGCGGTGTTCAAAGTATATCTGGATTTCAGCTAGAAACCGACCAGGCTTTCCCCATGGTGGATGAGTGGATCTGTACTGCACCCAGGCTCTGCCTGGAGGAAGAGAGATGACCCATTCCCCTTCAGAGAAGAGAGATCAGGACACTGAAGGAACCGGAAGTTACATCAGAGGAAGGTTCAAAAGATGTAGGATGTGTGCTGGCCTGGAAGGTGATATTCACATGTTTGAGGGACTTATTTTAAGGGACCATAAAAAAACTAAGACCAATTCAATGACGAATTTTAAAACTACTTAATAAGCACCTATGAGGAATCAGGCATTCTGCTAGGGGAAGACACAGGGCAAGAAGACACATTCAGCTTCTGCCCTCATGAAGCTTGTGAACTGGCTTATGGAACGGAGGCTGACTTGAGCGCAGAAGCCTCAGAAGCTGTGTTAATGAAAGGGAGAGTTTCTCACGGAGCTGCCCTGGGACCAAATGGCCCCCTTGAGGAGAAGGAAGGGCACAGTAGAGGCTGGATGGCCCTGCTGTGGGAAGAGGGGGGTCAGCACTGGACTGGTGCAGGGTGAGGGTGAACTTCCAGGTTCTTCATGACTCTGTGATACTAAATTTTGTAGATTGAGCAACACTCTAAGTAAATAACATTCTTCATTCTTATAAGCCAATGTGCTTATCCTGAAATGTAGGGGAATCCGATTACTTTTTTTTTTTTTTTTTGAGACGGAGTCTCGCTCTGTCACCCAGGCTAGAGTGCAGTGGCCGGATCTCAGCTCACTGCAAGCTCCGCCTCCCGGGTTTACGCCATTCTCCTGCCTCAGCCTCCCAAGTAGGTGGGACTACAGGCGCCTGCCACCACGCCCGGCTAGTTTTTTGTATTTTTTAGTAGAGATGGGGTTTCACCAGGTTAGCCAGGATGGTCTCGATCTCCTGACCACGTGATCCGCCCGTCTCGGCCTCCCAAAGTGCTGGGATTACAGGCTTGAGCCACCGCTCCCGGCCCCGATTACTTTTAAGTGACTGAACTATTCAGAAGTCAAAGGAGAGAGACAGCCATCGGCTTGGGTCCCCCTGACCAGCATAAGCCTGTGAGGCAGCAGTCGGTGCATGGGCTAGGTGGCGCCTTCTCTGTCTTCCAGTCACCCATGAGAGACTCTCTGTGCTCATGCTAAGCAGGAGCAACTCATCAAGAGGACCGGCAACTCACTAAGGGGACGGACAGACCACCAGCCAGGCCTCCAGCTGACCCTTGGAAGGATAGGGTGAGTGGGACCACTAACGGCCTCTAGTCCCTGCCTCGAAACCAAGAGACTTTCCTTCCTCATCGCTAAATCTTTATTGGCTTTCTAATGCTTTGACTGTGTAGCTCTCAATGCTTTTTAACTTTTATTTTTGCCCTCCCACTGTCTTTACCCAATCTTGAAAACATTCCTTAAAATCCCTTGATAAGAGCATCCTGGCCGGGCGCGGTGGCTCAAGCCTGTAATCCCAGCACTTTGGGAGGCCGAGACGGGCGGATCACGAGGTCAGGAGATCGAGACCATCCTGGCTAACCTGGTGAAACCCCGTCTCTACTAACAATACAAAAAAAAAAAAACAAAAAACTAGCCAGGCGAGGTGGCAGGCGCCTGTAGTCTCAGCTACTCGGGAGGCTGAGGCAGGAGAATGGCAGGAACCTGGGAGGCGGAGCTTGCAGTGAGCTGAGATCCAGCCACTGCACTCCAGCCTGGGTGACAGAGCGAGACTCCGTCTCAAAAAAAAAAAAAGAGCATCCTAATATCACATTCTCTCTGATTTAGAGCTATAGACAGTTGTCTATTCTAATGAAGGCCATGCTGGCTTTATAAGGCTGAGCAAATTTTTCTAGTTTCATTATCTTGTACTCAATATATAATTATACTGTTTGTATCCTGGAAATAATGGAACTCAATAATAATAATAATAAAAAACAAGGACAGGTTTTATCTTATTTTTAACAGAAACAGAACTCTTTCATAATTCATAATATTCAAGTTCTAATGGGCTAATGAATAATTTGAAAGCAATAAGAGCTCTTCATCGAACTAATATATTTGCTTTCAGAGTCCACGTTTACTTTACCTCAGTTGCCAAAGTACCTAATAGTACCCTCATTCTACTAATGGTGGTCACCCTACCAAGGAGGACTAGAGAAGGCATTTATGTTCCTATTAGACAATCTGCAGGGCGTGATAAACAATACCCCAAGGTCTCTCTGGCAAGCGTCCAGGAGGCATGGTCTATATAAATATGCCATCTGCTCCCAGGTTTCAAACTGTAACAGTTTCATAGTAACAGTGGCTTCTAGGGCTAACCCTTTTGATTAAGCCTTGGAAGGAGGGGAAGTCTGAAAGATCCCTGAAGCCCTTACAAGGCAGAAAGGCCCCACAGGGGCCTGTCAGTGACCTGCAGCCAGTGAGGGTCTCTGAAGTTCCCATTAGGCAACCTCACCTAGAGTTCTCTTAGCAACCCGGCTACCAAGCAAGAGTACTGATTTAACTTAAATTGTCTCTTTTTTTTGAGACAGAGTCTTGCTCTGTTGCCCTGGCTGGAGTGCAGTGGTGCAATCTAATCTCACGGCAACCTCTACCTCCCAGGTTCAAGTGATCCTCCCACCTCAGCCTCCCAAGTAGCTATGACTACAGGCATGTGCTGCCATGCTTGGCTAATATTTTTGAAACTTTTTGTAAAGAAGAGGTCTCACTATATTTCCCAGTCTGGTCTTGAACTCCTGGGCTCGAGTGATCCTCCTGCCTTGGCCTCCCAAAGTGCTGGTATTAGAGGTGTGAGCCACCACGCCTAGCCTAAACTTTCTTTGCTATCATCTGTAGAAGTTGCCAATAAGCAGTGAAATAATCAAAGATGTTGTGAGAAGCCACACAGGCAAATACAGACCTGTATTACCAAGTGTTTCCTCTGACCCAGACTTAGTCCATCATTTAATATTCATATCTGAAATGATTTGACATGCATGCAGTTTCCAAATCAAATTACGCATTTAATTTTATTCTGTGTAAAATCTATTTACAAACCTTTAAAAGGCATGATTTGGGTATCACTTCTGAGTAAAGTGAAACTTGATGCATTATACAAGCTGCAAAGGATAGGCAAATATAAAACCACCCAAGTCTCTGAAAATACCACCATGGAACACCACTAAACTACCTTTTTTTTTTTTTTTTTTTTTTTTTTTGGTAAAATCCCTGGACTTGAAATAATTTGGAGCTATACTTAAGAGACATTTTTTAAGGATACTATTCTTTATACAATTCCTTGTCTATAAACATTGATAGGAAAATATACAATTTCACAATTAGATTCTAGGTAATATATCTGTTCTATATATGAAGTGTATATGTATATGTATATGTATATATATACATATACGTATATATACACACACACACATATATATATAAACACACACATATCTATCTTTTATACATATGAAAACGCTTCAAACCTATAAATTGCCAGACAACTCTAATGCCCTCTGAGATGTAAGTGATGGGAGCCTTCCGGTAAGCACCACCCATTACTGACAGGCACACCTTCAGTTTTCATGAACTGCTAACCCAAAGGTGGTCCTCAATGTGGTTAGTTTAACTACCTAACAATAGTAAATTAAACATTTAGGCTGGTCATGGAGGCTCATGCCTATAATCCCAGCACTTTGGGAGGCTGAGGCCAGTAGATTACTTGAAGTCAGGGGTTTGAGACCAGTCTGGCCAACATGGCAAAACCCCATCTCTACTAAAAATACAAAAAATTAGCCGGGTATGGTGGCACACACCTGTAGTCCCAGCTACTCAGGAGGCTGAGGCAGGAGAATTGCTTGAACCTGGGAGGTGGAGGTTGCAGTGAGCCAAGATCATGCTACTGCACTCCAGCCTGGGTGACAGAGTGACACTCTATCTCATAAACAAACAAACAAAAAACATTTAGACCGAATCACACGTCTCTTAAACTGAGCTTCTACATTATCATATAGCAGCTAAACATAGTAACAGCCAAGCACTATTCTAAATGTGCTATAGTATTCGCAGTATCTCATTTGATCCTCGCACAACCCTATCAGGTAGGTACTACTAGAGTCCCTAATTTACAGATGAGGAAGCTATAGCACAAAGAAGTTAAATAACTTGCCCCAGGTCACACATAAGTGAAAGCCAGGATTCAAATCCATGCCATCTGGCCCCTGGGCCCATATTCTTACCCCTCTGTTCCTTAGCTGTGCCCTCTCCAGTGAAATCACAGTTTCATTTGGTACTTTTTTAGCAGACCTCTCCCTGGGCTGGGCAGGTCCTTACAAAGTGAACTGACTCAAGTTTAAACTTGTTTTCTTTGCTCTGGCAGGCCACTTGACCGTGCACTGATCTCCACGGTCGGCTTCACACTAGAGTTATGCATTCTGTCTCAACCAGATAGTGGGTGCTGAAGGAGAGAAACCTGGGCTTTACTATGGGATCCCCTCAAGGTGCAGTCATGTTCCTTATTAATAAATACACACACCCATAGAGTTTATTTAATGTACGATTGTACCAATTGGAGTTTTCTGAAGCTGGCATTCTGAAGCACAGAAATCTGCTGAAGCCCTGAGAAAGAGCTGTGAAATATTCCAACTGCTGGACTAAAACTAAACAACACACATCTTCAGGATTTTGCAGTTTTCTCCAATTTCATAATTTAAATAAACACATCTCTCCTACCTTTAATTTTAACTCACAGTTGCTGATTTTATTATCAAACATTTTAATATGAGCAAACATGGTCCTTTCATAAATGTTTCTCTCATTTTTATTCCACAGAATACCTTTGGCTTCAGTCAAAGCTTTTAAAACAGTGAAGTAAACTGATGTGTAATGTCTCCTAATGCAGATAAACTAATCAGTCCACACTAATCACTGCTTTTCAAAACGACACTTTAATGATGATTTCTCATAGAGTACCTTGAGCTGGAAGTAAAATATGAATCGTCACTGTCATCGTTATACTTTTTTCTTGGTTTTGCCATGATGGGTGCTTCCTGTTCTATGGTCTGCATATCTGAAGTCACTGAATGTGAAATACCACTTGAGAAAACAGAAAAATATATATATTAGTAAGTTCACAAACTTTTGTTTCACCAAAATAAACAAAGCTTTTTATTTTGAACAAAAACAAATTTATTAGAAGGGTTAAAAACACAAGCAATAAAACAAAGTTTTTTTCTGGTGCAAGCTTTCAAAAATGTTAAAATTTTGTGAGGACTGTGTCTACACAAAATACAGTCACAAATATTGGTTATGGGCTGGGCGCGGTGGCTCACGCCTGTAATCCCAGCACTTTGGGAGGCTGAGATGGGCAGATCACGAGGTCAGGAGATCGAGACCATCCTGGTCTACACGGTGAAACCCTGTCTCTACTAAAAAATACAAAATATTAGCTGGGCATGGTGGCGGGTGCCTGTAGTCCCAGCTACTCGGGAGGCTGAGGCAGGAGAATGGCGTGAGCCCGGGAGGTGGAGCTTGCAGTGAGCCGAGATCGCACCACTGCACTCCAGCCTGGGCTCGAGCGAGACTCTGTCTCAAAAAAAAAAAAAAAAAGAAAGAAAGAAAAGAAAAGAAAAGAAAAGAAAAATATTGGTTATGTCCATGGCTTCCTCTCCAGTAGGTGCTTCATGAAGAGCCAGACCTTTTTCCTTCTTTTAAAGAGCCAAATTTGAAATTTTTCATGTTATAGTGAATACCAGAGCAAAGCAAAAATAATTAGAGAAGTTAATGAATAACAAAAAAACCCTCTAAAATTGAAACTAACACAGTCCAAGAAAAATCCACCAATGATTGGCACACTGTTTTAAATTCTAACTTCAAGAAAGCAGTCTCACGTACCTTCTGCAATTTCCAAATCCCATGCCGAGTCTGTCTGAGTCAACATGTTTTTTGCCACTAATGTTCAACTTTTCATCTTTCTTCCTTTGAATTTCAAGATCCTTATAGGCTAATCGTAATGATGAAACACTGCCAGAAAAACCAAATATTCCTTAATTTAGCTTTAATCCTTTGTTCTTACATTAAAATACCAAGCAAAATTAAACATGTAATTTATACTTTTAGCTCCATGATTCTTTCCATAATTAACAATTAAGAAGGCAAGTTGGCGTTTTTTCTACCTGCCTTTTTTGAATAGACGTTTAAGAAAATTTGAATGAGCTTACAGCCCCTTTCTCATCGCTGCTCAACCTATGCCACTGGTTCAAGTTTAGTTCACATTACCTATTATTGTATAATAACATAATGTATACCCAAATCACTTCTATTTGGGATAGTGAAAAGCAGAATTTCTTACTTGGATTAATATTTTATTACACTTCCACATTACATAACAAAGCATGAGGTTAGTCTCGCTAGTCTATCTTAAGATAAAGAAATGTATAAATTTGACTTTACGAATAGATCAAAGAAGGGGCTGTTACTTAATTGTAAAAGGATCCTTCCATTTACAAAATAATTTCTTGTAGGGTATCTCCATGCAATCAGGCTTCTGAGAGTGCTTAAAATGGCATAGTCACTCATCAGCTAATAGACTCTTTAGCACTACTAGTCAGTCATATACCACGCTTCCATTTAAAATCAAATATCTGCCACAAGCAGGATACCAAAGGGGTAAAAAGGTGTACAAAACATTGTCCTTGTTCTCAGATTTCTAAAAATGCAATAATGACTTAATTTTTCATTAAAAAAACTATGCCTATATAGCAAGAACAGCAGTTTGCATCATATTTTAGTGAGACAGCAATATTTCAGGGCCCTGAAAAATAATCTATCTACCTTACAAGGATTTCTAAGTTATCATCCACTTTACAAAACATGTAAAGTGTCACGAATTCCTGGCAAAAGAGGCACTGTATAAATTCCTAGTAATATAAATAAATTTCTGTGTAGTAACAGGGAAGGACAACAGAATTTCTTTGTTTTTTGAGATACAGTCTCACTCTGTCGCCTGGGCTGAAGTACAGTGGTGCAACCTCCACCTACCAGGTTCAAGTGATTCTCCTGCCTCAGCCTCCTGAGTAGCTGGGATTACAGGTGCCTGCCACCATACCCAGCTAATTTTTGTATTTTCAGTAGAGACGAGGTTTCACCATGTTGGCCAGGCTGGTCTCAAACTCCTGACCTCAGGCAATCCGCCCGCCTCTGCCTCAAAGAGTCCTAGGATTACAGGTGTGAGCCACCGTGCCTGGCACAGAATTTCTTACTAGGAAAATTCTTTTCTTTAATGAGTCAAGCAAGATTTCTTTGGTTTTCATGTGGCAGTTTGTTTTCCTTACTCTTCCTACAGAACAGGTTATGGCTATTTTACTCCTTAACAAATAAATACTACTCTTTCTTTTGGAGGAACACAATAGCTCTGTTTAAAATCATGAATACATATAATTATAGCAACAGATTCCTCTGGAGAAGATGCATGGGGATGAAAAGGTTCTACTGGAAAGATAAGAGATGGAAAAGTTTTCCTTCCTAGGTAATCTGACGTGGGACTGGGTCACTCACTAAAAGCATGCACTTTGATATCCAAGCTTACGAGAACATCTCTCTGGAAGAACCAGCAGAGTTACGTCAGAACACGCGTTTCTCAGCACTTCAGGAGCGCTTACGGGTACTGGCTCAACGGAAGACTACAGGACACAGATCAAACAAGCGAAGCAGCTCAAGGCAGCTCTGCCTCTTCCTTCCTTCCTACCAAGTGGGCACACAGAGAGCCTCTGAGGACGGGCTAGGAAACTGCTAGAAGGAGACCAGGACACCTCATGGGCCGTTTAGTTTCACACTCTGACAGTATAAGAAACAACACTGCTCTGACAGTTTACTAAGCTGAAATAACTTTATTTATAGCCATTAAAAAAACTAACTTGCAAAATAACACTCATGTATTAATGATAAAACACCTGTACTTTCTACAGGTTTGAGTGGCAGTGGTGGTCATTAAGGCATAGTTATGTGGTTGTTCTGAACAAGGCCATGAAAGTTGCCAAATTGGCTTCCCAAATTAAATTCATAAATTTTCCGATCTGCATCTTTGTTTTTGTGATGTATTAAACACTCCTAATGAAAGATACAAGTGAAGGCTGGTTGTTGCTTCCTGTTTTCAGGAAGATTAGCATGTTAATATTAGAAGTAACAACCAGACCTCACTCCACCCAGCTTACCTGCAGCTTCTCCACCCAGTTTACCTGCAGGAAGGGAGCTGATCAGGGCCTGATTTTATACATGCTCTGGGAAAACCTCAAACATGAGTAATCTGGACAGAACCTACTCCCAAATACCAAGAGAAGCCATGGAGACACTTAAATCTAACCTTTCCCTTTGCCAGGATCAAAAACTTAGCTTAGTAAGAGAAATTAAAGTCTGCGACAAGTCAATGTAAATTTTTACACAAAGCATTTCAAACCATATTCAACCTAAATACAGTTCAGTGCTGCCCCCTAAGTTCTGTGAGTTAAATGACAAGGAGAAATAACTATCGACTTCAAATTATTTGGGTTTACCTTATAAACTCCACCTTAGCAAACTGTCAGTCAGTATGAACAGTAAGATGGTATGAAAAGTAGTTGCATTTATTGAGCACCTACTGTGTGCCAGGTACTGTTTGATGCACTTCAATGAGCATTTAAGCTATTAAACTAATCCTTAAAACCACCTCATAAAATAGGTATTATTTTCTTCATCATACAGTCCACAGTAACTCAAGCTAAAACAGATAAAATACACATGACAGTAAGAGAAAACACCATTAAAAAACACATGCATAAAAAACAGGGATCCAGGTTACTTCTCCTTTCTGTGTGGCATGCACCCCCCGCCCTTCTTCTCTCCTGATCTTTGGTACACAGTCAGTTTCTGGACGGCCATCTTTCTCTTCTGATTTCAACACAAATGAAAACCTCTCAAGAGCCTTACAAATGTCTACAGAAAACCAGTCTCTTCACTGGCTTCCTGGCTTCCAGTTTCCTCCCCTCTTCCTGGCCTGGATATCACTACCAAACTCACTTTCTCGAGATGCCCCTTCATCACAGCATTGCTGAAGGAGCTGTTTCTGACTCTCAGGTAAGTGGACAACCACAGCCTGACTTTAAGGCCCTCCACATTATCGTTCCAACTCCTCCACTTCAGGCAGGCCCCCGACACACATGATCATTCCACCTTCTTCATTCTCTGAAACTCTTCCTTCTCCCTCTCCAAGATCCAGGCTCAGAACCTCTGGAGACACCACCAGAGCCATAGTCTTCCATCATGTATTTAGAATTTAGTCACAGAGTCCAACAGGGCTTCAGATTATAAATACTTTTTTCATTATGGAGATATAATTCACATACTGTAAAACTCACCCTATTAAAGTACATGATTCAGTGGTTTTAACACATTCACAAAGTTGTACCACCATCACCACTAACTCCAGAACATTTTCAGCAGTCCAAAAAGCAGGCCTGGACCCTTTAGCAGCCACTCTCCATTCTCTCCTCCTCCCGGGCCCTGGTAACCAGTAAGTTGCTTTCTGTCTCTATGGATTTGCCTAATCCAGACATTGCATAGAGACAGAATCATGTCATATGATCTTTTATGACTGGCTTCTTTCTTAGCATAAACTTTTCAAGGTTTATCCATGTTGTGGCACATATCAGGACTATATTCCTTTTTGTGGCTAACAGTCCATTGTATGGACACACCACATTTTGTTTCTCATTTATCAGTTGGTAGACATTTAGGTTATTTCTACTTTTTGGCTATTAGGATTAATGCCATTATGAACATTCATGCACGAGTTTTTGTGTGGTTACACAGATGTAAGTTTAATTTCTCTTGAGTATATACTTAGTAGATTTGCTGGGTCACATGAACACTTTACATTTAACTTTTTGAAGGACTGCCAACCTGTTTTTCACAATAGTGGCACCATTTCACACTGCCATCAGCAATGTACAAGGGTTCACATTTCTCCACATCCTAGCCAACACTTGTTACTGTCTGATTTTTTTATTATAGCTTCCCTAGAGGGTACATGGTAGTATCTTATTGTGGCTTTGATTTGCATTTTCCTAACGCTAATAATGTGAAGCCTGTTTCATATGTAAACACCTCAATGCATCTCTGTCTTTCCCTTCTCACTGACACCACCCCAGTCCTGCCCTTACAGCGTCAGCAGAAAGTGTTGCTGCCCCATCGTCTTTCCTTTCCAATCCAGATATCAATGCAATATCAGTTTTCTTAAAACTAAATTTTGCAGTACCCTCCCCTCCCCCGACACACAAAAATACATGGCATTTGGAAAGCACACCTTGGAGTTCATAGTTTTATTCCCTGCAAACATATTAATATAATGAAATTAAACTTACATTGATTCTTCTTTAGGTGCCGCCTTGGCCAGGTCTTCCTGCTCCTTCCTTTTATCCGCAGCTTGAGCTTGTTTTTCAATTTCATTAAAGCATGTATTTGCCAGTTTCTGAGCTCCCAAACTTCCTTTTTTGGCCCCAAGCTAGAAGATACATAAAACTACAGTCTACATGAGCTGTTTGAAAGCTTTTGGGACTACAGCTAACATTTCCTAAGGGTTAGGACCTGCCAGGCACTGTCACAAACACTTTATATTTGTTCTCTGGCTTAGTCCTCAAAACTCTGTGAAGCTAGTATTATCTCAGGAGTCCCTCAGCATGGGGGGATTGGTTTCAGGACCCTGTGGATAACAAAATCTGCGATGATCAAGTCCCTTATATAAAATGGCATAGTATCTGCATTTAACCTACACATACCCTCCAGTATACTTTCAATCATCTCTACATTACTTATTATATCTAAATAATGTAAATGCTATGAAAATAGTTACTAATTCTGTGTTTTTATTTGTATTGTTTTTACTGTTGTATTCTTACTTTTCATTTTATTTTACTTTTTTTGAGACAGGGTCTCACACTGTTGACCAGGCTGGCGTACAGTGGCACAATCTCAGCTCACTGCAACCTCTGCTTCCTGGGGTAATGCGATCCTCCCACCATAGTATCCCGAGTAGCTGGGACTGTAGGCACAGGCCACCAAATCCGGCTCCTTTTTGTAATTTTTGAAGAGACAGGATTTCGCCAAGTTGCCCAGGCTGGTCTTGAACTCCGGGGCTCAAGTGATCCACCTGCCTCAGCCTCCCAAAGTGCTGGGATTACAGGCGTGAGTCACTACGCCTGGCCTATTGTGGTTTTTTTTTTTTCCCCCAAATATTTTTGATCTGCAGTTGGTTGAATCCCAGGATGCAGAACCCCTGGATACAGAGGGCTGAGGAAAGTAAAGCTCATGTAAGTTAAGCAATGTGGCCAAGACCACATAGCCAATAAATGGCAAGGCCAGGATTCAATCCCTGCACCTGCCTCCAGAGCTGGTGCTCTGCAATGCATCGCTGTATCTGAAAGCTCACCAGACGACTACCCTCTAAGCCTCACAAGATGTCACTGCTTATTGATCTATGCAAGCAGGAGAGAAATTCCCAGGGGACCTTTGTTAATTTTTTCAGAATTTTGTCATAGACAGAAAAAATGTTAAATTATTCTAGAAAAAATTCAGTAAGTATAACATTAATCTCTTTGAACAAAACACAGACTCCTTATATCAAAGCCACATTTATTACAAGATGGTTCAAAAGAATAAAACTAAAATGACAAAGCAGCTTTTTAGTTTTAAAGCTTAACTACCAGATTTTTATACATAAAGTACATAATACTCACGCCTTTTTTAGCTTGATTTGGTTTCTTTTTTATGATAGAGGAAACCTCTGCCAAAAAATAAAAATTAAAAAGTCAGACCAATAGAAATTTTTCTTTTTTAGTGTGTCTTTTAAAATTCTAACATACAGCACTTTATTATTTAAGAGATAACATTTTTCACATTAGTTTGTCATCCAGAAGACTCAAGTTGATGAGCATATTTTAGATTGACAGAGCTTTGTTGAAATGGAGTCCTCAGTATTTCCATGCAGTCTCCAAACTCAGAAAAAATGCCTTTTTTTTTTTTAACAGCACATTGAAGAGAAACAGAGCCTGAGCTTGCCCCACTCAGTACTTTCTTCAGGAGCATTTTAAAAAGTATATTACAACAACTTTTTTTTCCTTTTCTCTTTTTTTTTGAGACAGGGTCTCACTCTGTCGTCTAAGCTGAGTGCAGTGGCATTACCTCCCAGATCAAGGGATCCTTCCACTTCAGCCTCTCGAGTAGTTAGGATCACAGGTGCGCACCACCACATCTGGCTTTTTTTTTTTTTTTTTTTTTAAAAGAGATGGGGGTCTCACTATGTTGCCCAGACTGGTCTTGGACCCCTGGGCTCAAGTGATGCTCCTGCCTCAGCCTCTCAAAGTGTGAAAATAAGTATGAGCCACCATGCCACAACTCTTTTGTTAAGCTCTGCTCTTCAAAAACTTTAAAAAATCTAACAATCTTTTAGAGTTGTTCTCACTCCATTACCTAGGCTGGAGTATAGTAGTGTGATCAGAGCTCACTGCAGCATTGAACTCCTGTACTCAAGTGATCCTCTTGTCTCAGCCTCCCTAGTAGCTGGGACTACATGCATATGGCACCATGCTTGGCTTTCTTTTTTTTGTAGAGATGGGGGGATCTCACTATGTTGCCTGGTCTGGTCTCAAACTCCTGGCCTCAAGTGATCCTCCCACCTTGGCTTTCTAAAGTGCTGGGATTATAGGTATGAACTACCATGCCCATCCCAAAAGCTTTAAAAATCATTATAATTTCCCATTTATATTTTAGATTCAGGGAGTACATGTGCAGTTTTGTTACAAGGGTATATTGTGTGGTGCTGAGGTTTGGGCTTCTCTTGATCCCGTCACCCAGACAGTGAGCACAGTATCCAACAGGAAGTGTTTCAGCTCTTGCTCCCCTCTCTCCTTCCCTCCCTTTGGAGTCCTCAGTGTCTACTGTTCCCATCTTTATGTTCGTATGAACCCAAGATTTAGCTCCTGCTTATAAGTGAAAACATGTGATATTTGGTTTTCTGTTTCTGCATTAGTTTATTTAGGATAATGGCCTCCAGCCATGTTGCTGCAACGGACGTGATTATTCTTTTTTATGGCTGCACAAAACTTCTTTGAAAATATAAAGTTAGCAGCCTGGACAACAAAGGGAGACTCCATCTCTACAAACAAACAAACAAAATTAGCCCAGTGTGATGGCATGCACCTGTGGTCCCAGTTACTTGGGAGGCTGAGGTGGGAGAATCCCTTGGGCCAGGCTGCAGTGAACTGTGATAGAACCCATTGCACTCCAGCATGGGCAATAAAGCAAGACTCTATCTCAAAAAAGTAATAACAATAATAAAAATAAAGTTAGCTAGGCATTATGTATACAACTAAAGCAGCCAGTGACGTGCTTTTTCACCTTGGCTTATATATATATTTTATCACATTAGCCAAAATAAATATAAAGCATTCTCGGCCAGGCATGGTGGCTCATGCCTGTAATCCCAGCACTTTGGGAGGCCAAGGCGGCCGGATCACCTGAGGTCAGGAGTTTGAGAACAGCTTGGACAATATGGTGAAAACTTGTCTCCACTAAAAATACAAAAAGTTTGCTGGGCGTGGTGGCACACACCTGTAATCCCAGCTACTTGGGAGGCTGAGGCATGAGAATCGCTTGAACCCAGGAGGCGCCAGGAGGCGGAGGAGGCAGTGAGCCGAGATCGTGCCACTGTACTCCAGGCTGGGTGACAGAGTGAGACTCTGTCTCTAAAAAACAAAACAAAAAAAGAAGAAATATAAAGCATTCTCTTATTTTAATAACAGTACTTTCCAAATTGCACAAAAATACTTTTAGAGAAAGTTTTTTAAAAATCATTTTCTAAGTACATTTTACTTGTAGGTTATATATTGTTTTTAGAATTATGTTTAAGAAACCCAGCAAAATTAAAGTCTTAATTTTTTCATACAAAGATAAGAACATGCTTTGATAGGAAAAGACGGCATAAAACCACAAACAGCAAAAGATTACAATCTTTAGCCGTGAGTGCAGAATAGCATCATTACATTTCAAGTGTGAAAACGATGCTCGTGGGAGTTTTCCTTTTCATCACTTTTTTTTAGATTTGTATTGTAGTAGTCACATCACCTGCTCCCAACTTCTGACGAGTCTAATACATGATGAAAATGTCAGGGACATTTCTAACAGTTTAGTTATTTTTTACCAAAGCAGCTGCTTTCCAACTAATGCAATGGAATATGTAACAATTACAAACTAAAATTCCTTGATAATAAAAAATTTAAGTTCACCTATAATAAAATTAGAAAGAGAAGAAAATGCTGAGTTCTTGAGTAAAAAGGAATGGTGTAGATGTTCTGACCACTGCTTATTTCGGTAATGTGAGCCAGCCCAACGTAAACCCACCAACCAAAACCATCAGCAGCCATATTGGCTAAATATGCATTGTCGCTTTTTTTTTTTTTTTGAGACAAGGTATCACTCTTTGTCACCCAGGCTGGAGTGCAGTGGTGTGATCACGGCTCACTGCAGCCTCAACCTCCCAGCCTCAAGTGATCCTCCTGCCTCAGTCTCCCAAGTAGCTGGGACTACAGGTGTATGCCACCACACTCAGCTAACTTTTTTTTTTCTTTTAGAGAGACAAGGTTTCGCCGTGTTGCCCAAGCAGGTCTTGAACTCCTGGGCTCAAGCAATCTGACCACCTTGGCTTCATAAAGCGTTAGGATTACAGGCGTAAGCCACTGCCCTCAGCCACAATGCCGCACTTTATATTATCAAGCTGGTTAAAATGTAGTGTCTTTGTTGGAAGCTTGAGAGATGAATAAAAAACAGATACCTATCTATCTATCTATCTATCTATCTATCTATCTATCTATCTATGGCACCTTTTGCTTAACAAAATATTACTAACGGATTCGGTCATGATGCTATTACTCCATCAGGTGAGACGCCTAGGCCACATGCAAGAGGATTTACTTTTTTCTTAATGAGTCATACACTTTAAATCAGAATGTAGGATTTTAAGCTTATTACCTAAAGCAGCCTTTGATGGTACATTCAGACCTTCCACACTTGGTCCTTGCTCTTGTCCACCTGAAAATTCAAAACATTATTATTAGTGCAGAAAATATACTCAGCTAATTTGCTTTCAAATGTATAATAATTCAACCTGCTCAGTGCTACATATTTTATCCAATTTTGTCAATGATCACCTACCTTTTTAGCTGTATGTTCTATTTTACAGTTTTAAGAATTTTGACTTAAAAGTCCATTAAAGTAGAAGTGTATTTTTAATCCAATGGATTTATTGAATAAAAATGTTAGTGGTCTCTTCATCTAATGTAATTCAAAATTCTGCCTTATGATCTGGTGATTTAATGTGACCTGTCATAAGATACTTAGTACCTCTGTGGACTATACATACCCAATGTATGTTAATATGTGGAAATTCTTTTTTTTTTTTTTTCCTTCTTTTGGAGACGGAATTTATTTATTTTTACTCAAGCTGGAGTGCAATGGCACAATCTTGGCTCACCGCAACCTCCGCCTCCTGGGTTCAAGCGATTCTCCTGCCTCAGCCTCTCGAGTAGCTGGGACTACAGGCATGCACCACCATGCCCAGTTAATTTTGTATTTTTAGTAGAGATGGCGTTTCTCCATATTGGTCAGGCTGGTCTTGAACTCCTGACCTCAGGTGATCCACCCGCCTCGGCCTCCTAAAGTGCTGGGATTACAGGCGTGAGCCACCGCGCCCAGCCTCATATGTGGAAATTCCAATTACATCAATGATGGAAATCGAAATTTTCAGTTGCCCAGAAATCTGTCTTGCTTATTCTATTTTACCTAAAAAGTCATCCTGGTTAGCAACTCTGTGAACACAGCCTTCATTAAAAGCCAGGCACAGTGGCTCACACCTGTAATCCCAGAACTTTGGGAGGCCAAGTTGGGCCAACTGCTTGAGGTCAGGAGTTCGAGATCTCCCACCTTGGCCTCCCAAAGTGCTGGTATTATAGGCGTGAGCTACCATGCCCAACCATACTTAATTTTAACTTTATTTATTACTTTAAAAATAGATAAAGTGTAGGCTGGGCACGTGGTGGCTTATGCCTGTAATCCCAGCACTTTGGGAGGTTGAGGCAGGCGGATCACATGAAGTGAGGAGTTTGAGACCAGCCTGACCAACATGGTGAAACCCCGTCTCCACTAAAAAATACAAAGATGAGGGCTGGGCACGGTGGCGTGACCCAGCACTTTGGGAGGCTGAGGGGGATGGATCACGAGATCAAGAGTTCAAGACCAGCCTGGTCAACATGGTGAAACCCCGTCTCTACTAAAAATACAAAAATTAGCTGGGTGTGGTGGCAGACACCTGTAATCCCAGCTACTAGGGGCAGGAAAATTGCTTGAACCCGGAAGACGAAGTATGCAGTGAGCTGAGATCATGCCACTGCCCTCCAGCCTGGGTGACAGAGTAAGACTCCATTTCAAAAAACAAAAACACAAAACAAAACAAAAAATTAGCTGGGCATGGTGATGCAAGCCTGTAATGCCAGCTACTTGGGAGGCTGAGGCAGGAGAGTATCTTGAACTCGGGAGGCTGAGGTTGCAGTAAGCCAAGATCGCACCACTGCACTCCAGCCTGAGCAACAGAGTGACTCCCATCTCAAAAAAAAAGAAAAGGCCGGGCGTGGTGGCTCAAGCCTGTAATCCCAGCACTTTGGGAGGCCGAGACGGGCGGATCACGAGGTCAGGAGATCGAGACCATCCTGGCTAACACGGTGAAACCCCGTCTCTACTAAAAATACAAAAACTAGCTGGGCGAGGTGGTGGGCGCCTGTAGTCCCAGCTACTCGGGAGGCTGAGGCAGGAGAATGGCGTAAACCCGGGAGGCGGAGCTTGCAGTGAGCTGAGATCTGGCCACTGCACTCCAGTCCGGGCGACAGAGCGAGACTCCACCTCAAAAAAAAAAAAGAAAAAAAAATATATATAGCCATTTAACAGAATATTATTTAACTATAAAAAGGAATGAAGGCAGGTGGATTACTTGAGGTCAGGAGTTCGAGATTCGAGATCAGCCTGGCCAACATGGTGAAACCCTGTCTCTACTAAAAATACAAAAAAGTAGCCAGGTGTGGTGGTGCATGCCTGTAATCCCAGCTACTTGGGAGGCTGAGGCAGGAGAATTGCTTGAACCTGGGAGGTGGAGGTTGTGGTGAGCCGAGATCACACCATTGCACTCCAGCCTGGGCAACATCTTGTTCTGTGTTAGTTACTGGGGTTTCTGTTAAAACAAAACTGACGCCGGGCGCGGTGGCTCATGCCTGTAATCCCAGTACTTTGGGAGGCCGAGACGGGCGGATCACAAGGTCAGGAGATCGAGACCATGGTGAAACCACTTCTCTACTAAAAATACAAAAAATTAGCCGGGCGCGGTGGCAGGCGCCTGTAGTCCCAGCTACTCAGGAGGCTGAGGCAGGAGAATGGCGGGAACCCGGGAGGTGGAGCTTGCAGTGAGCCGAGATCGTGCCACTGCACTCCAGCCTGGGTGACAGAGCAATACTCCGTCTCAAAAAAAAAAAAACTGAGACATCCAGACTTCAGAGATTACATGTATCTCCTGGGGCTAACCCTCAATCTCAAAGTCCTCGGCCTTTTTTTTTTTTTTTTCAGAGTCCTGCTCTGTTGCCCAGGCTGGAGTGTAGTGGCACAAACTCGGCACACTGCAACCTCTGCCTCCCAGGTTCAAGGAATTCTCCTGCCTCAGCCTCCCGAGTAGCTGGGATTACAGGTATGCACCACCATGCCTGGCTAATTTTTGTATCTTTAGTAGAGATAGGGTTCTGCAATGTTGGCCAGGCTGGCCTTGAACCCCTGGCCTCAAGTGATCCACCCGCCTCAGCCATCCAGTGTTGGGATTACAGGTGATAGCCACTGTGCCTGGCCTCAAAGCCCTTTTATGCTAATAAATTATAATAATAAAAATAGTTAAATTATCATTTGTACTTTCACAAAAGATACGTAAGTCACTGTTCCTGTTTGTTAGGAGATTGTGGGAATTCTTTCTTCTCTTCTCTCTGATAACGGTATATCAATCAATGCCTCAGGTAGATCTCTCATCTTAAAAAAGAACCTCTCTCTGGAGGAGCTCACAGCTCAGCAGAGGGGACACACAGTGGGCATGCAAACTAACAGACGCAGTAATTTCCAGAACTGGTGTTTGCTATGCTATGAGGAAGAAAAAACACACAAATGCAGTTGTGACTGGGAGTGCTCGCCAGCTGGTCTTAAAGCTGAATCCCAATAAAGAGGGAGCCCATGCCAAAAGCAAAATAGAAAGCAAACACAGGCAGAGGAACACCCAAGGGCCACTGCGGCTTCAGTGTAGTGTAAGGCTAAGAAATCAAAAAACTAAACCCCAGTCGGAGGTGTATAAATGTCTTCTTTGGAGGCATCTTCGGTCATATGCCTAAAAAAAGAATGTGAAAAAAAATGACAGGGTGCAAATCATCCACAAAATCACCACATCAGAGTTCTTTGCATAGTAAGGAAACAAGCCGCTTTTGTCTACACATGAATTGCAAAATGTTTATCATTTGTCTTCACTTTAAAGTACTTTTTCAGAACAGAAATGTTACATTTTTATGTCATCAGATTTCTTAACCTTTTCCTTTTATGAGATTTGAATATGCATAGAAGGGATTCCCCAATTCAGGATAATAAAAAAAGCTTTACCCAGGTTTTCTTCTAGGATAATCATATTTTCAAGTAAATCTTTGAACTACCTGAATTTAGCCTGGTGTGTAAACAGTAAAGAAGGAGGCCAGGCGCGGTGGCTCAAGCCTGTAATCCCAGCACTTTGGGAGGCCGAGACGGGCGGATCACGAGGTCAGGAGATCGAGACCATCCTGGCTAACACAGTGAAACCCCGTCTCTACTAAAAACTACAAAAAACTAGCCGGGCCTGGTGGCGGGCGCCTGTAGTCCCAGCTACTCAGGAGGCTGAGGCAGGAGAATGGCGGGAGTCCGGGAGGCGGAGCTTGCAGTGAGCTGAGATCCAGCCACTGCACTCCAGCCTGGGCGACAGAGCAAGACTCCGTCTCAAAAAAAAAAAAAAAAGAGTAAAGAAGGAATTCTACTTTGTTTTATTATTTGTTTCTAAAATGCCAGACACTAGTCCAAATTCCATTAACCAAATAACCCATTGTTACCTAGGATATGAAATGTTCTTATCCCGATTCACTGATATGCCTACTCCTACACCAGTAAAATGAAAAACCAGCAGTCTATTGTTTGATGGAAATCTCAGACATTCCCACCCTTATACCTATAACTCAATACAAAGGAAGTGACTCCTTTTCTTTCTTTTTCTTATTTTTTTTTTTTTAGAGTCAGGGTCTCTTTCTGTCACCCAGGCTGGAGAGTGCAGTGGTGCAATGAAAGCTCACTGCAACCTCAAACTCATAGGCTTAAGAGATTTGCCCGCCTCAGTCTCCCTAGTAGCTGGGATCACAGGCATGCACAACCATGCCTGGCTATGCGACTCCTTTTCTTTACAACATGACTCCACTCTGGGATAGAGCTGAGTGTCTCTCTCTCCTAGGACTACTTTCTTGATAAATACCACTTACTCTCCCACCCTCCAGCAAAATCCTTGCCAGAAATTTTCTCAATACTATCACCCAACCCGTGGTTGGTGACTGCTTCGTCTTTCCTGTTATGCTATGATAGTTAGAGTTGGTCAAGGCTCAGTTTATACAAGCCAGCACTTCTTATGGTATCAAACCCCATGAGCTCACTGTTTAGTTGTCCAAAGTTACATTTTTGTTGTTAATTTACAATAACATTCTGGCCTAACAAAGGATGCACTTTTAAAAGAGAAAGAGCTGATTACTCATGCCACAAGTGATTTGTAATATGTAAGCAACTGATATATTTACAATAAATGTAATCCTATAAGAAAGTCACTAAATGTGAATCATTATGTATCAACTGTTTTTGTAAGTTTTAAAATTGAAATTTTTTGATTATAAAAGTAACCCATTATAAAAGTTCAGATACAGGCCGGGCGCGGTGGCTCAAGCCTGTAATCCCAGCACTTTGGGAGGCCGAGACGGGTGGATCACGAGGTCAGGAGATCGAGACCATCCTGGCTAACACGGTGAAACCCCATCTCTACTAAAAAATACAAAAAAAAAAAACTAGCCGGGTGAGATGGCCGGCGCCTGTAGTCCCAGCTACTCGGGAGGCTGAGGCAGGAGAATGGCGGGAACCCGGGAGGCGGAGCTTGCAGTGAGCCGAGATCGCGCCACTGCACTCCAGCCTGGGCGACAGAGCGAGACTCCATCTCAAAAAAAAAAAAAAAAAAGTTCAGATACTTCAACACTGTATCAAGCAAGAACTAAACATCCTCAGTAACTTCATTCCCTATTTAATAATTTGCTGTGTGCTTTCCAGGATGTTTTTGGTATGTTTTTCTTTTTTTACAAAAATGATTATTATATTCCATGTTCAGTAATATTGTTCCCCCACTTTACAGTCTATTACGAATATTTCTTCCTGTTAAGACAGAAGGGTCGACCAGGAGTGGTGGCTCACGCCTGTAACCCCGACACTTTAGAAGGCCAAGGCGGGTGGATCACCTGAGGTCAGGAGTTCGAGACCAGCATGACCAACATGGTGAAACCATGTTGCAAAAATTAACCAGGCGTGGGGTGCACATCTGTAATCCCAGCTTCTAGGGAGGCTGAGGCAGGAGAATTGCTTGAACCCAGGAGGCGGAGGTTGCAGTGAGCCGAGATCGTGCCATTGCACTCCAGCCTGGGCGACAGAGCAAGACTTTGTCTCAAAAAAAAAAAAAAAAAAAAAAAAAAAAGGACAGAAGGATCTACATTTTAATTTATTTAGGTTTCAGGGTTTTTTTTTTTTTTTTTTTTTTTTTTGGTAGAGATGGGGACTATGTTGCCCATGCTGGTCTTCGATTCCTGGGCTCAGGTGATCCTTCCACCTCAGCCTCACGAAGTGCTGGAAGTACAGGCATGAGCCACTGTGCCTGGCCCATCTTAATTTTTTTTTTTTTTTTGAGACGGAGTCTGGCTCTGTCGCCCAGGCTGGAGTGCAGTGGCCGGATCTCAGCTCACTGCAAGCTCCGCCTCCCAGGTTCCCGCCATTCTCCTGCCTCAGCCTCCCTAGTAGCTGGGACTACAGGCGCCTGCCACCTCGCTCGGCTAGTTTTTTGTATTTTTTAATAGAGACGGGGTTTCACCGTGTTAGCCAGGATGGTCTTGATCTCCTGACCTCCTGATCCACCCGTCTCGGCCTCCCAAAGTGCTGGGATTACAGGCTTGAGCCACCGCGCCCGGCCAATTTTTAATAGTTTCATAGCATGCCACTGAACCATAGAATAGTATTACATGACAGTTATAAGGACTCCACCTTCATTATTTCCCAAAGTGGTTTCCACAGGCCTTGATGTTAAAGAAGATGGCTCTGCTATTGCTGATGCCCATGCTGTGTCACTCAACTGAAACAAAGTGAGAAAAGTCATTAGCAGACAAAGCAAGAAAACAGCCATAAAAAACAAATCAAAGCACAGGAAAAACCTAACAATTTAAACAGCCACATTCTGAGTCCCTGTTCATGGAAAGGAAGGCGTATCTATTTTTTTCTTGCTTTCTTTTTTTATAGAGATGGGGTCTTGCTCTGTTGCCCAGGCTGGAGTGCAGAGGCACAATCATGGCTCACTGTGTCCCTGACCTCCAAGGCTCAAGTGATGCTTCCACCTCAGCCTCCTGAGTAGCCGAGACGGCAGGCATGTGCCACCACATCCAGCTAAAGTTTAAATTTTTTGTAGAGAAGGGGTCTATGTTGCCCAGGCTCATCTCAAACTCCTGGGCTCAAGCTATCCTCCCACCTTGGCTTCCCAAACTGCTGAGATTACAGCATGAGCCACCATGCCTGGCCTGTTCTCCTCTTTCTTGATAACCTTTTTGGGTAACTACTGACTGTGACAATGCTAATAAGTATGTGCAAATTATAATAGCAAAAACAACAACAACAACAACAACAAAACAAGGTTTAACAACCTGTATGACTTTACATAGTTTTAAATTGAAAATTAAAGAATAAGCTGGGCACAGTGGCTCACATCTGTAATCCCAGCACTTTGGGAGGCTGAGGCAGGCAGATCATCTGAGGTCAGGAGTTCGAGACCAGACCTGTCAATATGGTGAAACCGTGTCTCCACTAAAATTACAAAAAAATTAGCCGGGTGTGGTGGTGTGGGGAGGCTGAGGCAGGAGAATCACCTGAACCTGGCAGGCAGAGGTTGCAGTGAGCCGAGATTGTGCTAGTGCACTCCAGCCTAGGCAACAGAGCAAGACTCCATCTCAAAATAAAAAAAAAAAAGAAAGAAAGAAAATTAAAGAATAGATTGAGCAAGAGTTCACCAAATCGTGCTCCTTACCCAATGGGACTAGGCGAAGCTAGGATAGCTGGCAGAACATATGATGCTCCAAGACAGAGGTAGGCACATGTTACCTTAAAGGGCTAAATAGTAGGCCGGGCACGGTGGCTCATGCCTATAATCCCAGCACTTTAGGAGGCTGAAGCTGGTGGATCACCTGAGGTCAGGAGTTCGAGACAAGCCTGACCAACATGGCGAAACCCCATCTCTACTAAAAACACAAAATTAGCCAGGTGTGGTGGCGCATGCCTATAATCCCAGCTACTCGGGAGGCTGAGGCAGGATAATCTCTTGAACCTGGGAGGCAGAGGTTGCAGTGAGCTGAGATCGTGCCACTGCACTCCAGCCTGGGCAGCAAGAGCAAAAACTCCGTCAAAAAAAAAAAAAGAAAGAAAAGAAAGAGCCAAATAGTAAATATTGTGGCTTTTTAGGCTTTACTTTCCCTAGATCTAAGTGATCCGAGGAGAGGCCACAGAGTACTACGGATTGCTGTCACTGTTGCTATCAGGTCACAAGGATGAGGAGTGTGATATTTAGAGCCCTTATTGAAGGCTTACTTTGTGCCAGGTACTAAGTACTTTTACCAGTACTATTAACTCATGCAACAGCTTTGAGATATATACTATGTAAACAGCAAAACTGGGGCACTGAGAATGAAACCCCTATGAAAAATGTCTTCATTTTTTGTCAGTTTCAGAGCTCTGAACTGAACTGTGACACAGTATTAGTAATAAACTCTCAGTTCTCCCTGGCAGCTAGATAAGACATGCAACTAAATTCCAGCTCACAGGACATTAAGCAGAAGGGATGGGAGCTACCTCTAGACTTTTTCTGTAAAACAATAGGGCATTTGTGGCAGGGTAAGGTGGCTCACACTTACAATCCCAGAACTTTGGGTGGCCAAGGTGGGTGGATCACCTGAGGTGAGGAATTCGAGACCAGCCTGGCCAATATAGTGAAACCTCGTCTCTACTATAAATACAAAAATTAGCCGGGCATGGTGGCACACACCTGTAGTCCCAGCTACTCGGGAGGCTGAGGCAAAAGAATTGCTTGAACCCAGGAGGTGGAGATTGCAGTGAGTCAAGATCACGCCATTGCACTCCAGCCTAGGCGACAAGAGCAAAACTCCATCTCAAAAAAAAAGTTACCTGGGTGTGTTGGTGCACACCTGTAGTTCCAGCTACTCGGGAGGCTGAGGCTGGAGAATTGCTTACTCAGGGGGCAGAGGCTGTAATGAGCTGAGATCATGCCACTCCACTCCAGCTCGGGCAACAGAGCCAGATTCGGTCCCCCCAAAAATAAAGAAAGAAATAAAAGAATAGGGCATTAGCTCTCAAGGATGCTTGTACTCTTCTCTTAAGCTGGGAGAGTCTTAAACTGAAGCAGCTGCTTTAGACCCTGAGATGGAAGCCACACGCTGAGAACAGCAAAGTCCATCAGTCAACGGCAGATAGCCTAACCTTAGAATTGTTGATAATGTCACTTCTCTCTTCAGTAGTTATGTTTCAGGACTTCTTGTTACAACAGCATAGCCTGTATCCTAACATTTTAAATATGTACCTTTTGTTAACTGTCAGAGGAAGCACACTTTAAAATGAGGTGAAGCATAATACATACCTCAGGAGAAACGTGAGAGGCAAAAAAATCTTCCTCCTTTGGTGGAGGAGACAAAGGTGGAACCACACAACTATCAAGCCACAGCTAGAAAAAAACACAATGCAGGGCTGAGCATTTCATCCGGCCTGTAAAGGATTTTATTTGATACCCTTCATTTCCCTTATAGAGACCTGTTTCCTAAAGATTGGTGCTTTCCATTCTTATAAAATCAGTAACATCCCTACAGAGGACCTCTGAGTGCACTTTAGTAATCTATCATCCAGTAAATTTTGCTTGCAAACCTTGAGGAAGTCAAGTACCTCAAACACACAAACCATTTCTGAAAAGGAAAGATCAAAGACTTCATATCTAAACGCAGGTTCCCAATGATAATCAATCCTCGTTATTCACGGATTCCATATTTATGAATTTACCTACTTGCTAAAATTTACTTTCAACCCAAACTCAGTCCTTGTGGTGTCTGTCATTTGGAGAATAGTGCAGCAAAACGAGTTGCCTGAGAGCCCCGTTCTCAGCTGAGGTAAACAGGACACACTACTCTGCCTTCTTGTTTCAGTTCTCATAACAAATGTCCTTCCTGTAGCTTATTTCGTGCTACGATCTTCACATTTCCGTGCTTTTCATTGAGGATATCACTTTTTAAGATGACTCTCAAGTGCAGTCCTGAAGGGCTAGCTAATGTTCTGAAGCACATGAAGGCTGTGATGTGCCTCATGCGGAGAAAATCCAGGCATTAAATAAGCTTCATTCAGGGCTGAGTTACAGTCCTTGGCTGTGAGTTCAACATTCATGAGCCATCAATATATATTTAAAAAGGTGTCTCTAAATAGAAACACATGTTAAATAAGGTTATGTATTGATCAGTTGACAAAAATGAAACCAGAGCTCATAGGAACCTAATCCTGTATTTCTCCTAGGAGCAATGTTTTAGTATTCGTTAATCCAGTACTCATGATGAATTTACAGAACATAACTACTTCAAATAGTAAGAATCTATTGTACACTAATTCCCTGTAAGACAACTCAGGTAGAAAAGTTTTACTATTCAGGATAAAAATCACTTTTTCTACTAAGTGAACATGTATCTAAAGGAGACAATCCAGCCTCCAGTGACTTACATCAGTGCCATGCTTCCGTGTTGCTTGAGAGGCAAGCGATTTGATTTTCTCCCTGTAAAGCTGAGCAGCGCGACTGTTATACTTGGCATTGGTATCACTGGTGGAACACCCATGTTGATGAAAAAAGGAAGACTACGGAGAAAAGCATGCAGATTAATATTTTGGTAAAACTAGTTATGGCCAGGTGCGGTGGCTTACGCCTGTAATCCCAGTACTTTGGGAGGCCAAGGCAGGTGGATGACGAGGTTGGGAGATCAAGACCATCCTGGCTAACACGGTGAAACCCCACCTCTACTAAAAATACAAAAAATTAGCCAAGCATGGTGGCAGATGCCTGTAATCCCAGCTACTTGGGAGGCTGAGGCAGGAGAATGGTGAACCCAGGAGGCGGAGCTTGTAGTGAGCTGAGATCCTGCCACTGCACTCCAGTCTGGGAAACAGAGCAAGGCTCCATCTCAGAAAACAAACAAACAAACAAGCATACAAAAAACAAACCAAAAACTAGCTATGAGCCGGGCGCGGTGGCTCAAGCCTGTAATCCCAGCACTTTGGGAGGCCGAGACGGGCGGATCACAAGGTCAGGAGATCGAGACCATCCTGGCTAACACTGTGAAACCCCATCTCTACTAAAAATACAAAAAACTAGCCGGGCGAGGTGGCGGGCGTCTGTAGGCCCAGCTACTCCGGAGGCTGAGGCAGGAGAATGGCGTAAATCCGGGAGGCGGAGCTTGCAGTGAGCTGAGATCTGGCCACTGCACTCCAGCCTGGGCGACAGAGCGAGATTCCGTCTCAAAAAAAAAAAAAAAACACACAAAAACTAGCTATGAGACTTGCATTACAAAATGAAATAACTAGTCCTCATTTGTCCATTAAACCACCTCTGTCATTGTGAACTTTATTTGGGGAGAAGCTTTCTTCTCAGGACTACTTTTAATTCATGAGCAATCCATTTCTTTTCTTTTCTTTTTTCTTTTGAGACAGAGTCTTGCTCTATTACCCAGGCTGGAATGGAGTGGCTCCATCTCGGTTCACTGCAACCTCCACCTCCTGGGCTCCAGCGATCCCACCTCAGTCTCCCAAGTAGCTGGGACTACACGTGTGTGCCACCACGCCTGGCTAATTTCTGTATTTTTTGTAGAGATGGGGTCTTGCTATGTTGTCCAGGCTAGTCTTGAACTCCTGAGCTCAAAGAATCCACCTGCCTTGGCCTCACAAAGTGCTGGATTACAGGCGTGAGCCACCGCTCCTGGCCCTTTTCTTTGTTTCTTGAGATGGTCTGACTCTGTCACCCAGGCTGGAGTGTAGTGTGGCATGATCATGGCTCACTGCAGCCTCCAACTCCTGGATTCAAGCAGTCCTCTCACCTTGGCTTCCCAAAGTGCTGGGATTAGAAGTGTGAGCCACCATGCCCAGTCCACAATCGATCTCAAAATGGATTCCAGTAAATCAGATTTTTTGACAAATTAGTGAGGAGCTACAGTAACATTTACCTCGTTCAACACTATTCTGTCATTAACAGAGACTACAATATAAGTAAGACGTTAAGACAAGTATTTAAACAATTAAAAGAAACTGCTTTTACCCACTTCATGAGGATCCATGTACAGACATGAATTATAGAATTCATATCTTAATTAAAACAGGTCTTCTAAAAACCTATACAAGCGATCCTTTGATGAACCTTATTTGACTGATAATGATACTGGTCACCCACATGTTCCAGATCCTGTCGTGAGTGCTTCATGGGCATCATCGCATTCAATCCTCACAGCAACACTATCAGACAGTCACTACTCCTGTCTACACTTTACAGATAGGGAAAATGAAGCACAGAGAGATTCAACAACGTGCCCCAGATCACATGGGTAGCAAGGGACGGAGTTAGGATTCAAATACAAAAGGATGGGTCCAAGCCCATAACTTAGAGCTCCACTGGGTAAACTGAAATGACCACTCATCTGAGCCTTCCCTCCCCATGTCCCCTGACCCCTGCTGGCTTGAGATGCGAAAGCTCCTTTCTGGAGTTTGGAGGGTGACTCTGCAACGTTGGGAAGGCTTAGAAATAAGAACAGGTAAGTCAAACCAACAGGGCTAAGTTTAGGAACAAGTTTGTGAACATCATGATAATGGGCAAAAGTTTCTAAAAAGATGCTTGAGGCTGGGCACAGTAGCTCATGCCTGTAACCCTAGCACTCTGGGAAGCCAAAGCAGGAGGATTGCTTGAGGCCAGGAATTTGAGACCGACCTGGGAACCAAAGTGAGACCACGTCTCTAGAAAAACCCAGAAAATTAATAAAAATTTAATAAGAAACACTGGCCAGGCCTGGCAGCTCATGCCTGTAAATCCCAGCATTTTGGGTGGCCAAAGTAGGCAGATCACTTGAGCCTAGGAGTTCAAGACCAGACTGGCAAACATGGCAAAACCCTGTCTCTACTAAAAATGTAAAAAACTTGCTGTGCCTGGTGGTACTTGCCTATAGTCCCAGCTACTTGGGAGGCTGAGTGAATCACCTGAGCCCAGGAAGTTGAGGCTGCAGTGAGCTATGATTTTGCCACTGCACTCCAGCCTAGGCAATAGGAGTGAGACTCTATCTCAAAAAATAAGCTTGAAACATCTAAGGCATACTTTTTTCTTTCTTTCTTTCTTTTTTTTTTTTTGAGATGGTCTTGCTCAATTACCTAGGCTGGAGTGCAGTGGCACGGTGAACACTGTTCACTGTAGCATCAACCTCCTGGACTCAAGTGATTCTTCTGCCTCAGACTCCCAAGTGGCTGGGACTACAGGCATGCACCACTATGCCTGGCTAATTAAAAATTTTTTTTTGTAGACCTTGTTGTCCAGGCTGGTATTGAACTCATGAGCTCAAGTGGTCCTCCCGCCTCGGCCTCCCGAAGTTCTGGGATTACAGGTGTGAGCCACCATGCCTGGCTAGGCATATCTTTTTAATTAAGAGGGGCAAAAATTGTTTCTTGAAAAGTGAAAAAAAAAATCTTAGTTATTACAATGGTTTATGGCCTTCCAAAGATCACCTCTACCTGACAAAACTGTATTCCTTAGTATTTAATTTATCTCATTAGGGAAACATTGGATCCAATTTAAATGGAAAGTTATCTAATTAATTGATTTTTATGCTTAGGGACAACGAAGAAAAAAGATTGAGAAACTAGCATTTTTGAAACTGCTATTATAGACTTCTGACTTTATTTGATACACACACACACATATATAATTTTTTTTTTTCTTTTTGAGACAGGGTCTTGTTCTGTCACCCAGGCTGGAGTGCAATGGCATAATCACAGCTCACTGCAGCCTGGAACTCCTGGGCTCAAGTGATCCTCCCACCTCAGCTTCCTGAGTAGCTGAGGCTATAGGCAGGTTCCACTATGCCTTGCTAATTTTTAAGTCTTTTGTACAGATGAGGTCTCACTAAATTGCCCAGGCTGGTCTTAGACTCCTAGGCTCAAGTGATCCTCTTGCCTCAGCCTCCCAAAGTGTTTGGATTCCAGGCATGAGCCACCATGCCTGGTCATAATTTTTATTTGAAATGCATACAAATTTGATTTCTTATTCTTTAGCATATAAGAAACGCCTAAAGGAATTCCATTTACTCAATCTACACCATTTTGTCCTGATAAATAGGCTACCAGTGCTGTGCAATATTTGGCTGGCTAGATTTGTGAGGCTGCCAGTTCAGTGTTTGAGATAATCAAATATACTGAATTTGTAAATAAAGTTTACAATGTTTGAAAATCCTTAATTAGGTTTGTAAATGGGGTTAAGGAAATCAGTTCTTTTAAAATTATAAATTAATATTTTAAGGTTATTTTTTCACAGAACTTACACAATATTTATATTTGTGTTTAGAAATTAACACACAATATTTGCTATATTTAAAGACATGAAGAATGGGTTTTTTGGCCAGGCGCGGTGGCTCACGCCTGTAATTCCAGCACTTTGGGAGGCCAAGGCAGGCGGATCACTTGAGGTCAGGAGTTCGAGACCAGTCTGGCCAACATGATGAAACCCTGTCTCTCCTAAAAATACCAAAAAACCCAGGAGTTGTGACGTGCGCCTATAGTCCAGCTACTCAGGAGGCTGAGGCAGGAGAATCTTTTGAACCCGGGAGGTGGAGGTTGCAGTGAGCCAAAACAGTGCCACTGCACTCCAGGTTGGGCAACAGAGCCAGACTCCGTCTCAAAAAAAAAGAATGGGTTTTGTAATTTATAGTTAAGAAGTTAAATATTAATTCAAATACAAGCATTCCATCCTAACCACAAAAGTCACCCCAGTTATTAAAAAACTATTGTCATAAAGAAGTCTCCAGTTTCTCTGTACCCTTGCTTCCTGTTTTAATTTTCTTAAAGCACTTATCACTGCCTGTTATTTTCCTGTGAACATATTTCTTTGATCACTCTCTGACTGCCTCTGTCTCTAAGAGGGGATCTTGGTTATTTCTGCGTAGTATTTTGAGACAAGGTCTCACTCTATCACCCAGGCTGGAGCACAATGGCACCAACTCAGCTCACTGCAATCTCTACCTCCCAGGCTCAAGAGATCCTCCCACCTCAGCCTCCTGAGTAGCTGGGACTACAGGTATGCACCACTATGCTTTCCTAATTTTTGTATTTTTTGTAGAAACAGGCTTTTGCCATGTTGTCCAGGCCGGTCTTATATTCATGGGCTCAAGGTGATCTGCCTGCCTCAGCCTCCCAAAGTTCTAGGATGACAAGCATGAGCCACTGTGCCCAGTGGGGATCTTGTCTGTCTTGTCTGTCACTGTATCCCCAGCACGTAGCCAACGTTTCCATTTTATTAGGTGTTTAACAGATTTTTCAATAAACAAGTCAACTGGGTCTGTCCAACTCCAAAACCCATCAGGCTCTCTGCTTCATCTCATAGGGCCTCCCAAACTTGCAAGTATTGAACTCTTTTTGTTTGTTTTTTGGGGTGGAGTCTCGCTCTGTCACCCAGGCTGGAGTGCAGTGGTCTGATCTCGGCTCACTGCAACCTCTGCCTCCCAGGTTCATGCAATTCTCCCATCTCAGCCTCCCGAGTAGCTGGGATTACAGGTGTGTGCCACCATGCCTGGCTAATTTTTGTTTTTTTTTTGTTTTTTTGTTTTTTTTTAGTGGAGACGGGGGTTCCTCCACGTTGGCCAGGCTGGTCTCGAACTCCTGACCTCAAGTGATCCGCCCTCCTCAGCCTCCCAAAGTGTTGGGGTTACAGGCGTGAACTACTGCGCCCGACCTGTTTTGTTTTTTATAAATAGAGGGTCTTGGCCGGGCGCGGTGGCTCAAGCCTGTAATCCCAGCACTTTGGGAGGCCGAGACGGGCGGATCATAAGGTCAGGAGATCGAGACCATCCTGGCTAATACGGTGAAACCCCGTCTCTACTAAAAAATACAAAAAACTAGCCGGGCGACGAGGCGGGCGCCTGTAGTCCCAGCTACTCGGGAGGCTGAGACAGGAGAATGGCGTGAACCCAGGAGGCGGAGCTTGCAGTGAGCTGAGATCCGGCCACTGCACTCCAGCCTGGGCAGCAGAGCAAGACTCCGTCTCAAAAAAAAAAAAAAAAAAAAAAAAAAAAAAAAAAAAAAAAAATAGAGGGTCTTGCCATGTTGCACAGGGTGGTCTTGAACTCCTGGGCTCCAGGGATCCTCCACCTCAGCTTCCCAAACGGCTGAGATTACAGGCACGAGCCACTGCACCTAGCCTGAGCTTCTTTACTATTATAGCGTAACAAATATTTAAACAAGAAGGAAAATGATGAGTTTGAGATGAACTTACTGCATTAGCGTTTCCTCCAACTTGCATGCATCGCAACTGAAACCATGACCAGTTAGAATCCAACTCTGTAGATCTAAATGGAAAGAATATTACTAAACGTTAATTTTTTTATCCCCAGGATCAAAATCAGCGAGCTTTTGAGAACAAGGTTTCCTTTTTAGGATTCTAAAGAATTCTACGTTTGTGTCAACAAGGACCCACACTTTTGGGATGCCAGGACTCCAGAGTGGATGATGGCTGGTGTGAGCAACCCCTGGCTCCTGTCGTCCTTCCTGGAATGCAGGGCACGGGGACATGGTAAGTTTTTTTGTAGACTTTGTTGTCCAGGCTGGTATTGAACTCATGAGCTCAAGTGGTCCTCCCGCCTCGGCCTCCGAGGAACACCACCAACCCTTTGCCTCCTATCCTTGGTTGGGTATGATTTAAAATTTGTTAATGCGTCTCTACTCGAAACAGATGCACTGTTTGGATGTTTTCATGTCGGTGATCTACTTGTCCAGTTTGATCCCTACCAGAAGCTTGGAGGGTGCTCATTCTCTCATCACAAGGTAGAAGAGACCTACCCAACATCACGACCGGCAGGGAGAGAAAACACAAGATTTCATGCTCCTGAAGTGAAAGCTACAAGCACTTCCTGCCCCTGCCACACCTTATGCCTGACTTCTCTCCACTGTAAAACAAGTAAATCTGAAACAAGGCAGTGAGTACAGCTTCAACAATGTACATTCACCAAGGGGTCGACTGTAAAGCAACAATGTTAGAATCTTTATACTGAATCCACAGAAATGAGCAAAAAGCAGAGGCTGTTATTCAGTAATAGCTTGCCTTACACTAACCGTAAGGAATGTGGCTATTTTAGAATGCGTATACGTAGAATACCTTTTACAAAACGGGCAAGGAAGAAAGAAAAGAAGTTTCAGGTGCACCAAAACTTTCCTTTGTGCTGCCCTTATATTTACTAATTTCTTTTTTTTGAGACGGGGTCTCACTCCGTCACCTAGGAATAGAGTAGTGTGATCACAGCTCACTGCAGCCTCAACCAGGATTGCTCAAGAAATCCTCCTGTCTCAGCCTCCCAAGTAGATGGTAGCCACCATGCCTGGCTTTTTTTTTTTTTTTTTTTTTTTTTGAGACGGAGTTTTGCTCTTGTTGCTCAGGCTGGAGTGCAATGGTACGATCTTGGCTCACTGCAACCTCCACCTCCTGAGTTCAAGCGATTCTCTTGCCCCAGCCTCCCGAGTAGCTGGGATAACAGGCATGTGTCACCACGCCTGGTTAATTTTTGTATTTTTAGCAGACAGGGTTTCTCCATGTTGGTCAGATTGGTCTTGAACTCCTGACCTTAGGTGATCCACCTACCTTGGCCTCCCAAAGTACTGTGATTACAGGCGTGAGCCACCGTGTCCGGCCTTTTGTTTGTTTGTTCTTTGTTGTTTTTTACTAGAGATAGGGTCTTGTGTTGCCCAAGCTTGTCTAGAACTTCTGAGCTCAAGCAATCCTCCCACCTCAGCCTCTCAGTGTTGGGATTACAGGTGTGAGCCACCATGCCCAGTGAACCATACCTTTTATTTTTTTGACACAGAGTCTCACTCTGTCGCCCAGGCTAGAGTGCAGTGATGCGATTTCAGCTCATTGTAACCTCTGCCTTCTGGATTCAAGCAATTCTTGTGCCCCAGCCTCCAGAGGTAGCTGGGAATAGAGGCGTGCGGAACCACGCCTGGCTAATTTTCATAATTTTAGTAGAGACGTGGTTTCGCCATGTTGGCCAGGCTAGTCTCGAACTCCTGGCCTCAAGGAATCCCCTCATCTCAGCCTCCCAAAGTGCATACCACTATTAATCTAGAGTTTTACTTATAGACAAGCTCAGTAACTACTTCCCAGCAGCCCTTTGTTTATAACTTGTTTGATTAACTCTATAAGGTCATGAACCTGGGAGGCAGAGGTTGCAGTGAGCCAAGATCACACCACTGCACTCCAGACTGGGTGACAGAGCGTCTCTACTAAAGACCCTTTCTACACTAACATCATAAAAAGATTCTCCCCAGTGTCCACCGAGCAGGAGCCCAGATTCTGCCCTGGTCATCATCAATGTGTTCTAGGGCTCACTATGTGCCATGCTGTATGGGACTCTCTTGCTCGCTCCAGCCAACACCCTATATGGCAGGTCCTAGTATTCTTACCCTCACTTTCAAGAGAAGGAAAGTAAGACATTTAGAGGTAAGGAACACACCCAAGGCCAGGAAAGGACAGCTCAGATTTGCCCTCCCCCACTGCATCCCAGCTCCTGCATCCTCACCTCTTTCTGACGTTGTCTCCTGTTCTGCCCAGGCTAAGTCAGCCTCCCTGCATGCCTCACCCGTCCAGGGCCTCAGGAGTGAGTATTAGTTTCCAGCCTGGAAGCTAAGGAGCTCCACAATATGACACAGATCCTCTCCTTTCACTCTCACTTCTCTTTATTTTCTTATGCATACAAAAACTCACTACGAGGCATTTCGCTTTTTCCTACTTCTATATCTGAAGGTCCGAGCGCTGACCTCAATATTCCCTCCCTTGTCTCCATTATCTTTTTTTGTTGTTGTAGAGATGAGGTCTCACTATGTTGCCCAGGCTGGTCTTAAACTCCTGGGCTCAAGCTATCTTCTCACCTGGGCCTCCCAAGTGCTGGGATTACAGGCACAAGCCACCATGCGCAGCCTTGTCTCCATTATCAAAACCTCACCAAACCTTCCAAGTTCATCGCAAACGTTACCTCTTTTAAACTTTGCCTAATTTTCCAACCAGAAGTGGGCACAGGACTTAGTTTCCAACTCTGATACATAACTTTGCAGTCCATCTTCTTATTTACGTTGTATTTAAGCCTGTCCCTAACCCCATGCCAACAAGATAGATGCAGGGATCCCATTCACCTTTAATAAGCTCATGAAATACATAATGGCAAACTTGAGAAGAAACAGAGCTAGAGGGGAAGCGCAGACTGAAATATGGAGATCCCAGCAATGGAGGTGAAAAGGGGCAGAGGTCAGTTCAATCAGGTCCACTGTGGGAGCAGTCAGCAATCAATGCAGCTTGCCCTCCCCATATACTGTTAATCTGCCTTTCCCCTTTTGCTTGGCAAAAGCCATAACTTTTTTTTTTTTTTTTTTTTTGAGACGGAGTCTCGCTCCGTCACATAGGCCGCAGTGCAGTGGCCGGATCTCAGCTCACTGCAAGCTCCGCCTCCCAGGTTCACGCCATTCTCCTGCCTCAGCCTCCCGAGTAGCTGGGACTACAGGCGCCCGCCACCTCACCCGGCTAGTTTTTTGTATTTTTTAGTAGAGACAGGGTTTCACCGTGTTCGCCAGGATGGTCTCGATCTCCTGACCTCATGATCCACCTGTTTCGGCTTCCCAAAGTGCTGGGATTACAGGCTTGAGCCACCGCGCCCGGCCAAAAGCCATAACTTATAAATTATTTTTCCTCTGTAAATTTATTGACTTGAAATTCTAGTTAAAGGAAAAAAACTCCATTTAAACATGCACACCACCCATGCCACACAGGAAGCTGTGTGTGTGTCTGTGTGTGTGTGTGTCTGGCAGTGGGAGGGGAAGAAGAGGGGAAAAGTATTCTAGAGGAGAGACTTCATGTTTTGGGACTGCTTGGATTTTTTCCCAGTTAGCTAGTGGTGTTTTTTTATTTTTTATTTATTTTATTTTTTTGAGTCAGGGTCTTTGTTCTGTCACCCAGACTGAAGTGAAGTGGTAAGATCATAGCTCACTACAGCCTCAAACTCCCAGGCTCGGCTAGGTGTGGTGGCTCATGCCTGTAAACCCAGCACTTTGGGAGGCTGAGGCGGGTGGATCATATGAGGTCAGGAGTCCAAGACCAGCCTGGCCAACATGGTGAAACCCCGTCTCTACTAAAATACAAAAATTAGCTGAGCGTGTTGGCACACACCTGTAACCCCAGCTACTCGGGAGGCTGAAGCAGGAGAATTGCTTGAACCCAGGAGGCGGAGGTTGCAGTGAGCTGAGATCGTACCATTGCACTCCAGCCTGGGCGACAGAATGAGACTGTCTAAAAGAAAAAAACAAAAAACAAAAAAAACAAGCAAATAAAAAAACCAAAAAAACTCCCAATCTCAAGTGATCCTTCCACCTTGGCCTCCCAAAGTGCTGGGATTACATGTGTGAGCCACTGTGTCCGGCCCCGCAGTTTTTTTTAGGAATAAAAAATTTAAAGAATAGCTCTTCTCTGCCTTAAAAATAACAAAAACCATACCGAGTACCTTCTCATCCTTGACTTTCTCTTGCCCAAATCCTAGACTCCTGCCCTAAGGTTGTGTCATGAATTTCAATTGTTGTTTTTGAATCATTTACAAGCACAGTGATTCATACAGTTCTATTTATCTGACTTTTAAAAGGTCAGTGATTAAACCTGCAATGGCCCAAACAGATCCTGCTGTACCACCCTCAGGCTCTAGGTCAGTCCTTGCCTCAGGGAGGAACACATCATAAAACCACCCAGTTTCCTGGAATGGCTTAACCCAGAAGTAAGAGCCAGATTATAATGGGCAAGACTTAGCAGAAAGAAGGAGGGAAAGAACACAGTAAAGACAGAAGGAAGAGAAGCGACTAGGTATTGGAGTCTAGTCTTCACCTGCTCTGGGCAGGGAAGGTTACCGTAAGTTAACTGGTAACGATCAATCTGGAAAACAAAGTACACTAAAAACAAGCTTCAGCCGGGGTAATCCCAGTACTTTGGGAGGCCGAGGTGGGCGGATCACCTGAGGTCAGGAGTTCAAGACCAACCTGGCCAACATGGAGAAACTCGTCTCTACTAAAAATGCAAAAATTAGCCGGACATGGTGGCACATGCCTGTAATCCCAGCTACTCAGGAGGCTGAGGCAGGAGAATCACTTGAATCCGGAAGGCAGAGGTTGCAGTGAGCTGAGATCTGGCCACTGCACTCCAGGCTGGGCGACAGAGCGAGACTCCGTCTCAAAAAAACAAACAAACAATTATAATAGATTTTACCTTATAGGAACAAATGCTCCTTCTTAATAATCACGTTGTACCAATATTTCAATATTCCTTAAGTCATAATATAAGATTGCTTGCCACAATTCCAAATGGGCAGCCTAACTGGTTCCTTCCCTAGAAAAGATGCAGTAGGGAAATCTCTGGATTGTCTGGGGAACGCAGCAATGACTAAGCCATGGCTGTTTGAGGGTGCCCTGCAGAAGCTGTCCTGGCAAGGGCCTGTGGCAGCTGACATGCAGGCCTTGCTTGGCTTCCAAGCCCCGGGGATCTTTCCATCATTTCTTTTATTATTTCAATTTATTTCACTTCACAAATAGTGCAGCCTCCCACTGGCCTGTGGGGTTATCCCATCAGACTGTCTGTCCAAAGGTGGTGTCTTCTGATGCTTTGCATAGGCCCCATATGGGCTATCGCCGTAGAGTATCAGAAGTAGAAGATGGTTTACTCACCACAGGGGCCAATGCAACCCAAGTCTTCAGATAAAAGGAGAAAAAAGACCTTCATGTTATAAACATTTGAAACTGCCACTAAAAATCATTCACTCAGGCTTTGTGATATTAGTGTCCTTGGAAGCCAGATCTATAAGATTACGCTGGAAGTGAAGTCCTGATACAAGGAGAGCGTCTCATCATTGACATAAACTCTGCACTTTGGTGGACATAGGACAGACCCACAGCACCTGATTCCCCTTCTCCCATGAGTCGGTACTTCGTACTGCTGAATTATTAGAAGATAATTGTCATAAATCGGTTTTCCATTGCTTGTAACACAATTCCTGAAACTGCGTAATTTATAAAGAAAAGAAGTTGATTTCTTACAGTTAAGGAGGCTGAGAAGTCCAAGGTCAAGGGGCTACATCTGGTGAGAACCTTCTTGCTGGCTGGACTCTGCAGAGTCCAGAGGCAGCACAGGCCATCACCTAGTGAGAAAGCTGAGCGTGCTAGCTCAGGTCTCTCTTCCTCTTCCTATAAAGCCGCTCACATGATAACCCATTAATCCAGGAATGGATTAATCCATCCATGAGGGCTCAATCACTTCTTAAAGGCCTCACCTTTTAATATTGTATGGCAACACTGAAAATTAAATTTCTTTCTTTTCTTTTTTTTTAAGAGACAGGGTCTCACTCTGTCGCCCAGGCTGGAATGCAGCAGCATGATCATAGTTCACTGCAGCCTTGACTCCTGGGCTTAAGTGATCCTCCCACTTCAGCCTCCCAAGTAACGATGACTACAGTTATACATCATCACACCACAACATTTTTTATTTTTTTGTACCGGCTGAGTTCGCTTGAGCCCAGTGAGCTATGATGGCACTACTGCAGCAAAGGTGACAGGTGACAAGGCAAGACCCTGTCTCAAAAAAAGAAAAGAAAAAAGGGAAAAAAAAACCACCCATGTAACAATGTAATCACTTTCACCCCAACGAGAGAAGATTCACTTACCGAATAAAACTCAAGTGAACACCAAGTGACCGGTGGGACCCGGAGCAATCAATGCAAAGGAACACTCCATAGGTTATGCTCGCCCAGCTGGGATTTTTGGCACCACAATCAAAACACACCTGAAAAAAAATGCTAAATTCAGTTACTAACTTATGTTAGCCAAATAAATTATCCTATAAGATATAGTAAATGACTTAGCTTGAAAACTGCTTAGCCTTATAATGTAAACTTTGAGATTGTAATATTAGAAAATATCTCACCTAGGTTTTTTTTAAAAGCCTCATATTTCATGTTCTTTTATTATTATATATAATTCTATTAATTCTATTAATTATAAATTAGTATAGTTAATTACTATATTATGTATTTTTTTATTTTGAGACACAGTCTCGCTCTGTCACCCAGGCTGGAGTGCAGTGGTGCGATCTCGGCTCACCGTAACCTCTGCTTTCTGGGTTCAATTGATTCTCCTGCCTCAGCCTCCGGAGTAGCTGGGACTACAGGCTCGCGCCACTATACCCGACTAATTTAGTATTTTTAGTAGAGATGGGGTTTTACCATGTTGGCCAGGCTGGTCTCGGTCTCCTGACCTCAGGTGATGTGACAGCCTCAGCCTCCCATAGTGCTGGGATTACAGGCATGAGCCACTGTGCCCAGTTTACTATAAGATTTATATAGTATATTACAGATTATTATATTTATTTATTTATTTTTATTTATTTATTTATTTTTTTGAGATGGAGTCCTGCTCTGCCGCCCAGGCTGGAGTGCAGTGGCATGATTTCGGCTCACTGCAACCTCCGCCTCCCAGGTTCATGCCATTCTCCTGCCTCAGCCTCCTGAGTAGCTAAGACTACAGGCGCCCGCCATCACAACTGGCTAATTTTTTGTATACTTAGTAGATACGGAGTTTCACCATGTTCGCCAGGATAGTCTCAATCTACTGACCTCGTGACCCGCATACCTCGGCCTCCCAAAGAGCTGGGATTACAGGCGTGAGCCACCGCGCCTGGCCTATCATGTACATATTTTAAAAACGCACACTATACGTAGTGAAGATAATTTAGGTTTGTTACTATCTCAAACATGCCTTATCCTTGAAGCCTCAGCAGGGACCCTGCCAGTCATGTAAAGGAATGCTAGTGAGGGAAGCAGCCCTGCCTGGGAACACTCTAGACCTACCATCCTTCCTGGCACCGGCTATACCAGATGGCAGGCTGTTGCACAGATTTCTTCTCTCCCCAGCCCGAGGAAGAAGTTGTGGCAGCCAGACTCCAGGATGGCCCCAATGAAACCCACCTCCTGGTATTCACGTCCTGTGTAATCTCCATCCTCACTTTACCAAGGTGATCTGTGTGTCTATGTGTGTGTATGGCAGAAATGACCATGTCATTTTTGAGACTGGGTTACAAATGACACTATGGCTTTTTCTTCTCTCCCCCTCCTTTTTTTCTCCCCCTGCTTCCCCCCCCCCCACCTTGGATCACCAGCTGTAGGGGAAGCCAGGTGCCATGTCTTGAGGACACTCAGGTAGCTTTGTGGAGAGGGTGAAGTGCTGAGGAACTGAGGCCCTCGGTCCAACTGCCAGCGAGGAGAGGAGGCCTGCAACCACCATGTAAGCTCCCAGATGACCTCAGCCCTGGCCAACAGCTTGACTGCAGCCTCATGAAAGACCCTGGGTCAGAAGCAGCCAGCTAAGTCACCCCAAATTCCTGACCCTCAGAACTATCTGTTGTTTCATATGCTAAGTTGGGGGCGATCTGATACACAGCAATAGATAACTAATACAGAGAGATATTCCTTTATGAAATGCTGTGCCCTTCTCTACCTCCACCACCTCACTCTGTCCAGGTCACTTTGATAACTCTTAGATGCATGTTCATAACCAAGGACTATGTCCCCTGCCCACTGAGGGCCCTGAGAGCTCTTACAGGGGTAAAATCTTTCCCTTTCGCCAATCTTTATGGCTTTTTTTTTTTTTTAAGAGACAAGGTCTGGCTCTCACTTAGGCAGGAGTGCAGTGGCATGGTCCTAGTTTGCTGCTTTATGGCTTTCTTTGGCTCTGTCACCAAGGCTGGAGTGCAGTGGCGCGGTCCTAGTTTGCTGCTTTATGGCTTTTCTCAGCTCTGTCACCTAGGCTGCAGTGCAGTGGCATGGCCCTGGTTTGCTGCTTTATGGCTTTTCTTGGCTCTGTCACCTAGGCTGGAGTGCAGGGGCACGGTCCTAGCTCACTGCAGTCTCGAACTCTTGAGCTTGAGCCATCCTCCCACCTCAGCCTCCTAAGCAGTTAGGACAAGTGTACGCCACCACGCCCAGTTAATTTTTTTCTTTTGTAGAGACAGGGGTCTTGCTATGTTGCCTAAGCTGGTCTTGAACTCCTAGGCTCAAGCAATTTGGGCCCGCTCGGCCTCCCAAAACGCTAGGATTACAGGTGTGAGCCACCACGTCTGGCCCCGTCATGTCACCTTGCTTTCCTGTCTACTAGCACAGAACCTGCACATGGTAAATGCACAATAAGTGTTTGTTGAATAGTTGTGTACTTTTAAATCTCACACACAGCCTGAAAAACAGGCTTACCCATGGTATGGTAAGCATTCAGTAAATATTTGTTAATCAAAAGAAAAACTTTAAAAACTTATTGCCAGCTCAAACATTATTACTTGCCCCTTCAACATTGACACTGAAGCCCAACATTCTTCACCAACAGGAGCATAAAAGTACTTTAAAATACACAGTGCTAACGAGCAGAGTCACACATGGGAAGTGTGCTGGGCCCATAAAATACACAGTGCTTGTTGTGGAAAGTAGTATTTATAACTCATTAAACTCAGAATAGGAAAAAAAATCCTCCAATAGAATTGTTTTTAATCTTTCTGCAGGAAAAAAAAAATGTATTAGATAATTAGATACATAGGCTGGGTGCAGTGGCTGACACCTGTAATCCTAGCACTTTGGGAGGCCAAGGCAGGTAGATCGCTTGAGTTCAGGAGTTTGGGACCAGCCTGGGCAACATGGCGAAACCCTGCCTCTACCAAAAAAATAAAAAAAAATTAGCCGGCGTGGTGGAACACGCCTGTAGTCCTAGCTACTCAGGAGTTTGAGGTGAGAGGATCGCTTAAGCCTGGGAGGCGGAGGATGCAATGAGCTGAGATCACTCCACTGCACTCCAGCCTCAGCAACAGTGAGACTCTGCTATAAAAAATAAATAAATAAATAAATGTAAAAAAAAAAATTTATAGGCAGAACCACTTACATGAAGGCTGTCCAACCTATCATTATCAAGCAAAATCTGGCTTCTGGTCTTTTGAGGGCAGTACAAGAGAGGAAACACGAGTGGGTTTTCTAAAGCCCCTCACCACGATACGCTTACACTGATGGCACATTGAATAATGGGGATGGAGTGACAAATGACACAAAAAGAGGCCAGGGGATTCACTTCGGTGTTTACTGATCACCTGCTGTATGTCAGACATGTGACAGTTGATGAGGTATGAAAAAGTAGCAGCGCAAATACTAGGAGAACCCCTACTGGTGCCAGTCTTTAAAGAGCTCACTGAGAAGTGGGGAAGACATGCAAATTCAAATGCCCTGTGGTGATGGCCATTAGGGGAACCCTCTTCTATGGGGCATCAAACAACACGACAGACTCTGCCAAAAGATGCTGTTCTTCCCCATCAGGCTGTGTGTAATTTCTCACCTAGTCACTCAACTATCAGTTGCTGTGCACTTACTGTCAAGTGTACCTGGCACATACCAAGTGGACATACCAGCGTGGTTCAGGAAGTCTGCCCACATGGAGCCTACAGTCTAGCAGTCCAGTGGGCAAGACAATTGGTTACAAGATTGTTTCCTAGTAAGCAAGGACAGGATGCAAAGGGTTTTTGGTAGAGGTGATGGCAGAGATTTTGGGTACACAGCCCAGAGCGGGCCAAGTTTGAGAATCACTTCTAAGGTGGTCACCAGACTGGCTACAAGAAGAGAGCAGTGAGGTTCCTAATGAGGGAGGCAGCTTTGGCATCCTCCTGACCCATCACCTAAGCTAAGAGATTGCTAAAATGTAGCCCCATGAGGAGGGGCCACGTCTACCTTATTCACTTGAACTTGGCACCATGCCTGGCACAACACAGGTGCTCACTAAATGCAAATAAATGCACATGGTGGAGCAGTTTGTAAGGGTAGAGGAGCTAACAAGTGGAGACTGGGACATGTGGAGGTCAGAAGTGGTGAGAAATACAGGTCTGGCTCCCATAAATGCTGCCTTGATCCTCCTGCTATACCAGGAGGCTATGCTTTGGAAGCAGGGACTGTGCTTTGATTTGATATGCAATCCCAAACCCAAGTCAAGATGTGGCTTTTGAAGCAGAACATCAGTTCTTATGGTGATGAATAAGAAATAGCTTTTGACTGACAATTTGTTTTGCCTAATGATGAGAATAATTAGTATACAAATAGTAACAGCTAATATTGAGTGTTTAAGTCAGGCACTATTGTTGGCACTTTAGCCAATTTCATCTTCCTAACAACGCTTTCGTTAGTAGGGTTACTAGTAGAAGGTACTATTGTCATCCCCATCGGGGCCAGCTTCCTGGTCATGTGTGTGATCTATGCAGTCGCAGAGGGCCCCACACTTAGAAGAAAAGAGCGTGTAATTGGCTTAATGCTCTGCTGTCTCATCTTGAAATTCTTTTTTTTTTTTTGAGACAGGGTCTCACGCTGTTACCCATGCTAGAGTATATGGTATGATCTCGACTCACTTCAACCTCTGCCTCCTGAGCTCAGGCAATCCTCCCACCTCAGCCTCCTGAGCAGCTGGGACCACAGGCACGCGCCACCATGCATGGCTAATTTTATTTTTTTTGGTAGAGATGGGATTTCACCATGTTGCCCAGGCTGGTGTCAAACTCCTGAGCTCAAGCTATTTGTCCACCTCGGCCTCCCAAAGTGCTGGGAATACAGGCGCCACCACGCCCAGCCTCATCTTGAAATTATTATTTTTTTTAGATAGGGTCTTGCTCTGTCGCCCAGGCTTGAGTGCAGTAGAATGATCTTGGTTCACTGCAACCTCCACCTCCTGGGTTCAAGCAACTCTCCTGTCTCAGCCACCCGATTAGTTGGGATTACAGGCACATGCCACCACGCTCGGCTAATTTTTTGTATTTTTAGTAGAGACAGGGTTTCACCATGTTGCCCAGGCTTGTCTCGAACTCCTGAGCTCAAATGATCCACCCACCTCAGGCTCCCAAAGTGCTAGGATTATAGGCGTGAGCCACTGTGTAGGCAGAAACTCTTTTTTTTTTTTGAGACGGAGTCTGGCTCTGTCGCCCAGGCTGGAGTGCAGTGGCCAGATGTCGGCTCACTGCAAGCTCTGCCTCCCGGGTTTACGCCATTCTCCTGCCTCAGCCTCCCAAGTAGCTGGGACTACAGGCGCCCGCCACCTCGCCCGGCTAGTTTTTTTGTATTTTTTAGTAGAGACGTGGTTTCACCACGTTAGCCAGGATGGTCTCGATCTCCTGACCTCGTGATCCGCCCGTCTCGGCCTCCCAGAGTGCTGGGATTACAGGCTTGAGCCACCACGCCCGACCCGAAACTCTTAATACTGTTCAAACAAGGGCCCTGAATTTTCATTTTGTACATTTCACAAATTATGTAGCTAGTCTTGATCTCCATTTTATTTATTTTTTATTTTATTTTATTTTATTTTTTGTGTGTGTGAGATGGAGTTGCTCTCTGTCGCCCAGGCTGGAGTGCAGTGGCGTGATCTGGCTCACTGCAACGTCTGCCTCCCGGGTTCAAGCGATTCTCCTGCCTCAGCCTCCCAAATAGCTGGGATTACAGGCACTTGCCATCATGCCCAGCTAATTTTTGTATTTTTGTAGAGAAGGGGTTTCATCATGTTGGCCAGGTTGGTCTTGAACTCCTGACCTCAGGTGATCCACCCGCCTCAGCCTCCCAAGGTGCTGGGATTACAGGCATGAGCCACCGCGCCTGGCCTATTTATTTGTTTTTTAAATCAATGAACATTTTCTTAATTCTGATTCTTTTTATCATGTGCTTTCTTACACAAAGAACTTTCACATAAATTATCTTACAATAAGAGTTTCTTTCTGATTCAGTTTTAAAATGACAATAGCATTCGTTGTGCCCAAGTTAGAATTATGCCAAAATTACCATATGCCAGCATGTACAATCATCCCACTGGTGGCCGGAAAATTGGCTTAAGGGAGTGTCTGTCACTCAGACAAGCCATCACCCCTGGTGGGCACATGGTGGAGATGAGGGAAGGCCAGACTAGAAGAAAGCTGGGTCTTTTGGATCGTCTCTACTTCTTTTTCACTTCTTCGCCATTCTCCCCACTGAGCTTGAACATAGGAACCTGTTGGCAATCCTTGGGCTCTAGGAAGACCTCATCAAGGTGCCACCTCTGAAGGGTGCACTTCTGGATGAGCTGATATGGAGACGGCTCTCTGACTTGGATCCAGAGCTAGGAATCTTCAACTTGGCATCAGCCATGTCCACGAAGTTGTGCTTGTTGGTGAGTTTGAGACAGTGAATGTCGAGAATAGGGCCCAGAGCACCCTGTGCCTTGGGATGCACCTGCTCCAATGCCAACTGGTAACACGAAGCCCTGGAAAAGTCTTTTGTATGAGGTAATACACAAGGGCCAAGCCCCCAGTTACCGAACACATTGCCGAAAAGGACCATTTTTTCCTTGAGGCACTGGCATCCTGCTTCCTGGATACTGTTGCCACCTCACAGCACAACTCTCTTGAAAAAATCATCAAAGGCAAATTGTTCTGTAAGCCACAGAAGCACCATGCTGCAGAGAGCATGAGGAGTCCTTCCGGTCGTGGGATGGCGGCAGTAAATCTTGATCTCCATTTCAGAGAAAACTAAGGAATTACTGAATTAAGTATGACAGATAAGAAGTGGCCACTTCTTAGTAATTCCTTAGTGGAAATGTCCACAGTGGGGACTGGATCCCATGCAGTCTGTTCCCCGAGCCACTCTTCCCGCTCCACCACACTGTGCTTCAGAGCAGAAAACACACCACCTGCTTGCTGTCCTGCATCTGCCCTTCATCCATCCACTAGACTGTAAGCTCCCAGAGGACAGGAACACACCATCAGTGTACATACCTTTAATGCTCTACACAGTGCCCAGCATACCATAGGGGCTTGAGGAATACTTGTTGAATGAATAATCCAATCTATATAAAAGTAAGGAATGGTAAAGCAACAAAGAAGGATTTCACAAACTAGAAAACTGACCCTTGGCCAGGTGCGGTGGCTCGCGCCTGTAATCACAACACTTTGGGAGGCTGAGGCAGGCGGATCACTTGAGGTCAGGAGTTTGAGGCCAGCTTGGCCAATATGGTGAAACTCCATTTCTACTAAAAATACAAAAATTAGCCATGCTTGATGGCACATGCCTGTGGTCCCAGCTACTCAGGAGGCTGATGCAAGAGAATCTCTTGAACCTGGGAGGAGGAGGGTGCAGTGTGCCAAGATCGCACCATAGCACTCCAGACTGGACAACAAAGCTAGACCGTCTCAAAAAAAAAAAAAAAAGAAAGAAAAAGAAAATTGACCCTCATGACCTTTCATCCAGAGTAAATCATCATACATGAGAGGAAGAAATTGGATACCATATTCTAAAAGTAAGCCAACTTGTTTTTCTTTGATCACCTTTCCTGGCTCATGTATCTTAGGGCTCTCTTTTAGAACCCCAATTTTAAAACGCTATTGTTGTCTTTTAGGTAAGGGTTCAAACCAGTTGATAAAATACAAGGTCTCAACCAAGAAACATAGCACATTACTGGAAAACATTACCAGAAAACATTTCTGATCATTGCTTTTATTAATCTTATTACAGAATGTAAACTTTTTCATATGTGTGTTCTTCATAATAAAAACAGTTGCCATTTATTGAAGACTATTATATGAAGTTCCTACTCTAAGCGTTTTCCTTGGATTATTCCATTAAATCTTCACAATAACCCTCTGAATTAGGTCCAGTTCATGCCCCATTTTCAGATGATGAAAAAAGAGACAAAGTGGTCAAGTAACCTGTCCAAGGGTGACACACCTAGAAAGTAGCAGTTTGGACCATACGAGCCTCTCTCTCAAAAGCCTCTTGATATAAAGACATTGACTTCTTATTTAAAATTATCTTTGAATTAAATCAAAGAGAATACATGTTGATGTTTCTGAGATAAAGTTGACAAAAAATATATAGTTTACACATTGCTAACCGCAGATCCTAATCTTGTCTAGTTATACGGGACCCACTCTTCATAAACCCATCAATATAAATTTAAAAATCAAGGCTGGGCGCGGTGGCTCATGCCTGTAATCCCAGCACTTTAGGAAGCCAAGGTGGGTGGATCACTTGAGGCCAGGAGTTTGAGACCAGACTGACTGACATGGTGAAACCTTGTCTCTACTAAAAATACAAAAAGTAGCTGGGTGTAGTGGTGGATGCCTGTTAATTCTGGCGACTCAGGAGGCTGAGGCCGAACTGCTTGAACCCAGGAGGCAGAGGTTGCAGTGAGCTGAGATCGCACCACTGCACTCCAGCCTGGGCGACAGAGCAAGCCTCTGTCTCAAAAAAATTAAAATTAAAACATTAAAAAAAATAAAAAAAGAAAATTAAGGCCAGCATGGCAGCTCATGCCTATAATCCTAGCACTCTGGGAGGCCAAAGCAGGGGGAGGCAGGAGGACTGCTTGAGCCCAGGAATTTGAGACCAGCCTGGGCAACATAGCAAGACCCTGTCTCTACAAAAATAAATAAATAATTAATAATAAAAATTAGCTGGGCATGGTGGTGCAGCCCTGTGGTCTCAGCCTCATCAGGAGGCTGGGAAGAAAGGATGGCCTGGGCTGGGTAGGTCAAGGCTGCAGTGAGCTAGAATCAAGACACTTCACTTCAGCCTGGGTGACGGGGTGAGACCCTGTCTCTAAAAAAATAAATAAATAAAAATGTGAAAATCAAGAAAACAGTGAAGAAATGGACACTGGAGAATTCCTGGAGCCTTTCTCTTAACTTTCCCACATCCAATCAGACATCACCCCCAATAAACTGTTTCCTTCCTCACCTAGGCTGGAAAAAATATGGGCTCCCCTGTACCATCAAGACTTAAAACCAACAGAAACACTTATCTTATAACACTTTCTATGCCAGCATGTGGAGGTTCAGGACCATGCTCAGTAACAGCTGTTCCCTTCGGAAGTGACAGTGGGGACCAGACAAAATTCGTGTCACCGGAGGGGTGGGGAGAGTCCACGCTGACGCAACAGCCCTTTGCACTCTCCAGGTCCCTCTCCGACCCGACTTGTCACCTTAGCCCCCTGCGTCACCCCAACACCTCCAGCCAGCTGCGCAAAGCTGTAAAAGTTCCAGGGACAGAACAGTCTCTGGAGACAAAAAAAAAAAAAAAGAAAACCCCCATCTCCAAAGAGAGCCGAGGGGAGGGAGGAGGCTGTGGTGAACCTCCCTGGCCAAAGCGACAAAAGCTGGAAGCCAGAGCGGAGACTACTCGGCAGCTTTATCAGAAGAGAAACTGAGGCAGGCACCTCAAGGCCCGAGGAGCCTAGCCGGCTCCAACAGGCGGCGTCGAGCTCCAGGGTGGCGCCGGGGGGAGCCGCGCTTTCCCCGTATCCGGCGCCAGCAGCCGGGGTTTCTGAGCCGGGAGTCCCTCCTCGCAGCGGCCCCGAGGAAGACCCCGCCCCCGCTCAGAGCCCCCGGTGCTCGCCCCCGCCCCAAGAGCTCGCTGGGGGGTGTGCCCGCGCCGTCGCCCCCGGGAACGCTCCCCGGCCCGCGTGAGGACCCCCGGGCTCCGGTCTCCCACCCGGGCCTCCCAGCTGCCCGGCCCCGCCCGCCCGGTCCCGGCCAGGCTGCCGCGGCCCCACAGTGCGACGTGTCACAGGCCGCGCCGACCCCGCCTCCCACGCCACGGTCACTGGCGCCCGCAGGGGCCGCCCGCCGGTTCCCGCAGGGATGGCAGGCAGGCCCGCACTCGCTCACGGCCGCTACCTTGTTAGTGGGCACCGAGCGGAGGCGCTTGAAGATGGTCAAGATGTCCTGCTTGCTGGGGTCCCCCATCCTCAGCTGAGAGCCGGGTGCTGCTGGCCCAGCCAACCGGTAAGAACCGACGGAGAGCGGTTGCCGCCTCAGCAGGAGCGACGAGGCCGCGGGGGCGGTGCTGCGCGTGACGGTCAGGCTCCGCCCCAAGCCCCGCCCACGACCGGGCCCGCTCACCGCCGGGGCGCAGGCGCCGCTCGCTTTCGCTCCCTGCCCTCGCTTCGGCCGCGCGGCTGGCCAGACCCCGGACGCTGGACGCGCGTGCGCAGGAGGCTCGCGCGCCATTTGCGGCGCGGCTCCACGCCCCTAGCTCTGGGCGAAGCCGGTCCCGGGTGTGGCTGGCTGCCACGCGCACTGCCATAGGATCCACTAACCTTTAGTCTGGTTGATCGCCATTTCGCCTAACCGGCTGCTTCCATGGAAATATCAGAGGCAGGGGAAGGGGCCCACGCGCCATCTTTTGGCACGAGACGGATGGTGGGCTCCCGCTCCTTGACGCCGGACGTTAGCTGGTCGCCTTCCTTTTTCTTTTTTTTTGAGACGGAGCCTCGCTCTGTCCCCCAGGCTGGAGTGCAGTGGCACGATTGCGGCTCCCTGCAACTTCCGCCTCCCGGGTTCAAGCGATTCTCCTGCCTCAGCCTCCCCAGTAGGTAGGATTACAGGCGCCCACCACCACGCCCGGCTAATTTTTGCGTTTTTAGTAGAGAGGGGCGTTTCACCATGTTGCCCAGGCTGGTCTCTAACTCCTGACTTCAGGTGATTCACCCACCTCGGCCTTGCAAAGTGCTGGGATTACAGACGTGAGCCACCGCGCCCGACTCTTTTTGTTCTTGCCCTCAGCTCACTCCAGGCCCTGGGTGGAAAGCTTTCTTTGCCTGGAAACTGGCTTTCTGAAACCAAGGGTTTTTGTGTCACGTTCATGGAGAGATAGCGGTGCGGGTTGAGGCAGAAGTGCTCAGTCAGAACTAATGAGTCCAGATGAGAAGCTTGACTTCTAACCCCAGCCCTCGGGGCTGCACCCTACTCTCTGGGAAACAATTCCAGCCAGAAGAGTTTACACTCAACAGAAGGTGCCTCTGTCCCCACAATGGGTGTGGAGCCACTGGAAAGAGGTTGGGTGATAGTGAGGAAGGATAGTACGTTTTGGCATCACAGACAGTACCTAGGCCTCAATCCCAGTTCAGCCATCTGCTTCCTAACTCTGTGGCCTTGGTCAAGACATTTACCTTATCTAAAGCATGGTTTATGGCCGGGCGCGGTGGCTCAAGCTTGTAATCCCAGCACTTTGGGAGGCCGAGACGGGCGGATCACGAGGTCAGGAGATCGAGACCATCCTGGCTAATACGGTGAAACCCCCGTCTCTACTAAAAAATACAAAAAAAAAAAATAGCCGGGTGACGAGGCGGGCGCCTGTAGTCTCCCCTACTCGGGAGGCTGAGGCAGGAGAATGGCGTAAACCCAGGAGGCGGAGCTTGCAGTGAGCTGAGATCCGGCTACTGCACTCCAGCCTGGGCAGCAGAGCAAGACTCCGTCTCAAAAAAAAAAAAAAAAAAAGCATGGTTTATTTGTAGGCTCAGTGGCTCGTGCCTATGATCCCAGCACTTTGGGAGGCTGAGGTGGGAGGATCACTTTAGCTCAGGAGTTCAAGACCAGACTGGGCAATATGGTGAAACCCCGTCTCTACAAAAAAATGCAAAAATCAGCTAGGCATGCTGGCATGGACCTGTAGTCCTAGCTACTGGGGAGGCTGAGGTGGGAGGATCGCTGTAGCCCAGAAGGTCGAGGCTGCAGTGAGCCAAGATCGCACCACTGCACTCCAGCATGGGCGACAGAGCAAGACCCTGTCTCAAAAAAAACAAAGCATGGTTTATTCATCCGTACAAAGAAATTAAAGAATCAGTGCTGAGTAGCACAGGCAAGCAACTTCCTAGGGCTGGCTGTCCTGAAGAGCCTTTGGTGGAGCCTTTCTACTGTTAGAAGTCAGGAAATGTACACTCCACCCGTCTGCTTAGATACCCTCGGGGCAGTTGGGAGCTTGCAGACAATGTAACTTATAAACCCAAAGCTGCAACTTTTCCAAGAAAGGGAAATCCATTACCTTCCAGAAAAGTACATTACTTTTGCAGGCAGCTCTGAGGGTTTGAAAGTTCTTCCTGTATTGAGTCGAAGTATAACACTTGTGCTTTGTGTCCACCAGGTCCTAGTTTGGCCTTATACAGAATACCTGGCATGTTTACGAGCAGCAGTCCTATCCTTCCTGATGGGAATGGGAATGACGGTCCCATTTACTACTTGGAGCTGAAATCTTACTAAGTTATATTAACAGAGTAGGGCAGTCTAGCCCGTTCTCCACCATAGAGATCCCTGAGGAGAGGGGAAAAAAAAGCAGTAAATTATAGACAGTATCTACATGAATAGGGGAGGAAGGGGTAGGAGGTACCGTTTATACACTATGGTTGCTTAAGTGTTCTTCATAGAATTTAGCATCTAATACTATAATATATAATATTCTATCTCTCTGTATCTGGCTCTCAATTGAATACAAAAATACATGCTTCTGGCTGGGTGTAGTGCCTCACACCTGTAATCCCAGCACTTTGGGAAGTCGAGGTGGGTGGATTATGAGGTCCGGAGTTCGAGACCAGCCTGACCAACATGGTGAAACCCCGTCTCTACTAAAAATACAAAAATTAGCCAGGCGTGGTGGTGGGCACCTGTAATCCCAAGTACTCAGGAGGCTGAAGCAGGAGAATCACTTGAACCTGAGAGGCAGAGGTTGCAGTGGGCCGAGATCACACCACTGCATTCCAGCCTAGGCGACAGAGCAAGACTCTGTTTCAAAAACAAACAAACAAAAAATATAGATATATATTGAAATCAAATCTGTTTTTTCTTTTTTTTTTTTTTTTTTTTTTGAGAAGGAGTCTCACTGGAGTGCAGTGGTGCGATCCTGGCTCACTGCAACCTCTGCCTCCTGGATTCAAGCAAATCTCCTGCCTCATCCTCCTGAGTAGCTGGGATTACAGGCGCGTGCCACCACACTTGGCTAATTTTTATATTTTTAGTAGAGATGGAGTTTCACCATGTTGTCCAGACTGGTCTCGAACTCCTGACCTCAGGTGGTCTGCCCACCTTGGCCTCCCAAAGCGCTGGGATTACAGGCGTGGGCCACCGCACCTGGCCAGTACACTATAGTTGTCTTATCTGTCAGTTGCTTAAGTGTTCTTCATAGAACTTATTAGCATCTAATATTATAAAATATAATAGTCTATCTATTTGTATCTGCCTCTCCTCAATTGAATATAAATTTCTTGAAATCAGATCTATTTTTTCTACCTTTTTTTTTTTTTTTTTAACAGTCTTGCTTTATCACCCAGGCTGGAGTGCAGTGGTGCAATCTCAGCTCACTGCAACCTCTGCCTTCTGGATTCAAGCAATTATCCTGCCTCAGTCTCCTGAGTAGCTGGAACTACAGGCACCTGCCGCCACACCTGGCTAATTTTTGTATTTTTAGTAGAGATGGGGTTTTACCATGTTGGTCAGGCTGGTCTCAAACTCCTTCAAGTGATCCACCCACCTTGGCCTCCTAGTGTGCTGGGATTACAGGTGTGAGCCACTGTGCTCAGCCTGTTTTTTCTACTTCTTTATCCCCAGCACCTAGAATGCCTGGCACATAGTATGCGTTCAATAAAGATTTGTGGAATGGGCTTAGAATGTAGAAAGCGACAAAGGCTATCACTCCCAATATCATAATGAGAAAATCTGCATAATCTACCAAATTGTAACTTCTGTTGAGCCCATCAGAAAGCTGAGGTTGCAAGGCAACCAAGTAACCTCAATGCCAAAGAGAGACAAGAGAAGCCCCTCCAAAGACAGAACACAAGAACCCCTTCACCTTTGGCAGGGCACAGGAGAAAGAGGTTACTGCCAAACTAGTTGGCAACAGGAAATCCGCTATAATTTTAATTAAGTCTTAAAGGCCAAGTATAGGTTGGCATGTGAGTTTGGACTAGCTGGGGGCCTCAGATACAAAGGGAATTCACACTCATTTATAAGCCCTTTTTAATAAACCTCCCCTAGAAACTGTACTTCACAAGGAAGATGGGGACTGGCAAAGAGCCTGGAGAGAGACCTTTCTGTGGGGTAGGCATCTAGCTGCTTAGGAACAGGCACAGACCCCACCTGCTTCCTCTGGACCCTTCTCTTCTAAAAAAGCAGGCCAGGTGCGGTGGCTCATGGCTGTAATCCCAGCACTTTGGGAGGCCAAGGAAAGCAGATCATCTGAGGCCAGGAATTCGAGACCAGCCTGGCCAACGTGGTGAAACTCTGTCTCTACCAAAAACACAAAATTAGGCCGGGCGTGGTGGCTCAAGCCTGTAATCCCAGCACTTTGGGAGGCCGAGACGGGCGGATCACGAGGTCAGGAGATCGAGACCATCCTGGCTAACATGGTGAAACCCCGTCTCTACTAAAAAAATACAAAAAAAAAAAAAAAAAAAACTAGCCAGGCAAGGTGGTGGGCGCCTGTAGTCCCAGCTACTCGGGAGGCTGAGGCAGGAGAATGGCGTAAACCCGGGAGGTGGAGCTTGCAGTGAGCTGAGATCCGGCCACTGCGCTCCAGCCTGGGCGACAGAGCGAGACTCCGTCTCAAAAGAAAAAAAAAAAAAAAAAGAACACACACACACACACACACACACACAATTAGCTGGGTGTGGTGGTGCACACCTATAGTCCCAGCTACTTGGGGGCTGAGGCAGGAGAATTGCTTGAACCTGGGAGGCGAAGGCTGCAGTGAGCCAGGATCAAGCCAGTGCACTCCAGTCTGGGCGACAGAGGACTTGCTGCTAAGAAAAAAAAAAAAAGAGAGAGAGAGAGAAAGAAAGAAAAAAAGCAAGCAAGCAAGCAAAAGCAGTAAATTCCCTCTGTCTCAGGGAATGGGCAAAGATCTATTGCTGCTAGGGGAGGGGTAGAAACAAAACCCTGTAATCCAAATTCAAATGCAAAAAAGGAGGGGAAAGAGAAGCAGAATCCCTCTCCGATCCAGGGGTTTGCCGTGAGGATGGTGGGAATGTTGAGAAAGCCCCGCCCTTGAGCATCCTGGGCTACACATTTTTTTTTTTTTTCTTCAAGATGGCTGTGGCATCCAGTACAGTGGGCATGATCTCAGCTCACTGCAACCTCTGCCTCCCGGGTTCAAGCAATTCTCCTGCCTCAGCCTCCCAAGTAGCTGGGATTACAGGCACCCGCCACCACACCCAGCTGATTTTTGCATTTTTAGTAGAGATGGGGTTTCACCGTGTTGTCCAGGCTGGTCTGGAACTCCTGACCTCAAGTGATCTGCCTGCCTCAGCCTCCCACTGTGCTGGGATTACAGGGGTGAGCCACCACCCGGCCCAGTATTGTCCCTCTTGTAGAGTATTTGAATTCTAACTCTGTGCTGTTCGTCTTTCATGAAGAGATCCTGACATAGCGATGGCCAAGTGAAGCAGCATTGTGTTTAGTTCATTTACAGTTTAATAGGAGCTTGCTGAAAGTCAAATGCCACCCTAAAGAGAAACCAGACACGGCTACATAGTCATATGATGAATCACAAGCGAGAATACGCACAGATCCTGTCCCTTGCCCCTGGAAGACAACACCTGTGGACTTTGCTTAGTGCCAAGTGAAAGCAAGTGAATGCTATCTCTTTGTCATGTTCTTTCTGTATAGGTCAGGTACATTTGAAATGAATTTACTGGGACCGGGCGTGGTGGCTCATGCCTGTAATCTCAGCACTTTGGGAGGCTGAGGCAGAAGGATGGATTCTGGCCAGGAGTTTGAGACCACCCTGGGCAACATAGCAAGATCCCATCTCTACAAAAAAGTAAAAAATTAGCGGGGCATGGTGGCACATGCCTGTAGTCCCAGCCACTCAGGAGGCTGAGGCAGGAGGATCACTTGAGCCTGGGAGTTCAAGGCTGCAGTGAGCTATGATTGCAGCACTGCACTCCAGCCTGGGTGACAGAACGAAGACACTGTCAAAAAATAAAAATAAAAAATAAAAAAAATAAAACAAGGCCAGGCACTGTGGCTCACGCCTGGAATTCCAGCACTTTGGGAGACCAAAGTGGGTGGATCACTTGAAGCCAGGAGTTTGAGACCAGCCTGGCCAACATGGGAAAACCCCATCTCTGCTAAAAATACAAAAATTAGCCGGGCGTGGTGGTACGTGGCTGTAATTCCAGCTACTCAGGTAGCTGAGGCATGAGAATCGCATGAACCCGGGAGGCAGAGGTTGCAGTGAGGAGAGATTGTACCACTGTACTCCACCCTGGGTGACAGAGGGAGACCCTGTCTCAAAAAAAAAAAAAAAAAAAAAGGAGAAGAAGAAGGAACAAAATACTGACATATTAAACCACATAGAAGACTCTCAGATGAGTCATGTGAAGTGAAAAAAGACAAGGCTACATATTGCATGGTTCCCTTCATATGGCATTCTGGAAAAGGCAAAACTGTAGAAACAGAAAACATATCAGTGGTTTTTAGGGACTGGGGGTGTAAGGAGGGGTTGACTACAAAGGGTCCACCTGTTGCGGAGGTGATGGAAGAGTTCTATATCTTGATTGTGGTGATGGTTACATGATACGGTTTAGCTGTGTCCCACTCAAATCTCATCTTGAATTGTAGTTCCCATAATCCTCATGTGTCATGAAAGGAACCTGGTGGGAGGCAACTGAATCATGGGGGCAGTTACCCCCAAGCTGTTCTCGACAGTGAGTAAATTCTCATGAGTTCTTATGGTTTTATAAGAGGTTTTCCCGCCTTTGCTCAGCATGTCTCTTTCCTGCTGCCATGTGAAGAAGGACATGTTTGCTGCCCCTTCTGCCATGATTATAAGTTTCCTGAGGCTTTCCCAGCCATGCAGATGTGTGAGTCAATTAAACCTTTTTCCTTTATAAATTACCCAGTCTTGAGCAGTTCTTTATGGCAGCATGAGAATAGACTAATACATTGCATAACTGTATACGTTCATCAAAACTTCAAGAACTGTACACTAAAAGGAGTGTATTTGGCCTGGCACAGTGGCTCACGCCTGTAATCCCAGCATTTTGGGAGGCTGAGGCAGGTGGATCACGAGGTCAGGAGTCCGAGACCAGCCTGACCAACATGGTGAAACCCCCTCTCTACTAAAAATACAAAAATTAGCTGGGCATGGTGGTGGGCGCCTGTAGTCCAGCTACTTGAGAGGTTGAGGCAGGCGAATCGCTTGAACCCAGGAGGCGGAGGTTGCAGTGAGCCAAGATGGTGCCACTACACTCCAGCCTGGGCAACAGAGGGAGACTCCATCTATAAAAAAAAAAAAAAAAAAAAAAAAGAGTGTATTTACTGTACATAAATTATACCTTAAGAACTGAGAAAAATGGGAAACAAAGCAAATGGTAAGCAACATGGGACTTACAGCATGAATATCATTCAGCCACTAAGCAGTACACTTCACACATGAACAACCTGGGCTCGAACTACACGGATCCACTTACATGTAGATTTTTTTCTTTTTTCTTTTTTCTTTTCTTCTTTTTTTTTATTTCCCTTGAGATGGAGTCTTGCTCTGTCACCCAGGCTGGAGTGTGGTAGCACGATCTCAGCTCACTGCAACCTCCAGCTCCCAGGTTCTAGCAATTCTCCTGCCTCAGCCTCCCGAGTAGCTGGGACTACAGGTATGCGCTACCATGCCTGGCTATTTTTTTTTTTTATTTTATTTTTGGTAGAGACAGGGTGTCCCTATGTTGCCCAAGCTGGATTTGAACTCCTGGGCTCAAGTGATCCTCCTGCCTTGGCCTCCCAAAGTGCTGGCATTAGAGGTATGAGCCACTGTGTCTCGTGTTTATTTTTAATTGAAGTATATTTAGGACATGAGAAAATACTCACAATCAAATGGTAGGAGAACGAAGTAGGGTACAAAACTATATTTACAGTACGATCCCAATTTTGTAAGACACACACACACATTGATGATGATGACGACGACAACAGCACATGTGACCAGGCGTGGTGGCTCACGGGAGGCTGAGGTAGGAGAATTGCTTGAACTTGAGAGGTGGAGGGCAGAGGGAGCTGAGATTGCACCATTGCACTCCAGCCTGGACAACAAGAGTGAAATTCTGCCTCAAAAAAAAAAAAAAAAAAAGGAAAGAAAAGAAAATTAAAAAAAAAGAAAAGAAAAAATGGCACATGTGCATATATATGATATATGTTAGGGAAACGATCAGAAAAAAATGCACCCCAATGTTAGCAATGTAACCTGTGGAAGTCAGGATCACAGATAACTAATGTTTTTCTGAATACCTTTACTAAATTTCCAAATTTTCATCTGAGCCTTTGTTCCTTTTACAATCAGGAAAAAATAATTAAGATTGCTATTGGAAAATACGGTAAAGGGGCAGGGCCGCCTGGCTGTCTTTGCCCAGAAGCGGCCAGTGACTGTATATAGTTCATGTGCCCTGAGGCGGCTGCCTTGGTGATCCGAATGCTGTTGAGCTTGGGGTCTTTTAGGGCCTGGTACCCTAACCCTAACCCTAAGGCGCTCTGGGTTTCTGCAACCTTCGGCTGGTCTCGCACAAAGTACTCCTCTGGCATCTGAGTCTTGGTCCACCGACAGTACTGGCGTCCTTTCCCCTAAAAGAGTGACGTCACTTATTTAGTTCATTCCTTCCTTCCTTCCTTTCCTAGCCCTTTCCACAAAGGATTTGGAGATGCCTAAAACAATATAATCTGGGTTTCATACGATGGTCCTAGATTTGTTGCGTTTTTTTTTTTCTTTTTGGTTTAGCGCCACAAACACGGGCTGGAGGGAAGATGAACACTGTGGTTCCTCTGACCCTCTGCCTGGTGGTGGTCATGCCTGGCCAGAAATGAGCCTTGCACCTCAACTGCAGGCCAGGCCAGATTTAGCTCAGCCTGGGCACATCCTCCCAGGTGTGGTGGAGCCACCTCCATCCTGACCCTGGTTCTTTTCACTGGCTGGCCCCTGGAGCTGACTCCGTCCTGGCCTGAGGGCCCCTCTTCTTGCTGCCACCACAGGGGCCACAGAGATGCAGCCCATTTATTCGTAAAACCGAGGCCCAGAGAGTGGCCTGTGTCTTCCACAGGTGACTGGGGAAGGGCTGGGGAGGGGCACAGACCTTCCTTGCCTCAGAGGAGGCTTAAGGAAGGGTGGTCAAGGGAGGGGAGCAGATCAGGCAGCCGCTACTCTGGGGAGACCTTGGACTGTGAAAAGGGGTGGGGGAAAGCAAGCTTACAGGGCACCCATAGGCTGGGGTGCCCACCTGGCAGGATCTTTTGGCTTCTGAGCACCCCTTAAATTATCCTCACATGATCATCCCTATTTTATTGTTGTTGTTTTGAGACAGTTTTACTTTTTTTTTTTTTTTTTTTTTGAGACGGAGTCTCGCTCTGTCGCCCAGGCTGGAGTGCAGTGGCCGGATCTCAGCTCACTGCAAGCTCCGCCTCCCGGGTTCACGCCATTCTCCTGCCTCAGCCTCCCGAGTAGCTGGGACTACAGGCGCCCGCCATCTCGCCCGGCTAGTTTTTTGTATTTTTTAGTAGAGACGGGGTTTCACCGTGTTAGCCAGGATGGTCTCGATCTCCCGACCTCGTGATCCGCCCATCTCGGCCTCCCAAAGTGCTGGGATTACAGGCTTGAGCCACCGCGCCCGGCCGAGACAGTTTTACTCTTATTGCCCAGGCTGGAGTGCAGTGGGGCGATCTTGGCTCACTGTAACCTCCACCTCAAGGGTTCACGTGATTCTCCTGCCTCAGCCTCCCAAGTAGCTGTGATTACAGGCGCCCACCACCACGCCTGGCTAATTTTTTGTATTTTTAGTAGAAATGGGGTTTCACCATGTTGGCCAGGCTGGTCTCGAACTCCTGATCTCAAGTGATCCACCCGCCTCAGCCTCCCAAAGTGCTGGGATTACAGGCATGAGCCACTGCGTCCCACCAATCATCCCTACTTTTCAGCAAACGAAGCTCAGGGATTTTCCGTTTGTCTGTGGTCCAGCCTCCCACCCAGGTGGGGACTCAGGGACACCTCCTACAGGAAGTTGGGGAACGGCTCAAGGATTGAGCAGTGCTCTGATCTCTGAGGCCTTGGAGCCTGGGTTGGGAGGCCTGAGACTTCTAAAACCCACCACACATTCTCAGAAGACAACTCTGGCCCTTTGTCTCTGGCTGTCCCATCCTGGTGTCAGAATAACGCAGGTCCTTCTCTGAGCCTACTAGAGTTTCCCAAGGGCAAGATTGGTTTCTCTTCATGTTTGTCCTGGCACAGCTGAGTCTCACATACAGTATGTGCTCAATAAATGCATGGTGAGTGAATGATTGCCCAGTGGATACATAAGGAGAGCCAGCTGATCCTCCACCAGGCTAGGCCACTCAGGGGTCAGGCCTTGCTCAGCTTCCCAAACCATGTGGTCTGAGCCCATGGGGAAGTCACTGCTTCCTCTCACTTGTCCCGTTTTCCTATGAACTACGGGGGGATTGGTCAGGTGGTCCACATGAGTCCTTCCCAACCTCCCTCATCGCGACTGGGCTTTCACTGCCTGTGTCTGAGTGGACCAGGATCTGGCATCAGGGCCCAGGATGCAGAGGCCACCCCTGTTCTCCATCTGCAGGGACCTTCGAAGGTCCAGTTTTGGCACAGGCTGCAGCAAAGCCAGATCCCTACTCCAGTCACTTGGCAGCACTTGCTCACCCTCCCGACATTTCTGGGGTGTGAGAAGGGTGAAGAGGGATGATGAAATACCCCCGTCCTGAGTTCCAGGGAGCTTTGGCCCAGGAGGGGGCTCTGGTGCTAACGCTCCCCCTAGTGTCAACTCGGGGGCCTTGGGGACCTGAAGAGATGTGGACAGTTGGTGGCAGCACTGATCCAGGGTGGTGGCTGTGAGAGGAGGGAAGGGCAGCTGTGGATGGCAGAGAACCCTGGGCCCCAGCCTATGGTGTCACTCATAATCATGACAATGACCAGCTCCTGAGTGCCTGTGGCCTTTTTCTTTCTTTTTTTTTTTTCTTTTTTGAGTCTTTCTCTGTCGCCCAGGCTGGAGTGCAGTGGCGTGATCTCGGCTCACTGCAAGCTCCACTTCCCGGGTTCATGCCATTCTCCTGCTTCAGCCTCCCGAGTAGCTGGGACTACAAGCGCCCGCCACCTCGCCCGGCTAGTTTTTTTGTATTTTTAGTCGAGATGGGGTTTCACCGTGTTAGCCAGGATGGTCTTGATCTCTTGACCTCATGATCCGCCCACCTTGGCCTCCCAAAGTGCTGAAATTACAGGCGTGAGCAACAGTGTCTGGCCTTTTTCTTTTTTTGAGACAGTGTCTCGAGAGCTGTGTTGTCCGGGCTGGAGAGCAGTGGTGCAATCATGGCTCACTGCAGACTCAAACTCCCGTGCTCAAGCAATCCTCCTGCCTCAGCCTCCCAAGTAGTTGGGACTAGAAGCATGCACCACCACACTCAACCAATTTTTAAACTTTTTGTAGAGGCAGGATCTCACTATGTTGCCCAGGCTACCTTTTCTTCTTGCTGTAACTCTCCAACTGGAAAAGTACCACTTCTACTTGGGGAAACGGAGGCCCAGAGATGAGGTCAAGTTTCCAAGCTGGCCTCTGAGGGCAGGGTAGGAGAGGGGAGGTGGGCAGTTAAGAGGCCCTGCCAGATCCCTCATTGGGGGCCTGTGTGATCTGGCCTCAGAGTGGAGGTTGCTTCATCCAGCTCAGCGGGGGCCGTGGTCTTGCCACAGTGTTTGGGCAGTGACTGAGGCCAGGGGCACCAGGAACCTGCTTGTGACCCGCCACCTCCCCTCCCAACCCCGTTCTGCCTGTTGGCAGCCTGGGGCTGTGGGCCAAGCTGGGTGTCCGCCCCAGGCTGCAGGGTTCCAGCTCCTCAGAAGCTAGAAGCAGGGGACCCGCCACCCCTCAGACAAGGAGGCTGGGTGACAAGGATCTGTCCCCTACCCTTGCTGAGCCAGGACAAAGCCACAATGCAGGGGCAGCTGCCTGCCTCACTCCTCCCGGGTGCTCTATGAGGCCCCGTGCCCAGCTGGCGTGCTTTTCTGGGCAGCCTTCCCAGGGCTTGGTGAGCATGGCCACAGCCGCTCTCATGTCTTGCTTCTCTCCGGTCTTCAAGCCAGCCAAGGCTGCCAAGCCAGGCCTCCTCCCTCCTCAGTTTCTCCAGCGAGGGAAGGGGTTCCTCAGGGATTTCGCTCAGTGCCTTGGGCTGGCTGAGACTCCTCAAAAAACCCTGGCTGGCTCTTGGAGCCTGTTTCCTCGGCTGTAGAACGGAATGGGGGAGACTTGCCCGTACCCCATGGAGATGTTTGGAGATGCAGATAATGTAAGTAAAAAGTGGAGAGCACACGGTAGGCACTCAGGAAAATGTGCTCAGAGGAGAGTTATGGGTGACACCAGTCTTGTCTTGCTGTTTGGGCTGGGACAATAGAGAGGCGCCAGCCAATGCCCGCACCGTGGGGAAGCCCAGGTCAAACAGCAGCAGGTCTCGGGCAGAAGGGAACCCCAAAGGGCTAAGGTGCCTCAAATCCCCAACCTCTAGTTTGGCAGGGGCAGTGGGCCATGGCCTTTTGGGCAGAGGTCCTGTGCCCTGGATCTTGCCCAGCTCCAAAGCTAGTAAGCCCCAGGGAGGCCACCCCCACCAAGTGAAGTGGGCGTGAAGACAGATGATGGCAAAGGGACTTCCAGATGCACGAGATCAAATGTTTATTGATTTTTTCCTAAAATACTATACATTTAAAGGAACTCTTCAACTGAAAGACAACAATTTTTGGTAAATCTGTAGCACAGAAATGAGGATTTCTGCTGGTAAGTTCTCGTGACAGATGCAGACACAGGTCCACTTTCCAAGCAAGACATCTGCTCACTGGAAACAGTAAATGCATAGCTCATGATGGCGGTGGGCACTGCTGAGTTACATAAAATACAGGTTCTCCCCACCCCCGGCCGCCCCATGTGACCACAGTGTAGCTCTGGCTGCAGCACCTGCTCCCTGGCAACTCTGGGAAGCCGGAGAGATTTGTGCGGTGGGTAAGACCCAGGTTCTGTTTGCGCACAAGTAATACGACGACTGAAATCTGCAACTACTGCAAAGTCGCGGGCACTTTTACAGTGTTCTGCTACGGAACCAGGACAAAGGCCAGTCAGAAGCCGGACCAGCAGTCAGCCGGTGACAACAAGCCTCCCTCCAGCAGGCACCATGTCAGAGAGGCCCCAGGCCCACTGAGCCCAGGAGGAGACCCAGCTGGCCAGCCAGACCTGTGCCCGAATGCCACAGACCTCAAGCAGTTTACAAACGAAACTGTTAAATCTCATTAAAACAGTAGATGAGTGCTTTAGATTCTCTGAATATCAAATAATATATACAGATATACACTGAGACATGACAGTCTAATATAAAGCATCTTTATCTACAGATGCATTTGCTTGAAAAGTTAGTCTTCTTTTTAACTCTGAATCACTGATAAAATTGTTAATTTGCAAGAGTACAGTTTTAAGCAAGAATAGAGTGAAAATAATTTTTAAATATGGCGATTTGGGGGAGTTCTACCGAAGGTTCTATCTAAAGCTTCCATTCAGATGCCCAAAAGCACAAAGAGCATTAGCATTCCCAACAGAAACCCGACCATAACCCGGTCCCATCTTCCCGCTACAATCTCTTTCCTCCAACATCATCTGCCACCTGAGGCTAAGCCTACACACGGCATGGCTAACAGGGCATGGGAATAGGGAGATAGCTTCCTCAAGACTAGTGTGCATCAATCTGTGCCATAATTTAAGTAGAAATGAACAGAACCGGTGTATAAAAAAGTATAACTGTACATAGCCTTTAAATTAAAAACCTTAAAATCTTCACTCAGAAAATAGGATGTAAGCTTGTTCATTTAAGTTGCAGGTGATGGAGTCGTCAGAGAGAGTAATCAGTGGAACAAGATCAGTGTAACCCACCATTGACTCGGAAAGGAGAGACAAAGTCAAGAACATAGAGATCCATGATAGGCCAATAGGCACAGTGGGCGGGGAGGGGTGGCTATTTCTGTTGTTCTGCGTCTTCCTGCGCTCAGATCCCTCCAGCTGCACTCGGAAAGGTGCCGAGTCCCAGGCGAAATGACCAGCTCATCTGCCTTCCAGGGACACCATGAAGCCAAGAGCAATGGAACCATCATCTCTTGCAGGAAAAGGAGTGGATGCCCACATGGCTGGCTGAAGCTCCTGGGCCCGCCGCCTCCGTCCCCCGCTGGCCTGACCCCTGGCTCATCACTGGATTGCCTCCACATAATTTGCCGGGTATAGGCCAACCTGCCCGTTGTCCAAGCGTCCCTTGCACCAGCCCTGCTCATCCTCGTCTTCCATCTTGGTCAGCTCGTCCCCTGTAAGACAAAGAGGGAGCCGTCTCCATGAGAGGATGTGACACCGATGGTGGGCTAGAGAGCCGCATTCACGAGCTTCGGGCCCACAGAGGGTGGAGGGCTAGGCATTCTGTGGCGGGCAGGCCGAGGGCCTGGTCATTTCTCTTCTAAATGGATTTTAAGTTGCCTCTTTGGTCACGGGCCTCTGACAGATCTAGAGATGACAGTCTCACACAGTAATTTAGAGCAAGCAGCTCTCAGCTGCCACAGTGGCTCCCACTGGGACTGCAGCATCGAGCTCCCTAGGGCTGTGCCTTCCTCACCATCCTGGCCAGGTGGCAGGAATTCTCCCTCGGTTGTGCCCCTCCCCCACGCTGGGCCTCTTCTGTCCTCCCCACCGGGGCCCTGGCCGCCTTTCTCCCAGAAGCTGTCTCTGGGGTCTGACTTTGTTAATCCCTCTCCTCTGCAACTTCCAGGCTGCGAGAGGGCAAGGGACCACGTCTGACAGTCATCTCTGTCATTCTATCCCCAGCACCTGGCTGAGGACTTGTGCACGGTGCCATGTGTCAACCCTTCCTGACACCCTGAGACAGGAGCCCCTGGCGCTGTTCTGGAATCTCCCTGTGGCTCTAATATATTAACGTGGTTCCATTTATCTTCTGCTTGTTCCAACCTGAAGGACCTCCTACTTCTGGCCGGGCCTCAGGTAGAGGAGGAGATACAGAGATGAGAGGAACTGATGGAGCCTGGTCTCAAGAAGGCAGACTAGGATGGTGAGGGGGAGGTGGCACTAGGGCGGGGCCCCAGGTCTGGCATTTGCCAGGTGAGGGAAACAGCTCAGAGCCCAGGGGTGGGCAGAGCCCGTGTGCTTCTGGCGGTAACTCACTGCAGGGAAGGCCAGTTGGGCCTGCTGGCTCGGACCTCGTCAGGAGCAAGCAATTGGTGGGAAAGCAATAGTCCCAGTGCTGTTTGGCCTTTATTGTTAAGTTTGTAGTTTTGTAACTCTCTTTGGCATTTTTTGGTCCATTTTTCAGAATTAGATGCAGTTTTCCCCCTGGTTTAGCATTTCCCTGATACTTTGAATTTTGTATGGTAGCAATGCTGGCCAAGATGCCTGCGGAGCTAACGCCTGGGGCTTCCAGTGCTCCCCGGACTGCCTGGGCTCAAATCCCAGAGCCACCACTCGCTGGCTAGGAGACCTGGACCAACTGCCTCCACTCCCTGGGCCTGTGGCCCTCATCTGTGGACTGGGGGTGCTGTGAGGATTACGTGTTAAGGCACCAAAGAACCCTGGGAGGGTGGGACATGCGTAAGCACTGGCTCAACCTCCCACTGTCATGCCACTTCTGCCAGACCAGTGCTCCTGAAGATCTGACCCAGAGGCATTAGGAGCAGATGCAGGGGCCACAGGGCAGCAGCCGTGATGAACCACCATCTCTTGCCCTGCTTTGTGCCTTGGGCCCCTGGCGTTTCTTTTGTCCTGCCTTCATGGGTTGCTGTGCTCACAGGCCTGGCTCCAGGCTACGGAGGCTAGGATGAGACCTGTAGCCCCACAATACCATGTGGCAAACAGCCAGAGCACCGCAAGAGACAGACGTAAGTCAAGCCACACTGGTTGGGAGCTAATTTTGCATTGTTAAAAAGCAGGATAACACAGAAAATAGAACGAACAGGAAAGCTTTCACATTGTGCAAATGTGAACTGGTGATTAGAAGGTTCATTTCAATCAGTTTGCTTTTGACAATTTACTTGGATCTGGAAGAAACATTTTAAACCTACAAAATTACTGTCAAACCCAATAGGTAGGACTGAAAAGGAGTTAGAAATTATAAACAAATAAACCAACAAACAACCCCAACCAAAGATATCAGAAACTGGATGAAGATGGCTTAAAGGCACATTAAAAAAAAATCCCCCCCAAAAAAAACAAAAAAACCCAACTTCTCAAACTGGGCACAGGCAGCTGATAACCAGCCCAGGGGATGAGTGTCTGGGGACAGCAGGGGAGCATTTTGAGTGCTGAGGGAAGGAGGCTGAAGGTTGGTTAGAAGCTAGGCCATTGGGCACAGCCCCCAGGCCCTGGCTTCCCTGCTGAGTGGGGGACTGGGGTGGTGGTGGTAAGGCAGCCTTTCCCACAAGTGTAGCCTAGGGGCAGGGGCAGACTTCAGCCTGTGTGGGTTGAGTTCTGGCCCAGTTTCCCTCTTGGAGTGGGAAATGCTGCTTCTGGGGGAGCTTCACAAAGAGGGCAAGAGAGAGGGAAGAATCTGGGTTGCTGTTGAGTCTGCTTTGGCCCTAGGCCACTCTAGCTTCCTTAGGTGCTAAGATAGCAATTTTCCTTTTTTTTTTTTTTTTTTGAGACAGAGTGTCACTCCATCACCCAGGCTGGAGTGCAGTGGCATGATCTTGGCTCACTGCAACCTCCACCTCCCAGGTTCAAGTGATTCTCTTGTCTCAGCCTCCCCAGTAGCTGGGATTACAGGCGTGCGCCACCACGCCTGAATTTTTTTTTTTTTTTTTTTTTTTTTTTTTTTTTTTTTTTAGTAGAGGCAAGGTTTCGCCATGTTGGCCAGCCTGGTCTCAAACTCCTGACCTCAAGTGATCCTTCGGCCTTGGCCTCTCAAAGTGCTGGGATTACAGGTGTGAGCCAACAAAGGTGTGGGCTAGGACTGCACGACTGTACCCCAGCTTGGCTAACAGAGTGAGACCGTGTCTCTATTAAGAATAAAAAAAAAAGATTATCATTGAAGACCATTCAAAGAAGAAAAAGACGTTGGACAGAAAGTCTTCACAGGCAGAGCACACATAATCAGGATCCAGGCTGTTTTATACAACTGTGGTTCCTGCTCCTGGCAATACAGGTATGTGTGTGGCTTGGTGTGTGCATGGTAGGTATGGGCAGGTAGATATGCACACACACAAGTTGCTGCCTGAGGCAAGGCCCCACCTGGTCCAGAGGCATGCCAAGTGCTACTCCAGGGTCTGGGCAAAGCTGTGGCTCTCCTAAGGGCTTCTCTGGCAGTTGGGGACCCCTGGAGAAAGGCTTCTCTCAGGGACCTACAGGGCTAGCAGCTCGCAGAGCACACATGGGGGAACCTGGTGGTCCTGGCCAACAGCTTCTCCAGATGCCCTTCTGCGTGACTAGCCAGCGCCCTGCAGTTCACAGCCTTGGCCCAGCAAGGGGAGGCGTCCAGGCACTGGCTTGGGGGCACTCACTATTTCTGAGTCTTGGCATTGGGCATCCACTACTTTTTTTTATTTTTATTTTGGAGAGAGTCTCGCTCTGTCACCCAAGCTGGAGCGCAATGGCACCATCTCAGCTCACTGTAAGCTCCGCCTCCCAGGTTCAAGTGATTCTCCTGCTTCAGCCTCCCGAGTAGCCGGGACTACAGGCGGCCGCCACTATGCCCTGCTAATTTTTTGTACTTTTAGTAGAGACAGGGTTTCACACTGTTAGCCAGGATAGTCTTGATCTCCTGACCTCATGATCCGCCCACCTCAGCCTCCCAAAGTGCTGGGATTACAGGCATGAGCCACTGTGCCCGGCCCTTTTTTTTTTTTTTTTTTTAAGAGATGGGGTCTTGCTCTGTCTTCTAGGCTAGAGTACAGTGGTACGAACATGGCTCACTGCATCCTCTTGGGTTTCAGTGATCCTCCTGCCTTAGCCTCCCAAGCAGCTGGGACTATAGGTATGCAACACCACACCCAGCTAACCTGCTACTTTGGTTTGTTTATTTATTTGAGACAGGGTCTTGCTCTGTTGCTCAGATTATTTATTATTTATTTGTTTGTTTGCGACAGGGTCTTGCTCTGTTGCCCAGGTTGGAGTACCGTGGTACAATCATGGTTCATTGCAACCTCAATCTACTGGGCTCAGGTGATTCTCCCACCTCAGCCTCCCAGATGGTTGGGACAACAGGCATGTGCCACTAAAATTAGCCCAGCTAATTTTTTCTTTTCTTTTTTTTTTTTTTTGAGACGGAGTCTTGCTCTGTCGCCCGGGCTGGAGTGCAGTGGCCGGATCTCAGCTCACTGCAAGCTCCGCCTCCCGGGTTTACGCCATTCTCCTGCCTCAGCCTCCCGAGTAGCTGGGACTACAGGCGCCAGCCACCTCGCCTGGCTAGCTTTTTGTATTTTTTAGTAAAGACGGGGTTTCACCGTGTTAGCCAGCGCACGAGCCACCGTGCTTGAGCCACCGCACCCGGCCAATTTTTTCTTTATTTTTTGAGACCAAGTTTTGCTCTGTCACCCAGGCTGGGGTGCAGTGGTGCGATCTTGGCTCACTGTAACCTCTGCCTTCCAGGTTCAAGTGATTCTCCTGCCTCAGCCTCCTGAGTAGCTGTGATTACAGGTGTCTGCCACACGCCTGGCTCCTTTTTGTATTTTTAGTAGAGACGGGGTTTCACCATGTTGGTTAGGCTGGTCTTGAACTCCTGACCTCAAGTGATCTGCCTGCCTCGGCCTCCCAAAGTGCTGGGATTACAGGCATGTGTCACCATGCCTGGTCTAATTTTTCGTATTTTTTGTAGAGACAGGTTTTGCCATGTTGCCCAGGCTGGTCTCAAACTCCTGGGCTCAAGCAATCCTTCCACCTCAGCCTCCCAAAGCTCTGGGACTATAGATATGAGCCACAGCATCCAGCCAATTGGCTGCTTTTGACAATGAAGCCAGGGCACTGGGGAAGGGCCTGCAGTGACTCACAAGTGAAACCAGCAAGAACTTTTCGAGACTTAAAAAACAAAAAAGACTCCTCCCCTGGATGCTGGGGGAGCCCACCTACCAGCCTTGAAGCTCAGCTCATCGTGCTCCTGCCCCTCGTAGTCATACAGGGCCCGGACTCGCACTTCCGTCCCCGAGGTGGCGTCGTCGTCGAATGGGTTCGAGTCCCCATTGGCATCCGTGGAGGAGAAGGGGTTGTTAGACTCATCGTCTGACCAGTCGGTGGGATAGCTCTGGGTCTTCTCGTAGCTGCTGACACTGCAAGAAAGGGGGAGGCCACAGGGCTCTCAGCACAGGGCTGGCAGAGGGTGGGAGACCCCTGCCCCTGTGCAAGGGGAGGGCACTGGAGCCTTGGGGCTCAGGGCTGAGGGCTCCTTCCGAAGGAGCACAGGTAGAGCCAGTGCTAGTGCGAGTTCATGCCATTCACACTCATCCTGAGCCACCAACAGGCTTTCCAGGGGCAGGCGGCTGGAGATGCCCACAGCAGAGGCCAACCTGGGGCCTCGCTCTCTAGTCCCCAGCACAGACTGCGTGCTTGTCTGTTTTCCTGTCGTGGTGCTGCTGGGGCCTTGAAGGGTTAACAGAGGACAGAAAAAAAGCAACTGAAGATTGTTAGCTGTGCCCTCCCCGAGGAATGGGGGTGCCAGAGAGCCTGTGCACCAGCAGGCGGTGGGCCTGGGTGCAGCACGCCAGGTGCCCACTTCCCGCAGAGCTTCGTGCATTGCTGAGTGCTCAAGGGTGAGACCCCTGGACAGAGAGAGAGGGAGGGAGAGAGACAGAGCGAGCGAGGTGGGACCAGAGGAAGCGTTTGTTCACCAACTTTTTGGCCTTAGTGTCCTCCTTCTCACTGACGGTGCTGCCCGTGTCGTCCTCATCCTCGAAGGGGTTGTAGCTGGATTGTGACTGCGCAGACTGGGCGGGGTTGCTCGGGACATTAAGGGTGCTATGGAGAGAGAGAGCTTTCAGGGGATCCCAGCTCTGCAGGGCCCACGAGGGTCCTGGCAATTCCCAGCTGCAGGATCTCAAGGGACAGATCAGCTCCTCCTGTGACTGGAGGGGACCACGGTGTTTCAACAGAAAGGTTACTGTGGCAGAATGCGGGCAGCACTTCAGCTGTGAAACAGGGTCCAGGAGCCTGGGAGAGGACTTGGTTTCCCTTTTCCTTCCCTGCACCTGGAGACAGTCCGTCCAGAGCAGGGGCCCTGGGGTGGTGGGTGACAAGCCACAGCTGGAGCAGAAGTGGTTTCCAGGTTCAGGGCTTGTCCCCTGTCCTGGCTCCTACCACCGTGAGCTGGCAGGGGGTCAAAGAGCCCCTCAGGGTCTCCTCTGAGAGTGAGAGTTTGGGAGGGGCCAGCTCTCACGGATGAGTGGGAGAGGGCTCTGAGCTCTTCAGACCACATGGCCTCCTCCTGACTAGTAAGGGGTTCAGGGCTTGCTCTTCTGCTCTGTGGGGCTGGAGCTTCCAAAATCAGGGCCAGGGCCTGCTGCAGAGTCTTTTCTAGGCATAAAGAAGGATTCCTTTGGTGCTCCAGAGGGAAAATCCAGTCATGCAACTGCCTACTGTGTGCCAGGCCCAGTGTGGGAGCCAGAGAGATCTGGGCCAAGCTCTGCCTGAGGGCTGGGAGCCGGGAGCTAAGTTACGCACTACGAAGACCACAGGGAGACCGTCAAGCAATCAGACAGGCACCAAGGGCCCTGGAGCCCCACCAAGTAACTGATCCTATGGACCGGGCTACCCTGGCCAGCAGCACCTTCTACTTCCAAGACCAGGGGGGCCTCAGGGCACAGGCCCCCAAAGCACCGGACAGACGGCTCAGCCTGAGCACCCACCACTCCAGAACCAAGGAAGGGAGGCGAGGACATGCCTCCAACGCCACCAGAGTGATCCTGAGTGGCCAGTAACTGCCTCATCCACTTCAGCCTGGCAAGGGGTACTGGACCTAGGCCTGCTGGAGGCTAATATCCAGGCCACACATCTGAGCTCACCGGCCCTCCTCCCTCCTTGGCACCTTTCTCTAGCAGACTGTTGTGAGAGGGCACTGCTGGGGCGGCTGAATTGTGCAGCAGCCCTGGCCAGCCCGGGGCCCCCAGCGTCTCCTCTGAGGCAGTGTTTCTTCTTTCCCCTTCCCACCCCCAAGCATTACAGGTGCTGACCTGATTCCTGGGACAGGCGCTTACTGCCGAGCCCACCCGCCCAGACAGTGTGCACAGCAGCAGAATGACAGCGGCCACACCTGCTGAGGAGCCTGGCTGGGGGCTCAGCGCCTGGGGCTGCAGGAAGGCCATGGGAACCTGGGCTGAGCCTTCTTAGGAAGCCCCCGTATGAAATGACTATTACTGAGTGTGACATGGAGGCCTCTGGGCAGGTCCTGTAGGAAGACCTCCTCCAGCACACACTTTCCAGAAGGTTCTAATGACCACAGTGCCACTCTTATATCTCGTTTTCAGCCAGTGACTAAGTCAGAAATAACTAATGCTCCTAGCGAAGAGGTAATTTGGAAAGGAGATGTCTGGCAGTCCTCTCCTGTCCCTCCCTTGACTGGCGCCTGCACATAATACAGAGTGAGCACGAACCTCAGAAGGACCTTGGCTGCCCAAGAGAACCAGGGTGGCACCTCCACCAGTGTCCGGGCAGGGCGGTGCTATCCCTGGAGACATGAATGCCAGCCCTGTCATCAGCTCCTACCCACTCGGGTCTGAAGCTCAGGGCCAAGGCTCCCTCTCTGGATCTGTCAGCAGCTCTGGCACCAGGCAGGAAGACGACCCTCCCCGGAGATGCCCCTGGGCCACGGCCCACAGAGCTTGGGAGCCCAGAACCTCCCAGATGTCCAGGCTGGGTCATGGTCCATAGAGCTCAGGAGCCCAGGAATCTTCCAGGCGTCTAGGCTGGGGCTCTCCTGGACCATGCAGATTACCCAAGGGGCGCCCCCACAGAACGGCCTCTTTTGGATGGAGGTGGCACCCACTCACCTGCTGGGCTTATTCGGCAGAGACTGGTCGCCTGTCTGGTTGATGCCCGTCAGGGTGACGCCGTCAGTGGCCTTCTTCTTCTCTCTCCGGCTGAGGGTTCGATTCAGGTCTGCGGACCACTCCTGGGCAACAGGTGCCGAGGGAGAGAAACGGAAGTTTCACTTGCGGGAAGCCACGTCTGTCCTCAGTTCCTACCCAGCGAGCCTGCAGTCCACGCTGTGCATCTGATGTGTAGACTCGGGGCCCCTGCTCTCCCTGGCTTCCCAGAAGACCTCGGGCTCCCCACGCCCCACTTATGAACCCAAACGACCTGAGCCCCTCCTCACTGTTCAAAGCAGGGGGTCTGGAGGCTGGCACTTCTACCACCACCCCCAGGACATGCTGCCCCCGTCCTAGAGGACCAGCGGGGGTGGCAAGGACCAGGGCAAGGTCCAGGGCCTCCTGATCCTAACTCTGCCCACCAAGGTTCTCAGCCCCATCCCCCTCAGGCCAGCATGGGCCCCTGTGGCCTCCCCAGATGTCGTGCTGAGCCTCCCAAAGTAGACAGGAGCCAGCCTCTGAGGCACTTGTCCTGAAGTGCTGAAGATCCTTTGCGTCGATGCCCTAAATTGTCCCTGGGCCACAGGGTCAAGATAGCTGGCTTGGGAGACCTGAGCAAGCCTGCCATGTGGAAAAATGGGCCCTGGACTGCAAATAAAACCAGGGCTAGGTGGCTACCACCTGACAGAAGGGGCAGGCAAGCAGACTCGCAGTCTCCAAGGAGCAGGGCTCTCCCCTGTGTTTTGCTGCCCTGGGATTTTCCTCTGGGACCTGAGCTCATGCGGGGCTAACAAAGCACAGCACGCTCCTCCCGGAAGCCTCATGAGTTTCCGGGCGGTGAACGGGCTTCACCAGCTGCACAGAAAACGGACTAGGGCAAAACCATGAACGGAGACTGTGTCTTGATTTTCTAGAAGAGTCTGTGCATGCCTGCAGGTGTTTAATGAGCTCTCCTTCACCCACATCTCCACCGGTTACCAGACAACTTTGATTAAAACTTGGTGTGGCTGAGTCCACAGCTCTGCTCACACGTACTTACAGAACTTTTAGGTTGGAAGCCAACTCAGAAGCATCCTGTCTAACCTGTCCATTTGTCAGATGAGGAAACTGAGGCCCAGAAAGGCAACGTGACTTGCCCACGCAGAGGGGGTGGCAGACCCGGGCCCCGATCCTAAATCTGGGTCACCTTTTTGTCTATTAATTATTTTCTGACTGGAATAGGTTGACTGAGAACTCAATCAGAACCTCCGAGTTCTCCACAGTGACCTCTGAATATAAATTCATCCTGATCAGGCAGCTTCCAAAGGCCAATGGTATCAACACCAAGCTGGTGCTGAAGGGAAGGGCCGGCTTTCAACACCCCTGACAGCAGGGCAGTCTCAGCTGAACTGCTAGGAGCCTGGTGGGGGCAGCACACACACCCATGCGGGCCACAGACACCCTGCACGGCGTAGGGCACTCTATGAGTTAGCCGAACGCAGACACTTACTTCATCCTTGTGGCATGAAAAATAAAACAAAGAACTGCATTAGAGAAAGTCAGGCATGGTCCTGTAACAGCTGCAAATGTGCGCACAAGGAACGCACAGGGGCTGGTTCCCAGCCCATGGACCCACCGAGGGAAGGGCCCCCTGGGCTCTGGCTGGGACACCCTCCAGGAGACAGACTGTCAAATAGTCCTCCCCACTGTGCCCCTCTCTGGGTATAACGGGCACCTCTAAGGTACCCAAGCGAGTTTCACAGGTGGTTTCCTGTGCCACTCCGGGAGCAGCAAATCCTTGCTGTGTGTGAAACCCCAGCTGTGCACAAAACACATCAGCCGAGGCTTCCTGGTGTGTGGCTCCAGAGGAGAGGCTGGGCTTTGTGCCGTCCCCTCTAGGGCCACTTCCACTAGGGAAGGCTCTGGCCCTCCATGCTCTCCCAGTGCCTCTGTGGAAGGGGCACAGCTGCTCTGCAGCCTCCTACTGGGAGCAAGTCCTGGGCTGGCACAGGGGAGTGCTCGGCGGCAGGGCCCAGGCTGTCATTTGGAGAAACCTTCCTGTTAAGGGCCACAAAAGAAGTGCAGGAGTAAGGACTGACAAAACTGCAGGCTACGAGGCCCCAGGAGGCTTCTGAGGGGTGGGCCTGGGTCAACAGCCCTGCATGGACAAAGTCACCATGTTCCCCAACAGCCCCCGACAGGAGATGGGTGCTCTTGTCATTCCCGTTCCACACGTGGGAAAACCGAGTCACAAAAAGGGTGAATAGTTTGCTCAGCTTCCCACAGGTGGTCAGAGGTGAGCAGAATCTGAATGCAGCCCAGGCTCTGGGCGCTGCTGAGTCGGGGAAGCCATGAGGTCCACGCCCACAGCAGAGGTCGTCGCCCACAGCATCCCCGCTGGGGCAGCTGACGCCACGTGCTTCAGCCTTAGGGGCAGCAGGACCTTCACCCACTGCCTTCAGGGTGTCAGGTGGGGCCTGGTGACCAATCTTTGGCCTGGGTGAGTCCTGAGATCCCCAAGCCCTTGCATTTCGAATGTAAAGATAATGAAAGGCTCAGACCCACATGATGGGAAAAGAATGTTCATTTTGAATCAGGATTCACTGAATTTACTGCCTGGAGTAGGGAAAAGTCCTTTGTTGGAAGGGTAAGGAGGGCTGCCCACTGAGACCGCCTCCCCTCCCTGGCCCACTGTGAGGGGGACACTGTGGCTGCTCCCTTCCCGGCCATTCCACAGGGTGAATCGGGGACCTGAGGTCCTGTGTGCCTGTGGCTCCTGGGACTGACTAGGAAGGAAGGGAATGCCAGTGGCCAAAGAGTGACAGTCAAACATTCCCAACTAGAAAGGACATAACTGCAACTTCACAAGAGGTTCAGAAGGCCTTTGGTAATGCCTGCAGCCCCCCAGGACTCTATGCCAGAACTTGGTCTGTACTATAGCTATGCCTGAAGACTGCCTGATAAACAGGGCAAACATCAACATAGAGTCTGGAATGAGAACGAGGACATCGTCTACCAACTCTGTGGGCCTAGGTCCTCTTCCAGGTCATCGAGGTCATGGGCACACCCTCCTCTTACCTCAAACTGCGGCCAGTTCATGGCCATGCCTGGCCCGTGATTGGCTCGGAACCACCTCAGGTCCTCCACCGCATCAGCCGCTCTGATGCTCTGCTCCAGGTCATGGTAAACGGCTTTGTAGCTAAATCAGAAGGAAACGTGACTCTTTTACAAGGCAGGGGCCAGCTACCATTTGTCCCAGCCCAGTGCCAGCCAGAGCAGGTCCCATGGTCTCTGCCCCGTGAGCTGGTTTCACAGACAGAGCCAGAACACTCCTCCCTTGGCTCGGGCGGAATATCACGGGCCGCCACGTGCACAGATGGCTTCTGACAAATGAGCTTTAAATCAAACCAGCAAAGCAGGTGGCAATGAATGAGCCCTGCTCTGTGTCACATATGCAAAAGGCACCAGCAGGTGGGCTGCGTGGGCCACCACTCTGTGTGCTCCCACTCAACCAGGCCCAGAGTTGAGGAAGAGAAAACTGGAGAGTGTTAGAAAGTAACCCTCCTTCCTCATCTCTGTCAGAAAGGCTTTATACCCGGATGTGCAAATGCAGAGTGTGAAGATGACACAGTGCTGAATACACCCACCAAGATGGGGTGGGCCGGGCGCGGTGGCTCAAGCCTGTAATCCCAGCACTTTGGGAGGCCGAGACGGGCGGATCTTGAGGTCAGGAGATCGAGACCATCCTGGCTAACACGGTGAAACCCCGTCTCTACTAAAAAAATACAAAAAAGCTAGCCGGGCGAGGTGGCGGGCGCCTGTAGTCCCAGCTACTCGGGAGGCTGAGGCAGGAGAATGGCGTAAACCCGGGAGGCGGAGCTTGCAGTGAGCTGAGATCCGGCCACTGCACTCCAGCCTGGGCCACAGAGCGAGACTCCGTCTCCAAAAAAAAAAAAAAAAAAAAAAAGATGGGGTGGGGCCGCCTTCCGCCTAGCAGCCATCATTGGCTCACCTTCCTAGGAAGCTGCCTTGTGGGGGAAGAGTATGGATCACTGCTAGACCTGATATTTTCACTTATAATCGTTATGGCTGGTGAGTCATGTGCTTTCTCTGGGCTTCAGTTTCCTCCTCTGTTGAGTGGACATGATCCCCTCCATCAAGGGTTGAGTTGTGTCCTTCATAGGAGACATGTTGGAGTTCAAACCCCAGTGCCTCGGAATGTGGTCTTATTTGGAAATAAGGTCTTTATAGAGGTAATCAAGGTAAAATGAGGTCACTAGCAGAAGCCCTAATCCTTATGACTGGTGCCTGTATTAAAAGGGGAAAATCCAGACACAGCGACAGACAAGCATGATGGAAGTCACTCCACATGCAGCAGAGGCCGACACAGGCCAGCCCCACCCTGCTCCCGCCAGCAGAGCAGCCTCGGGCAAGTCATTGAATCTCACCCAGCCTCAGCTTCCCCATCAATAAGATGGGGTCAGTGCCACCCACTTTACAAAACTGCCATAAACATAGAATGGTGGCAGAGCAACAGTGGTGCAATAACTTGCCTTTGATGATTTTTATACAGAGAGAGACAAAAGGAATGTGTTTTTGTGATGCGTCCCTACATGGTTCTGCTAGATGGATGACAGTAGTCCATGCCCTTGAGTAAGCCGGGACCTCTGCCCTGGTGAAGGCATCACAGAAGCAAAGATGAGGAACGCACAGAACAAACAGCACAGCTTCCATGTCACAATTCAGAACCACGTCTCAGAGGGTATGTGCTGTCCTGGGGGCTGAGAGCCACTAAGCAGTCAGCTGATCACAAAGGGCCTCAAAGAAAGACTGTCCCAGGCACAACCAGCCCAGAAATGCCAGATTCACCCCCAATGGATCTTAGATATGCCAGCTGCGGCTGGGCACGGTGGCTCATGCCTATAATCCCAGCTACTCGGGAGGCTGAGGCAGGAGAATCGCTTGAACCCGGAAGGCAGAGGAGGCTGCAGTGAACGGAGATCACGCCACTGCACACAAGCCTGGCAACAGAGCAAGACTCTGTCAGAAAAGAGAGGAGAGGAGAGAGGGAGAGGGGAGAGGGAGAGGGGAGAGGGAGAGGGGAGAGGGAGAGGGACAGGGAGAGGGGACAGGGAGAGGGACAGGGAGAACAAGAGGGAGAAGGAGAGGGAGAGGAGAGGAAAGAAAAGGAAAAGCAAAGCAAAGCAAAGTCAGCTGCGTTGGTCCCAGCTGTGGCCCCAGAAAGGGCAATCTCCCTTCCTGCCCAGACCTGTACGTGGAGCTGGTAGAGTGGGCCTGGCCTTATCTGCTTGGGCCAGCCATTGGCTGGGTCAGCCAAGCCTTCCACAGGTCCAGCCAGCCATGCCTGCAGCTGCAGAAACGCTCAGCAGAGGGGCCCTCCCTGCCATCCAGATTGCACAGAGAAGCAGGAGGCCCTGAGGGTGAGGAGACCTCCTGACAAACGCACCACCCCAAACCTGGGAGCAGCATCTGAGTTTGCTTCAAAAGCACTTTCCGGTGACTTCAACGACGTGTGTGTTTTAGCTCAAAGGAAACTTACCCAGTCACATTGGACAGGTCTAGGTGCTTCTGAACCTCCAGCAGAACCTCCCGGAAGAAGCGCAGGCGTTTCTCCTCGAACTGCTGGCACTGCTCAAACACCTGTTCCATGTTCTCCATGTACTGGGGCGTGCCCTGGTCGAGTTCCTTCAGGGACTTCTCATACTTATCTTTGGTCTAAAGGAAAATCCAGGCACAAGACAAAGGTTCATTTCCATTCGGCCCTTGGCTCACCCCACCTGTGGAGTGTCTCAGGCCTCCCCAGATTCCAATGCAAAGAAAAAACAGGAGCTCTGGCTTCTGACAGACTTCAAGTTCAAGTCCCAGTCCCTCCACTCCTGCAAGGTAAATCACACTCCTGCCATCTGCCCGGTCTCTCAGCTGCAGCAAGGCCCAGACAGGTAGATGCCGGAAAAGGGCAGTCACCCCAGAGCTCGATGTGTGTGGTCTTGAGTGTGCCAAACGCCCATGTCCTCTTTTTCCTGTGGGGAAGGGCTGTGCCTGGCTACCCTCAAGCCTCCCACAGCAAAGGTGGGGCTGGGGCTGAATCCTGCAGCTCTCTTGGAGCCTCACTGTCCTTTATTAGATGAGGACACTCTCTCCTTCACAGTGTTCTGATATGTAAATGATGGGCTGCAGGAAGAAGGCATTCAAAAAAAGTCCTCCTTCCCCTGTCCTTCAGCCCACTCCATCCCCTCACACAGCTGCTCCCTCCCAGATTGTCCCAAGAAGGGGTTTTGCAAGGCAGGAAATGTTAAAAGCAGGTGTGGCCTATCTCAAGAGTATCAAGGGGCAGCTAGAAAATGTGTGAAATTCTGAAGACGTGGCTAAAGCGGGCACATTCATCTGGTGGGGATGTGCCTCGAGGTCAATGGCCTCCCTCATCCCTCATCTTGGGGGCAGGGCCACCAGTCTGGTGACCAGGTGGTTTTGTTAGTTGGTTGTCGTGTTGGCCCCCTGGGGTGGGTGAGCGATAGCAGAGGTGGGGCCACCTATTTATTGCAATTCTTTCTACTATGGGGGTAGTCACGGGCTTCACTCGGGTCTAAGCTTTGCTGTCCCTAAGAACATATGCAGGGCCTTCTGAGGAAGGATGGAAGGATGAGGAAGGATGGAGCGCTTCCTGAGCCACTGCAGGCCTATGGGGCATCCGCTCTGCCCCCAGCTGGGACTGAGTCTACCCTGCCCATGAGGCTCCCCTCCTCCCCTCCCAGATGCTCGCCTCTGACTCATGTGGCTCACAGCCCTGGGGAGACTCCGCTTCAGGCTCCAAAGCAACTCCTCTCCTTGAAGCCTTCCCCAGTCTCCTGAGACCAGGTCCCACCCCACCCTCTAAGGCTCTGACTCCTGCCCCTTTCTCCTCTCCTGGTATCCAGGTCCTTGCTCTGCTTCTCAGCCTCCTCAGATGGCTGGGCTTGGGTCCTCTGTGCCTACAGGAAAAGGCCACCCCTGCCAGGGCTGGGGCATGCCCAGCAGAAAGAGAGCTCCACAGCACTGTGGCGATTCCTATTCCCCACCGCCATCGACACTGCCCGTGCCCACTACCTGGCAGCCCTGCATAGGAGCCTAGCTCGGAAGCCCAAGACACACAGCTGTGGGTTCAGCGCCTGGCATCTGGCGGATACTGCTTAAGTGACACAGAGCAGTCCCATCTCAGGAGCCTTCAAGACACAATAGCCTCCCAGGAGCTCTCAGGGCACTAATGGCAACAAGATGCTCCACCTTGGGGCTGCCCCTGCCCTCAGCCTGTGGCCGACCCTGCTGGCCCCAAGTCCTGCCCCCAGCACAGGCCAGGTACTGAGCAGGGTCATCACTGTTCTGGAAACCCCCTTGCAGGGCACAGAAAGTTCTCAACGAACACCCATGGAGTAAAACAAAAGGCGGCCTTCACCCTTAGGTGGATTGTAATATTTTAGCACTAAATGCAAAAAGTTCTTTTCTGATGGATGCTCCAAGATGTAGTTGATGGCTGATAAGAAACATGAAAGTACATGTGCATCCAGTCAGCAGTGGTATGTATGTATGTATGTACCTACCTACCAACCTACCTACTTTAGAGATGGGGTCTCACTCTGTCACCCAGGCTGGAGTGCAGTGGTGTGACCACAGCTCGCAGCAGCCTTGAACTCCTGGGCTCAAGCAATCCTCCCGCCTCAGCCTCTGAAGCAGCTGGGACTACAGGCACACGCCTCCACACCCAGCTAAATTTTTAAATTTTCTGTAGAGATGAGGTCTCACTACGTTGCCCAGGCTGTGTGCTGGATTTTGGAAACTGCGTCAAGAAGGGTGCTGGGGAGGGACTGGCCTCCTCTCCAGAGCTCTAGGCCCACAAGGACCTCTCACGTCCTGCAGTTACTGGCCAGACCACAGAGGCAGGGAGGGCCCCAGGAGGCAACCCACTGCAAAGTGTCCCATTCATCCTGCCAGACACTTATGTCCAACCTCGCGCCCTGGGCCTGTTCTGCAAAAGCCTGAGTTGACGTTCCGGGTGGCTGTCAAACATGAAAGGCCTCTCTTCCTCTCCATCTCCGTCTCCCTTTCTCTCACACAGGCACGGCCCTGCCCAACATGGAGAAGCCCCATCTTTCTTCTAGGCACCTTTTTGGGCACCTGATTCCCTGGGATTCTGGCAAAGGCCGGAGAGTTCTCCAGGACCTTGTGCTTCTTGAGCCCACGTGCCCCCCACTCAGTAGCTGGTTCCAGGCTCCTCACCTGATCCCACCATGGAGGCACCTGGGCTACTTCAAAAGCCCAGATTCCTGGCTCCAGCAATGGGAGTGAGAGGGGTTTCCCAGAGGATTCTGACACTTGGTCTAAGTATGAACGTGTAGATGACGGGTTCCCCTTGCTACGCCGACAGCATAGCAGTGAGGAACAGTGGAGAAAGGGCATAGGCATACGTATGGGCTTGAGGTCAGAAGTTCCTGCTCTCACCTGCTGGATGGTACGACTTAACCTCTCTGATCTTGGTTTTCTCATTCACAAAAAAGGGATGCCACCACCTAACTGACAGGGGCCGGGAAAGGTTGGTGGGTAGTGAAACCAGCTTAGGCCTCCTGCCTCCCCTCTGCCCATGTCCTCTTCCTGGAGTGCAGCCTCTTTCTACCTCATTCCGTCTCTCTCTGCAAATCCTGGTGGGGAATTTCTTCTCCAAACACTGAGGCAGGGCAGGCCCTCGGCAACAACATCCCCCAGCCCTCACCTGTCATGGCTGAGCAAAGGAGGGAAGGTGGGGCTGAGGGCTGAGCCCTCCCTTCCTGTGAACTATTAAATCACAAGACGATGACGCTGTCTGGTTTTACGTCCTGTGACTCCAGGACCTTCCAGGCAGAATCACTGTCGACATTTGCGGAGCACTTCATAGTTGACACAGTGATTTCTCACTCACCTACCGGGGCAGAAAATCTCCCCTTCACAACAGAAATGGAAGGGCACCCAGGATGCCACAGTGCTTGGTCATGGTCTCTCATGGGCCAAAGACCACCCTTCTGCCACCCCTGGCTCCGCAGCCTCTGCCTCACTCTTGCGGCCTGTCACCGTGGAGACTGCGGGGCACCTCCATCCCCCCTCCCACCTGGCTCCCCAGACAAGTGCTCCCAGCCTACAGTCCCTCCCCCAGGTCTCTGCCTCCAGCCCCTCTCCCTACACAAGCAGAGCAATCCTTCTAAACCATCTCACCCTCCTCACCTCCTCCCTGACCCCACCCAGGCTCAGGCCTTCCTCAGTGGCTCCTGGTCAGCAGCATCCTAAGCTCCTTACTCAGCCCGGCTGTCCAGGCCACTGGCGATTTGGTCCTCGTAACCCTCCATGCCAGCTCACACCACACCCATTCACACCCACCACTGGCCACAACCATTCACACCCATCACTGGCCATGCCCATTCATACCGACCACTGGCCACGCCCATGTTGGCACAAGCAGTTCCCTGCAGCAATCCCAGCTGTCCTTGTGTCTCTGAGCACAAAGAGCTGTCTCTTCCCCCCAGCTTGCTCAGAGCCTGGCTCTGCCCCTCAACTGAGGAGGTACGGTGGCTGTGGTGAGGTGAGGTGCTAGGGCACTCACCTGTGGCCTTCTTGAGGACAGGGGTGTGTTTTATTGGGTTCTTTATCCCTCTATCCACCCAATCACCCAAGCAGGTACAGAAGGCTTACTATGTGCCAGACATGTGAACAACTGACACAGTGACACTCGACATGTAAAAACAAGTGTACAATTTACCTTAAGAACATCTTGCTTGCACTTTTCTATTTTGTCTTGCAATTTCTTGAGCTGTTCAGGGTTGAGGGATGGGTCTGCCTTGCTGTTGGCTTCTCGCGAGATAGCCAGCTTCTCCTCTTTGCACGCTGCATGGTGGGCTTTCTTTGCTGCTTCTACCTACAGGGATAATGAGTTCCTGAATGCCATGTCGCTGGGAGTTCAGGATCTCACTAGAGGTTACACAGACCATCGGAATGCTTGTGCTACCAAGAGGGGAGGAAAAGGCAGGTACAAAATTGTATGTATACTATCATAGCAACTAGTCACAACAGGAACGCACTCAACACATATTCATGGAGCACTTGCTTGCCCCGTGAATGGTTTGAGGCACCAGGGACACAGCAAGAAACACAAGAGCCTAGGCCTTCGTGAAGCTTTCATTTGAGTTGTGGGAGGCAGATACAGTACAGGAAAAGCTACATGCCAGAGTCAATTAGAGGGCGTTAAGTGTGGGGGAGGACAACAGAGACAGAGCACGGGGTGGGTGGAGAAAGCCACTGAGATGACATGGAACATGCACATGGAGGTTTATGGACATCCCAGGAAGACCATGCCAGGCTGCTGGATCAGCGAATACAAAGAAAGTTCCAAGGAGGAACCTAGCATGAGCGAGAGGACTATACTGGGCGGTGGGGGCGGGGGGCGGGGGGCGCAGGGCGATCGGCCACTTTTCATCTGGTTTTAATGGCTATTTTACACACACACACACACACACACACACTCTCTCTCTCTCTCTCTCTCTCTCTCTCTCTCTCTCTCTCTCTCTCTCTCAACAGATCCTTCCTTATTTGAGCCAAAGCCACAAATTTCATTCTAGAGGGAAGGAGGAGTTTACAGCAAAGGCCTCATGAGACACAGACAGTTTCATTCCGAATGGGGCCAGGGACAAAACAGAAGAGAGAGGAGATGTGACAAAAGCTAAAACACAGAAAAGGAGACACAGAGAAAACCATTCGGAAAGACAGAGGCATGTTCTGGATGATTCTTAGGAGGAGGAAGGCAGTGCAGGGCCAGAGAACAGCTGGGTCTTGGGGGTGGCACATCTACCGTCTAGCCCATTCCAGCAGGGAATGGGGGCGAGGCTGCAGGCAGGGGCGGGCACACAAGCGGAGGGCTGGGGTGGACAGATGACAGCCTCCAATTAGCCAAGGCTCAACAAAACTCAATGGCTTTGGTTGCTACTTTTAGAAAAACAGGTATCAATGTTACTTGAAATTTTAGGCGAGAAACCTAAAATGGTCTCCTGTGCCTAGAGCCAGTAGCAGAAAGTCCTGGGTGCAGGAGGTGGTGCTGCTGGTGGGGTGCCAGGCAGAGTGAGGCCAGGCAAGGAAGCCTGCAGGACAGATGTACCTCTTTCAGCTTCTTGGCCCAGGGCTTCTGTGCCTTCCGAAAGCCGTCCTCGGCTTCCTTGGTCTCCTTGAAGCCGCCCATCATCTGCTTGTGAAAGGCTTCCTTCTGCCAGTTCTTGATCTTCTCGAAGTCATCGTTCATTAGCGAGGCCTTCACCTCGAGGTGCAGCTCACTCACCCTCTCTGCCTCGGACATGAAGGCCATCCAGGCCTTCTCCACGGTCCCGTACTGGGGCCCTGCACAGGGGAGAGAAGCTGTGGGTCACCCAGCGCCGGGCATGGGGGGGTCTCCTCTGCTCACACCTCGGCTGTTCAATGTGGGCATTTAGACCACAGAGGGTTTCCTTTCGTGGTTTCAGATATTTTTCTCTCAGGGACCCTGCGCCTTTTTCAGTTCCTGAAGCTGAATTTGCTTTGCCACTCGTGTTAGGAAAATTGGGGTATTACATCCCTTTCCTTTATTTTTATTTTTATTTTTTTAGATGGAGTTTCACTCTTGTTGTCCCGGCTGGAGTGCAATGGCGCGATCTTGGCTCACTGCAAACTCTGTCTCCCGGGTTCAAGTGATTCTCCTGTCTCAGCCTCCCAAGTAGCTGGGATTACAGGCGCCCGCCACCACGCCCAGCTAAATTTTTGTATTTTTGGTAGAGATGGGGTTTCACCATGTTGGCCAGGCTGGTCTCAGACTCCTGACCTCAGGTGATCCACTCGCCTCAGCTTCCCAAAGTGCAGGGATTATAGGCGTGAGCCACTGCATCTGGCCATTCCTTTCCTTTATTTAAAGCCACTGAACTCTTTAAAAACTCCAATTTCCACATCTTAGAAGTCTTAATTTACTAACAGTGGCCAAAGAAGGGGGGACTTCTGAAGTGAGCAGACGCTTCTCCCAGGTTTTGGGCACCCATCCATATCATGCCAACGCTTCTCCTGGCGTGGCTCCTATCCGCCCTGCTTGGCCCTTGGCTAGACCTGCGCTGCCTCCCTTTGCAGGACCGCGTTCATTCACTCCCAGAAAGAGCCTGGCTCTGAGCACAAGCTCGAGAACACTGGAACGAAGACTGTCCCCTCAGCAGAATGGAAGCCCATCCTGCAGGAGGCAGGAGAGCAGGAAGCAAGAGCCTGCTCTGGACCAGAGCTTTGTAAACCTCAAGCTCTTAACTGACAGCTGGATCCCGGGAGAGGGGCTGGAGCAGGTGGAAATGAAATGATGACAGGGCCACCGACCGAGGGAGCAGACCTACCCCAGGCCCCTCCTCCGCCACGTGCCTGCTCCACAGCCTGGGCACACACCCTACACTAAGGACTGGACTAAGCCCACACACACAACCCATGTCAGCATGACGGGAAAGGACAGGCAGCTGGACTAGACCTGGTTCGCCTGGGGTCTGGCTCCCCAGTTGGCTCCTGAGGACAGCCAGTCAGCAAAGGAGAGCCTGCCCCAAAACACACCTTGAGAAACCCGCGCTGCTCTGCTTCTGTGCCGGAAAGCCTGTAATCAGTCAAGCTCCCCCTTCACTGCTGGGAAGTGTGTTCTCAACACGGCCCCTGTCCACACAACAGTGGCAGTGACGAAGCTGCAGAAGCTTCTGAGCTTTTCGGTGGGGACAGAAGGGGGTGAAACCTCTGCCATACAGCACCTATAATTATTCCCTTAAAATTTAAACTCAGAAAGACTGCCAGGTGTTGCCAGCTAGTCTTATCTGACCTGCTAGATGGCCAAGTTTAAAAATAAACGGCTCTCTGTGTTAGAAACCAAGGTGCCGAGCAGCAAGGCCTCCCACAGGATAGCAACTTACCCGAGCTCTGAGTTAACTCGGCAAGGGCAAGTGTATCCTATGGATGACAAGGGCTGTAGTTCTGTGTCCCCGAGGAAAGTGGACAAAAGTTCATGGAGCATAAAAATCACACTCTGCTCTGGAACTTGGAAATGCACTCTTGCCCCAATCTTAAAAGACAGAAAACTGGCATAGAGAGGGTCACAACGTGCCCAGAGCCCATAGCTGGGGCATAGCTGCCTCCAGGCCACAGGACCTGTGCCGGGGCCTCCCTACCCTTCTCCACGAGCTGCCTCCAGCGCCGGGCCCACTCAGTGAGCTGCTGCGCGTACGCCTTCTCGATGCGCGCCCGCTCATGCAGGCAGTTCATGAGGTCGCTGCACAGGCGGTGGCCATCGTCGATCCGCTTCACAGTCCGCTTGTAGTTCCCGACCTAGGAGACACAACTAGCTGGGAGGCAGGGGGCTTGGGGCAGCCTGTCCTTCGTTGCTGCACAAATGGCCTCCATGCCAACCAGGCCCTGATGCGCCCCTGGGGTCACGTTTACCACACCCCACTCCCAGAGTTTGAAAGGCACCCTGTGTAGTTAATGAACCTCTCTATTTTTATTATTAATGAGATCATACACATCAGGGAACGAGGGCTTCTCAATGTTCTTTAGGTTGGGTACCAAGCAGAAACTGGGCCGTGGGTCAGGAAGGGAGGCTGACTGGCTCAGGAAGGGCTACCATTGAAGAAGGGGCGGGGCTGAGGATGCCTAGAAGAGCACCTCACGCAGACTGAGAAGCTAGGGCCGGCTTCCTGGAGTAGGTGACATCTAACCAAAGCCTTCTGCTTTGATGTCATCCATCACGTGCTGGGTTATTACTTCCCAATCACAGCCGTAAAAACTTTTCCACTTCCTGAGCACCTACCATGTGCCAGGCAACCTGCTAGGCGTTTTACACCTCCAAATATTATCTCCCCTACCTAGTACGAATAAGTGTCCCCGTTTTACAGATGAGGAAACAAAGGCTTAGAGAAGTTACATGGTTAGTCAAGATCCTGCAGCCACAGTGGCTAGGCTGGAGCTGAAGGCAGTTGTTTTTTTTTTTTTTTTTTTTTTTTTTTGAGACAGTCTCACTGCCATCAGGCTGGAGTGCAGCGGCGCGATCTCAGCTCACTGCAACCTCCGCCTCCCAGGTTCAAGCGATTCTTCTGTCTCAGCCTCCTGCCTCCTGAGTAGCTGGGATTACAGGCATGCATGCCATCACACCCAGCTAATTTTTGTATTTTTAATGGAGACAGGGTTTCACCATGTTGGCCAGGATGGTTTCGATCTCCCGACCTTGTGATCCGCCCGCGTCAGCTTCCCAAAACGTTGGGATTACAGGTGTGAGCCACCACGCCCAGCCCAAAGGCAGTTTTTCAAAGCGTTCTAGGTAGGACTGTCTTGATGGCAAATGTTTTGCAGGGCTAAGCTGAGTTTTGACTGCCTTTTTTCGCATATGAAAAGAGAAACTAGTTCACCTAAGTTATAAGTATTAAAAGAGTAACTGAGGAAATGTTAATGGCTAATTTGGGGTGAAAATGAAAACGTTTGGTATGTTTCATTCTTTGAGCTGCTGGCTTGAAAGGATACAGTTGATACAAAAAACCAGCCGGGCGAGGTGGCGGCGCCTGTGGTCCCAGCTACTCCGGAGGCTGAGGCGGGAGAATGGCGGCAACCCGGGAGGCGGAGCTTGCAGTGAGCTGAGATCCGGCCACTGCACTGCCAGCCTGGGTGACAGAGCGAGACTCCGTCTCAAAAAAAAAAAAAAAAAAGAAAGGATACAGTTGCTGATAACTTGAGCACCCAAAGGAAATATGACAGAAAGATGATCTCTTTTCAGCCTTTTTCTCCCATTGCCTTCAAAAATCTTAGTCAACCCCTTGTCAGTTTTACCTTTTCTAAAATCTCTTTGCCTGGCCCTGCAGAGATGGGCAAGGGGAGGGAAAGGGGCTGCAGCACCTGGAGGAAGGGCTGTCCTTGAGGCTGAGCTAGATGGGCTGAGATGACTCCATTCCTATGAGAATCAGAATCCTTGTGAACAGCAAAGACCCCTGGAAGGTGGTTAGCCTGGGCAGCCTTCTCCAGAGGCAGATGAGACTTTTGGCTCTGTTCATTCCCTCCAAAGACCTCCCCCAGCAAGGCTGGCAGCTCGTCAGCTCATCAAAACATGAGCTGAACCTGAGCGTCCACTCCATACTCGAGCAGCTCCTGTGAGGAAGTCAAAAGCGAGCATTTTCACAGCTCATTGGAAGTGACATTATGTGGTAGCTTCCCTTAAAACGAGGCCTTACTGTCATTTTGAAATTGACAGCAGGACGAAAAAAAATACCCAACAAGCGACTCAATATCGCCGAACTGGTGGCAGAAGAAGCTGAGGTAACACAGCCCTAACTTAGACTTGACAGTTGACATGAAGCCATGACCCAGAGCTGGTTTTCATCTGCCTATTACCAACAGTATTCAAATTGGTAATCACCATCAAATCATGTATTTTGGCTCTCTTGAAACCTGCTTATCTCTCTGGTTTTCAGAACCCTTGGTTAAAGCTTTAGGGAAAAGAAAATGATATTTCTTAACAAGTCACATGTTGGTACCACCCATCGGCACACACAGGAGCTGCAACACACATTTACACGACAACTCTTGAAACCTGGAAAGCCGCGATGAATACAGGAAGAATGTTTCTGTAAGTGCACATCTTAGGTTTCCATGTAAGCTCCCAGTTGGTCCTAGAGGCTGCAGAGGAGCCTGTGCTGGTCCTGTGACCACTGCTGGGGACAAGAGGCAAGCTCTGAGCACAGAGCCAATGGGAGAAGGGGAGCATGCCAAACAGTTGGGATCAAGGCACCCCAGCAACACCGGGCATGCTGTCCTGTTAATGAAATGGCTGTGTGGTGGCTCGTGACAGGCCATCACTGCAAGTCTCTCTCGCCATAAACCACCAGGGACAGAGCAATGTGGCCTTTCCACTTCCCTGGGCAAAGCACTGCAGTCATCCCGGGAACAGAGTTACTGCTGGCTGTTTCTCTAGGTTGACATGGAATCTACACACAGGCGAAACTGCCCACTACAGGGTACAATTAGATGAGTGTGAACAAACATATACCGCTGTCTACCGCCTCCACAGCAAGGAACAGGACACTTCCATCTCTCATGCAGTGCCTTTGTGCCCCCTTGCAGCCCCATCGCCTCCCCACACAGCCCCCAGCAACCACAGACATGATTTCTACCCCTTTTCCAGGATGGCAAGGATATATGGAATACACAGTATGCAGCCTGGCTTTTGAGACTGGCTTCTGTCACCCACCATAATGCTTCTGAGACTGATCTATGCTGCTGTCTATGTCAGAAGTTCATTCTTTCTTACTGCTAAGCAGTATCCTATTGTGTAGTTATACCACTATTTTGTTTATCCATTCTTCCTGTTGAAGGCTGCTTGGGTCATTTCAGTTTGGGGTAATTATGAATAAAGAAGCTATAACGTTCATCTATTGGTCTTTTGTGGGGACATATGGTTTCACGTCTCTTGGGTGAATACCTAGGAGTGGAAATGTCACATGGCACATGTATGTTTAACCAAAGTGCCAAACTGCTATCCAAAGTGACTGTGCCACTGTGCACTGCCATCAGCAATGTATGGGAGTTCCCCATCCTGCATGCTCCCAGCACTTAGTATTGTCAGGTATTTTGTTCTGTTATTTTCAGCCATTCTACTTAGTGTAGCAATATTGCATTATGATTTTAATTTGCATCTTTTTAAAGTCTAATAATACTGGAAATCTTTTCTTATGACTATTTGCCATCTGTATGCCTTCTTGACTAAAGTTTGTTCCTTTTTTTTCTGAGACAGGGTCTTGCTTTGTTGCCCAGGCTAGAGTGCAATGCCACAATCATGGCTCACTGTGGCCTTAACCTCCCAGGCTCAAGTGATCCTCCCACCTCAGCCTCCAGAGTAGCTGGAACTACAGGTGCACACCACCACACCTGGCTAATTTTTGTATTTTTTGCAGAGACAGGGTTTTGCCATGTTGCCCAGGCTGGTCTTGAATTCTTGGGCTCAAGCGATCCTCCCACCTTGGCCTCCCAAAGTGTTGGAATTACATGTGTAAGCCACAGCACCTGGCCTGTTCCCTTTTTAATACATTTTTTTTTTTTTAAATCAAAGGTATAATAATGACTTGTTTTTAAAATGCAAGAAAATTAATTTTCAAATACTTAACAAATCAATCATACATTAAAATCAGCACATATGTAGTTAACTATTTCTGCTCTATCAGTTTTGTAATTAAAGAGCTCTCTTCTGCTTTTTCAAAACATGAGCTTGTTTTGGGATAGCCAAATAGCAGAAAACTTTAGGTAGAAACTGAATATAAGCATGCTTTCTTCCAAACTTACTAATTGTGATATTAATGGCTTCATTCACAAAATCCTCATTTTTGAACCAGGTGTGAAGCTATGTACCTAACTTCCTCTAAATTCAGGTTCACTCCACTCAGAAACTAAGCTACCAAAGACAAATGCTCAGCATACACGTGCCTGGACGTCCCTTCACTCCCCTGAGGGACTGCCTGGCAGATGGAGGGCCAAGCATGTTCCTACTGAGGGACTCAGTGCTTGGGGACAGGGCACTGGAACTGGGGCACTGGGAGGAGGGGGTGAGAGGTATCCTGAAGGCAATATCCAAAGGGCATCTTCAAGGACAGGTAGGAGGCTGGCCAGATTAAAGGTGAGGCCAGGGAAATAATTCTAGGCACAGGGAATAGCACCGGCAAAAGGAAGGTGTGTCCTCATGGTGACCCTGGGGCCCTGAGAGAAGTCGGCTGGGAGTGGAACACAGAACACAGGGAGCGACTGGCAGTGAGGGAGGGCAGATGCTGAGAAACTGGGAGGGTTAGGCCTGCATCCTGAAAGGTGTCAGGCTTGGGGACTGGTGGGGCTCAGAAGGCTGGCAGGGGTGGGGACATCCTGGAATGAAGGACTGAGAGCAGCCTCCAAAGAACGGGGCTGCCCAGTGGTACCCAGGGCAGGCGAGCCAAAAAAGGGAGCTGCCCACCCTCCAGGTGGCGGATGCGGGGACAGAGGTCATGGGATCCCTGGGCCCCAGACAGGCTTCTCTGCATACAGCATCCCCGCCTTCTCCAGGTTGTGCCCACCTTGGGAAAGAGAACCTCCTTTCTTTTTTTTTTCTCTTGAGACAGCATTTCGCTCTCATTGCCCAGGCTGGAGTACAATGGTGTGATCTCAGCTCACCACAACCTCTGCCTCCTCGGTTCAAGTGATTCTCCTGCCTCAGCCTCCCAAGTAGCTGGGATTACAGACATGTGCCACCACGCCTGGCTAATTTTGTATTTTTAGTAGAGACGGGGTTTCTCCATGTTGGTGAGGCTGGTCTTGAACTTCCAACCTCAGGTGATCTGCCCACCTCAGCCTCCCAAAGTGCTGGGATTACAGGCGTGAGCCACTGTGCCTTGGCCAAGAACCTCCTCTCTAGGGTAATCCGGAGGCCGCTCTCCTGCCTCCCAGGGATGGGCCTTGGGGGACCGCATCACTCACAATCAAGCTCTGCCTCCAAGGAATCCACTCCCTTCCCCATGCCCTTCCCCGAGCCCAGGACTCACCCTGCCGCCTGCCCTCCTCCAGGCCGCACTCACTCCCTCTCAGTGAGCCAGGCTTCTAATCGTTCCTCTGAGAACCCAGTGTCAGCCAAGCCTCAGTTTTAAAGTCAGCTAGGATGAGGTGGGGGCTGGAATCTCAACCATCCCTATGCAGAAACATCCGTGCAATCAGGAGCACAGAAAGGGTCTCTACCTGAAACCCAGTGGCTTGTCACAGGCATGCTGGGGGTACTATCCGAAGAGGCCACGTCAGCTCCTCCATCCTGCTGTGAAGAGTCCAGAGGTGCCTTCCATAAGGACGCTGGGGAAAGCCTGCTGTGCAGACACAGGACTATGCTAAGCTCTGTGGTGCTCTCAGCCCCTAACACCTTCAGATTCTGGGCCTTAAGAGGGTGTGGACCTGTGTCTTTCTAATCCACCACTCTTTCTCCATTGCTTTCCACAGGGTCTACCACACAGCAGGCACCCCATAAAAATGTGAGGTAAAACCATAACAGGACCAGAAGAAAATGTACGTGAATACCTTTGTGACTTAGGGTGGGGCTCCTTCAACAAAACTGTTCTTTTTCTTTTTTTTTTTTTGAGACGGAGTCTAGCTCTGTTGCCCAAGCTAGAGTACAGTGGTGCGATCTCGGCTCACTGCAACCTCTGCCTCCCAGGGTTCAAGCAATTTTCCTGCCTCAGCCTCCCGAGTAGCTAGGATGACAGCACGAAGGACACACAGAGATGTCCTGTACGTGGGTACCCAGAGGCATGCACCTGAGAACAGCAAGGCAGCTCTATGCCTGTAGACTGCAGTCATTAGAGAGTGGGAAAGGCCAAGTGTGGGTAGAGGTGGGTGTACAGCACCCTTTACTGGATATCCTGGTGGAAGAGACTGGGCAGGCCTCAATGCACAACCAGGCAGCCATTCAGCCATGAAGGATGCACGTGCCCTACAATGACCCGGCAGCTTCATTCCGGGCTTACATCCCCACAGAAATGTTCCCTTGGGTCCCAGGACACGTAGGGGGCCTCTCCCTGGGGAATGCACAGGTAAGCACGGGGCTCAGCAGTGCAGGAGAAGGAAGGATGTGCACGACTACGCCGACACACTGACCCAGAACAGAAGGATGTGGGGCATGATGCCATTTACATCAATTACGAATGCGTGCACATGAAGTAGGGGTGCAAAGTTTATGAGAGCAGATGCTAACAAAAGCTGTAACATTAGAAATGGGGAGGGGGCCTAGGTATCAACTGCAGGTGGAGAAATGGAAACAGGAACAGTATGGATGAGCAAGTCCCCCTCCTACCTGCCCCCATCCCAGCTCTCTGTGAAGTCTTGGCTCCTTTTCCCCACGGAGGCTTCCCTGATGCAGCCCGTCCTTGCTGGAGCACCAGTGTGGACCACCAGCCCAGTCTACACCACCTGCACCCACAGACAGGGGAGACTCGTCTGAGGACTCCTGCCATCTGGTCCAGCTGGGGGCCATGATGGCCCTTCCGAACACCGTCCCCATGCCCCTCGGGTCACAGCTCGTCTCAAAATTGCCTCGAGCACATTAGCCTCACTTCCCTAGCTAGACTGTAAGCCTCCCGGCAACAGGTACCACACACTGAGTGATTTTCACTAGCGACGACATCCTAATAGAGCATGCCCACACTAGACCAGGCAGGGTACTGACAGTTTTACATTTTACCCCACTTAATCTTGTGACAGTGCTAGCCAGGGGATACTATTAATGTCTATTTTTAAACATTAAATTCAATTTTATTATTTGCGAGAAGGGTCTCATTCTATTGCTGAGTAGCTGGGACCACAGGCATGTACCACTACGCCTGGCTAATTTTTTCTATTTTTTGGAGAGACAGGTTCTTACTATGCTGCCAGGGCTAATTTCAAACTCCTAGGCTCAAGCAATCCTCCCAACATGACCTCCCAAAGTGCTGGGATTACAGGCATGAGATACTGCACCTGACCTAGTGTCCCTATTTTACAGAAAAGGAAACTGGAGTTTGAAGAGATGCAGTCACTCATGGTCATGCAACAGAAAGAGAGGCCACCTGCCCAAACCTCCCTCAGGCCAGGATCAGAGTTGGTGTAAACTGAGACTTATCAGGTCAACATGAGATGGTGCATGTGCTTCCAGCCAGCCCTGTGGACTCCAGCAAGTCACAAACAGAATTCCAGACTCCAAGCAGCACACGGGCCCTGCTCCTGTCCCCACTATATGCCAACGAAGTTCCCAGGAACCCCAAGCCTGTAAACTACTAGGACTGGTTGCCGAGGATGAGCTTGATTTTAACCTCAGGATGATCTTCCCCTTTCATCTGTGGCCCTGAAGGCCCAAAAGCACCACAACTGCTCCCTCTGCACCCTGGAGAGGAAGGGCCAAGGGTGAGCCGGCTGTGCCAAGCTGACGTACAGAAGAGCTCCTGGTGGCACCCCTCTCCAGGCAAGTTCGTGGAACCAGAGTCAAATGTTTTATCCAAAGCTGACCAAGTATGCCAAGAAGCTCTAGCATCTCCTCTGCCAGCCTGGCAGATAAGGATGATGCAACTCTTTAGGAATTCCTTAATTCCAATTCTGTAGCTGGCAACACGACGGGCAAAATGCTTTCGATACCTTGTTCAAATCCATCAGATTTCCCAGCCCTAACAAGACCTCCTTCCCTTCACCTGCTCTCATGAGGGAAGCAGCACAGATCTGGCCCTGCCCCGAAATGTGTAACTTTGTGCAAGTCCCTCTCCATATATTTCTGTCCTTTCAGTTGTCAGGTAGAGTCAGAGCTATTCCTGTGAGGACCAAATGGCCCAGGATAGGAGGAGTTTACACTGCAGGGTAGGTTTCTTCCTAGCCAGCTGTGCTCTCCACCTGCCACGGCGATCGCCTGACAAGACCGAACTTCTTGCTAAGCCATTTCTTCATCCTGTCTGGGGGTCGGGGTGGGGGGTGAGGTGAGCCTTCACAATTCCAGGGTTTCTGATTGAAGATGATGTTGACGGTTCCTGGCATATCTGAGCAGCTCTGGGTCAAATATTTGACTCTGGTTCCATGGGCTTGCCTGCAAAGGCACCACCAGAGCTTCTTCCTTCCCTGGCTCAGCTCAGACCAGCTGGCTCGCCCCTGGCCCTTCCTCTCCAGGGTGCAGAGGGAGCAGTTTCCAGTCTGTTGATGCCACCAGCTGGCTGGCTCCCCACTGAAGCATTCCTCACTCCATTTTTGAGCATCTGGCAACACCCTCTTGCCACTGAGAGGTATTTAAGGAACATCCACTGTGTGTGAAGGGCCACGAGACCCTAGGGATATAGTGGTGAACAAACTGCCATCAGACTGTCCCTCATGGAACTTCTGGCCAGAAAAATAATGCAATGAGGCAGTGATACTTTCTGAGAAGGAACACTCTGGGTGGTCAGGGCTGCCTGGAGGAAACAATGTTTGAGGCGGTAGCTGAAGGCAGCTCTGAGGCAAGGCCGCTTTCTCACAGCTGAGGAAAATGCCATGAGGCCCACAGAGAGCAAGATGGGGGCTCTGCTGCCCCGGGACACCTCCCCCACAGCTCACCCCTCTCCCGGTGGACACATGCTGTTGCATGCCAAAATGCGTCAAAATAGTGGGTTCTGAGGGCAACTACTACGTCTCTATATGTCTCCATCATCCATGCCAGGCAGAGAGAGGACACCCTATCTTCTCAGAGCCCAAATGGTGCTGGGAGCTGGGACTGAGACGGGACTGAGAAGTTGCTGAGACCTCAGAGGCACGGCCAACAAAACAACTCATGATCCTTTATCTATCAGTTCTTTTTTTTTTCTGAGACAGAGTCTCGCTCTGTTGTCCAGGCTGGAGTGCAGTGGTGCATCTCGGCTCACTGCAACCTCCGCCTCCCAGGTTCAAGTGATTCTCCTGCCTCAGCCTCCCAAGTAGCTGGGATTACAGGTGTGCGCCACCATGCCCGGCTAATTTTTGTATTTTCAGTAAAGACAGGGCTTCGCCATGTTGGCCAGGCTGCTCTTGAACTCCTGACCTCAAGTGATCCACCGGCTTCAGTCTCCCAAAGTGTTGGATTACAGGCGTGAGCCACCGCGCGCAGGCTATTTATCAGTTCTTAATCCTGCGAGTCACAGGAGCTCTCTCCATGGTAGCTAAAAGGAATCAACTCTCAGCGTGTCATCAGCCAGTAACTTCATAGCCAGCAGAAGAGCAGCTCCCGGCGCTTCTGCCACATTCCTGAGAGAGTCACATAAGCACAGCCAGCTGCAGGGACTCACCGGGCCTTCACTGCAGCTACAAAGCTTTCAGGGAAATCCAGGGCCTGAGTCAGTTTATCCCTAAGCAACCCGTGCCCCAGGCAGCTAGCGGGGGCTCCTGGACTGAGTCCCTTCTCCTTAGGACTGTGCCCTGCAGAGTCACTACCTCTCACCCACCTTCCCTGGGGAGGGTGTGCATGTGCCTGGCAGATGTTGTATCCTGTATACATCTGCCAGGCGTCCCCATGATGACAGCTTCAGGCAACTTTCTTCCAACCTATCCTAACCCCTACGCTGAATCCTCCTTTCCAAACGGGGATGACTGTTGATATTAGGGTTGTGAAATCTATAATGTGTGTTTGAAAACACCAAAGAGTAACAGGTGTCCTTGAAACATTATCAAGTCTGTGCCTCACTTTCAGGTGCCAAACTGCAATTTCCACATCCTCATTTCTATGGGATTCCACTCGTCCTGGTCCCCAAACTTCCTACCAGCTCGTCCACCACTGGACTCCCAACTTGTCTCAGCCCTGGAATGTAGGCCCTAGGAGTTCCATACTTCGGTGCTACCTTGAACCACAAGCTCAGACTAATACCTAACCTCACTGGGGATCTCCATCTGCAAATGAGGTGATACTATTTACCTTGCAGAGCCCAAGAGGGTTAGAGATTCAGAATCGCCTTGAGTCTGATCTGCAATCCCAGCTTGATTCTGACCCAGCACTAGTCCTGTCCTTTCCTTGGAGCCTCACTTCTGTCTCAACTTGGGGTTTTCAGTTCTTGCCCCCAACACTGACTGGCCGTATCCTCTGTTCCTGAAACCTGTATCCTCAAGTACGAAGCTGAAGAAAGTGCAGCCCACTACCCCGAAAGCACTCCTCACTGTCTGATTACTTAAAAGCACAAATCCCAGATTTCAACAACCTTAAAGACCCACTGAGTTATGAATCTCTAACCGAAATGTTCAAAATGACAAAATAAAAAATAGATGACATAGAAACCCAGAAATTGCAATTTTTAGATCCTAACTCCAAAGGCAGAACACATAAGATAAATAACGTAGAGTGGAAGGATGTGTTTACGCAAAGTTGTGTTGAACTGAACTCTTCCTCGAGGTCGTCGGCCAGGTTCTCCATGCTGTGCTCTCTTGGTGCGTGTTACACAGATATCGAGAAGGCCCTGCGACACCCTACATGGCGTTCACACGCGCAGCATATGCCACCCTGTGTGCCATAGCCCCCAAGACCCCACCCTGGAGCCCTGGGTCTCTGGGAAGACAGGCACTGCTCACTTGCCTTCAGCCGAGCACCCAGCAAGTGGCAGGAATTTGGTCCGTGGCTGCCGCTTTTGCTTTTCCTCACTCCTCAGGGATGCACCCCCACTGACGCAGGCATCACCTTGCTGGAAGAGCCGCCATGGTAAGGTCACCTGCCCGGTCCCTAAGCTTGCTGAAGACCCGAGGCTTTTGGCAGAATCCCCGAGGCACCCCCTGACTGACGGGAGTGTGAGACATCCAAAACTGGCTCGACCCCTAAGGTCCAAAGCTGATGATCTAGTGGGGAAACTGCCAGGTGGGAAAAGCTGGAGGAGCAATTCTTCCAGGAAGCCTCCCCGTGTCCTTCCGTTCCCTCCTCTCCCCAGTTTGGTGCTTCCACAGCCCCCCATACCGCACTCCAGTCTACCTCCACCCTGGTCCTAGCCCCCTGTACCTGAATCCTGGTTTACTTCATGACTCCTGTTACCCTACCAGTCCCCGCTACTGGAATGTGGGCTCCTTTCCCATCTCGGTACCTGGGCACCCCAGCTCTGCCCCCCTGCATGTGCCCAGCTCAAACAATTGTTTATCCACACGTCTCCGTGGAGCTAAGCCACCACAGTCTAACGAGCACTACAGACCCCACCTGCTTTAAAATGAAAGGAGATTTGTTACTGAGTAGAGAGGAAAAACAGGTCTCTTAAACAGTTTTAAAAAGTTACTCTGACACTACTGAAATCAAATAAGAAAACAGAATTTTATCTTCATCTACAGAAATGCACAAAAAAAAATTTTTAATTTTATCTCCAGAAGACAAGCTTCTTGACAGCACAAAACCCCGAAGTGCTAAATTCCCTCAACACAAAAACCAAAGAACTCTCTCTCTGCATTTAGAATAATGGCATTTAGACGGAGGGAGACAGGTCTGCCTGCACAACAGAAGGAAAGGTGACTTCACTCATCCACCTTTTCCTGTCTCCACATGTGCAATCCTCCCGCGTGTGGCTGCAGAAACGGTAAGTGTAGAGACAATGCTCAGAGACCACTCAGGCTCGGGAGTCATCTAGACTTGGCCCCGCCATGCAGGTATTCTGTGATCTCAGACAAGATAATAAACTCTGGGTGTCAACAGGCTCATTGGTCCGCCAGCCCAGGGCCCAACTACCAGCAAGAGCCGTCCTTGGCCTGGGCCTGACCTGTGACGGTGCACCCCAAATTCTGCTTTCTCTTCTTCCACTAAAAGTGGAACTTGATTTTTCCCAGTATCGGGAATGACTGAGCACACAGGCCGAAGACAATGTTGTAGATGTCATACATGAAAGAGCTGAAAACAAAATGACAGATTCGACAGCCTGTGGCAGCCAGCCAAAATAAACTGCCTGGCTGGCTCCCTGCAGTGCTCCTGGGTGGATGGGTAAAGGGGATTGATGCTGGCCGGAGCTGGTCCCTGCCCTGTTTGCCCTGCACGCAGGAAGCTGCCTATGGGAACCAGGCCACTTCTGCAGCTACTGGAACCCAGCAGGCGAGGCTCCTGTGAGAGCTTCAGTCACATCTACCTGACCATCCACCGCCACCCACTCCTTCAAGTATGTAAGTCCCTCCCATGTGCTGTGCATGGCACCAGGCCCTGGCAACACCAGCCAAACAGGGCCTCCCTGCTCCTGCCAAGGCAGGGGACAGTGGCCATGGACAGCGATGGCAGCAGTGCTGAAAACTATCCAAGGGAAATGGCAGTCACTTGTGGAACTGTCTTGTGCTGCTGCTGGCCTGTGAGCTCCAAGAGGACAAGGGACTGTCCCTGTCACATTCACCTCTGTGTCCCAGTCCCAAGCTCAGGCCAGGCATGAGCCTGACTGACTGATCAAGGGGGACAAAGGACGGCTTGGTTAAAACCCATCACATCATGAGAAAAACCTCCATTACTGGGTAGAGATTGGGCAGCAAAGGCTGCTTTCTGCTCTAATCTCAATGTCAAAGTCTGTCCAATGTTGACTTCTGTCTTTGCTTAGGTTGTGTATTCTAAACTGTGAAAACCACCTATTTAAAAACACCTAATTCTGAAGAGTCACGAGGTTCAGGGTCAGCCAAACTTGGCCAAGACAAAGGCAGCCCACATGTCGAGGGCCCTGATCTGCCCCATAGGACGACAAAGTCTATCTGAACCATAATGGGAATGTCCACTATAGCTCAGGGGGAGGGTCACCCACCTAAGAAGGGCAGGATCTTAGGAAAACTATTTTCTCACGGGCTTAGAAGAAATTCACGTCAGTACAACTCATTCCTGAAAAAGGGAGGTATACAGCGCTCTGAAGAGCGGGCTGCAAGCAGCCTGTTCAGAAATCCCAGAATCGCCAAATGCCATCAGAAACGCAACTCCCCCCCAAATAAGGATAGCCTTAAATGAAGATTATGCAATATACACCATGTCTACATTTTGTGTGTAACATCGGGGTAGGAAAAAAAGTTTTTGCCAAAAGAGAAAAAAAGTATCACACACAATTCTAGCCTCTTGGTGGGTGTTCTCTGTAATTCTTACAACCATCCCGGAAGTGGGAAATTAGCAATGCCATGTTACAGCCTAGGAAATGCTGGAGAGCACAGGGGAAGACTGCCCAAGCCTGCCCAGAGCGGTCAGGGGCCACACCAGGCAGGTCACAGATGTCTGTGGATGGGAGCCTGGGGTGGCTCAGCTTGACTAGAAGAGCCAGGGAGTCCAGCTGGCTGCCAACACGTGCTTGTGTCTTGGCCGTGCGGAAGAGTATGCTTCTATTGTGAAGGTGCCTTGGCCGTGCGGAAGAGTATGCTTCTATTGTGAAGGTGCCTTGGCCATATGCTTCTACTGTGAAGGTGCCTTGGCCGTGCGGAAGAGTATGCTTCTACTGTGAAGGTGCCTTGGCCGTGCGGAAGAGTATGCTTCTATCGTGAAGGTGCCTTGGCCGTGCGGAAGAGTATGCTTCTACTGTGAAGGTGCCTTGGCCGTGCGGAAGAGTATGCTTCTATTGTGAAGGTGCCTTGGCCGTGCGGAAGAGTATGCTTCTACCGTGAAGGTGCCTTGGCCGTGCGGAAGAGTATGCTTCTACCGTGAAGGTGCCTTGGCCGTGCGGAAGAGTATGCTTCTACCGTGAAGGTGCCTTGGCCGTGCGGAAGAGTATGCTTCTACTGTGAAGGTGCCTTGGCCGTGCGGAAGAGTATGCTTCTATTGTGAAGGTGTCTTGGCCGTGCGGAAGAGTATGCTTCTACTGTGAAGGTGTCTTGGCCGTGCGGAAGAGTATGCTTCTACTGTGAAGGTGCCTTGGCCGTGCGGAAGAGTATGCTTCTACTGTGAAGGTGTCTTGGCCGTGCGGAAGAGTATGCTTCTACTGTGAAGGTGTCTTGGCCGTGCGGAAGAGTATGCTTCTATTGTGAAGGTGTCTTGGCCGTGCGGAAGAGTATGCTTCTATTGTGAAGGTGCCTTGGCCGTGCGGAAGAGTATGCTTCTATCGTGAAGGTGCCTTGGCCGTGCGGAAGAGTATGCTTCTACTGTGAAGGTGCCTTGGCCGTGCGGAAGAGTATGCTTCTATTGTGAAGGTGCCTTGGCCGTGCGGAAGAGTATGCTTCTACCGTGAAGGTGCCTTGGCCGTGCGGAAGAGTATGCTTCTATCGTGAAGGTGCCTTGGCCGTGCGGAAGAGTATGCTTCTATTGTGAAGGTGCCTTGGCCGTGCGGAAGAGTATGCTTCTATTGTGAAGGTGCCTTGGCCGTGCGGAAGAGTATGCTTCTACCGTGAAGGTGCCTTGGCCGTGCGGAAGAGTATGCTTCTACTGTGAAGGTGTCTTGGCCGTGCGGAAGAGTATGCTTCTACTGTGAAGGTGTCTTGGCCGTGCGGAAGAGTATGCTTCTACTGTGAAGGTGCCTTGGCCGTGCGGAAGAGTATGCTTCTACTGTGAAGGTGCCTTGGCCGTGCGGAAGAGTATGCTTCTACTGTGAAGGTGCCTTGGCCGTGCGGAAGAGTATGCTTCTACGTGAAGGTGCCTTGGCCGTGCGGAAGAGTATGCTTCTATTGTGAAGGTGCCTTGGCCGTGCGGAAGAGTATGCTTCTACTGTGAAGGTGCCTTGGCCGTGCGGAAGAGTATGCTTCTACCGTGAAGGTGCCTTGGCCGTGCGGAAGAGTATGCTTCTATTGTGAAGGTGCCTTGGCCGTGCGGAAGAGTATGCTTCTATTGTGAAGGTGCCTTGGCCGTGCGGAAGAGTATGCTTCTACGTGAAGGTGCCTTGGCCGTGCGGAAGAGTATGCTTCTACTGTGAAGGTGCCTTGGCCGTGCGGAAGAGTATGCTTCTACTGTGAAGGTGCCTTGGCCGTGCGGAAGAGTATGCTTCTACTGTGAAGGTGCCTTGGCCGTGCGGAAGAGTATGCTTCTACTGTGAAGGTGTCTTGGCCGTGCGGAAGAGTATGCTTCTACTGTGAAGGTGCCTTGGCCGTGCGGAAGAGTATGCTTCTATTGTGAAGGTGCCTTGGCCGTGCGGAAGAGTATGCTTCTATTGTGAAGGTGTCTTGGCCGTGCGGAAGAGTATGCTTCTATTGTGAAGGTGCCTTGGCCGTGCGGAAGAGTATGCTTCTACCGTGAAGTGTTGTCTTGGTGGGGCGTGAAGGTGCCTTGGCCGTGCGGAGAGTATGCTTCTACTGTGAAGGTGCCTTGGCCGTGCGGAAGAGTATGCTTCTACTGTGAAGGTGTCTTGGCCGTGCGGAAGAGTATGCTTCTATTGTGAAGGTGTCTTGGCCGTGCGGAAGAGTATGCTTCTACTGTGAAGGTGCCTTGGCCGTGCGGAAGAGTATGCTTCTACTGTGAAGGTGTCTTGGCCGTGCGGAAGAGTATGCTTCTACTGTGAAGGTGCCTTGGCCGTGCGGAAGAGTATGCTTCTACCGTGAAGGTGCCTTGGCCGTGCGGAAGAGTATGCTTCTACTGTGAAGGTGCCTTGGCCGTGCGGAAGAGTATGCTTCTACCGTGAAGGTGCCTTGGCCGTGCGGAAGAGTATGCTTCTACCGTGAAGGTGTCTTGGCCGTGCGGAAGAGTATGCTTCTACCGTGAAGGTGCCTTGGCCGTGCGGAAGAGTATGCTTCTATTGTGAAGGTGCCTTGGCCGTGCGGAAGAGTATGCTTCTACGTGAAGGTGCCTTGGCCATGCGGAAGAGTATGCTTCTACGTGAAGGTGCCTTGGCCGTGCGGAAGAGTATGCTTCTACTGTGAAGGTGCCTTGGCCGTGCGGAAGAGTATGCTTCTACGTGAAGGTGCCTTGGCCGTGCGGAAGAGTATGCTTCTATGTGAAGGTGCCTTGGCCGTGCGGAAGAGTATGCTTCTACTGTGAAGGTCTTGGCCGTGCGGAAGAGTATGCTTCTACTGTGAAGGTGCCTTGGCGTGCGGAAGAGTATGCTTCTACTGTGAAGGTGCCTTGGCCGTGCGGAAGAGTATGCTTCTACTGTGAAGGTGCCTTGGCCGTGCGGAAGAGTATGCTTCTACTGTGAAGGTGCCTTGGCCGTGCGGAAGAGTATGCTTCTACTGTGAAGGTCTTGGCCGTGCGGAAGAGTATGCTTCTACTGTGAAGTGCCTTGGCCGTGCGGAAGAGTAGGCTTCTTACTGTGAAGGTGCCTTGGCGTGCGGAAGAGTATGCTTTCTACTGTGAAGGTGCCTTGGCCGTGCGGAAGGAGTATGCTTACTGTGAAGGTGCTTTGCCGTGCCGGAAAGAGTATGCTTCTATTGTGAAGGTGACTGGGCCGTGCGGAAGGTATGACTTCTATTGTAAGGTGCCTTTGGCCATGGGAAGAGTATGCTTCTATTGTGAAGGTGCCTTGCCGTGCGGAAGAGTATGCTTCTACTGTGAAGGGCCTTGCGTGCGGAAGAGTATGCTTCTTTGTGAGGGCCTTGGCCGTGCGGAAGAGTATGCTTTATTGTGAAGGTGCCTTGGCCATGCGGAAGAGTAAGAGTATGCTTCTACTGTGAAGGTGCCTTGGCCGTGCGGAAGAGGCTGCTTCTATTGTGAAGTTTGCCTGGTCCATGCGGGAAGAGTAGCTTCTATTGTGAAGGTGCCTTGGCGTTGCGAAAGAGATGCTTCTACCGTGAAGTGCCTGGCCGTGCGGAAGATTATGCCTTCTCTTGTGAAGGTGCCTTGGCCGTGCGGAAGAGTATGCTTCTACGTGAAGGTGCCTTGGCCGTGCGGGAAGAGTATGTGCTTCTACCGTGACGGTGCCCTTGGCCGTGCGAAGAGTAAGCCTTCTACTGTGAGGTGCCCTTGGCCGTTGCGGAAGAGTATCCTTCTACTGTGAAGGTGTCTTGGCCGTGCGGAAGAGTATGCTTCTACCGTGAAGGTGCCTGGCCGTGCGGAAGAGTATTGCTTCTACGTGAAGGTGCTTGGCCGTGCGGAAGAGTATCCTTCTACCGTGAAGGTGTCTTGGCCGTGCGGAAGAGTATGCTTCTACGTGAAGGTGCCTGGCCGTGCGGAAGGAGTATGCTTCTACTGTGAAGGTGTCTTGGCCGTGCGGAAGAGTATGCTTCTAACGTGAAGGTGCCTTGGCCGTGCGGAAGAGTATGCTTCTACTGTGAAGGTGCCTTGGCCGTGCGGAAGAGTATGCCTTCTACTGTGAAGGTGTCTTGGCCGTTGCGGAAGAGTATGCTTCTATTGTGAAGGTGCCTTGGCCGTGCGGAAGAGTATGCCTCTACTGTGAAGGTGCCTTGGCCGTGCGGAAGAGTATGCTTCTACTGTGAAGGTGCCTTGGCCGTGCGGAAGAGTTACCTTCTACTGTGAAGGTGTCTTGGCCGTGCGGAAAGAGTATGCTTCTATTGTGAAGGTGCCTTGGCCGTGCGGAAGAGTATGCTTCTACTGTGAAGTGCCTTGGCCGTGCGGAAGAGTATGCTTCTACTGTGAAGTTGCCTTGGCCGTGCGGAAGAGTCTTCTCTACTGTGAAGGTGTCTTGGCCGTGCGGAAGAGTATGCTTCTACCGTGAAGGTTGCCTTGGGCCGTGCGAAGAGTATGCTTCTACTGTGAAGGTTGCCTTGGCCGTCGGGAAGAGGAGAAGAGTATCCTTGTATACTGTTGACGGTTTGTCCTTGGCCGTGCGGAAGAGTATGCTTCTATTGTGAAGGTGCCTTGGCGTTGCGGAAGAGTAGCTTCTACTTGTGAAGGTTGCCGTTGGCCGATGCGGAAGGAGTAATCCTTCCTACTGTGAAGGTTGTCTGGCCGTGCGAAGAGTATTGCTTCTACTGTGAAGGTGCTTGGCCGTTGCGGAAGAGTATGATTCTTACTGTGAAGGTGTCTTGGCTGTGTGCGGGTAAAAGAGTCTGCTTCTTACTGGTGAAGGTGTCTGTGTCGTTGCGGAAGAGTATGCTTGCTACTGTTGAAGGTGGCCTTGGCCCGCTGCGGAAAGAGTTATCCTTCTACTGTGAAGGTGTCTTGGCCCGTGCGGAAGAGTATGCTTATACTGTGATGAAGGTGCCTTGCGTGCGGTAAGAGTATGCTTCTACTGTGATGAAGGTTTGCCTCTGGCCGGCGGAAGAGTATCCTTCTACCGTGAAGGTGTTCTTGGCGTGCGGTAAGAGTATGCTTCTACCGTGAAGTGAAGGTGCCTTGGCCGTTTTGCGGAAGAGTTATGGCTTCTACTGTGACGGTTGTCTTGGTGCGTTGCGGGCAAGTGAGTATGCTTCTTACTGTGAAGGTGCCTTGGCCGTGCGGAAGAGTAGCTTCTATTGTGAAGGTGCCTTGGCCGTGCGGAAGAGTATGCTTCTACTGTGAAGGTGCCTTGGCCGTGCGGAAGAGTATGCTTCTACCGTGAAGGTGCCTTGGCCGTGCGGAAGAGTATGCTTCTACCGTGAAGGTGCCTTGGCCGTGCGGAAGAGTATGCTTCTACTGTGAAGGTGCCTTGGCCGTGCGGAAGAGTATGCTTCTACTGTGAAGGTGCCTTGGCCGTGCGGAAGAGTATGCTTCTACTGTGAAGGTGTCTTGGCCGTGCGGAAGAGTATGCTTCTACTGTGAAGGTGCCTTGGCCGTGCGGAAGAGTATGCTTCTACCGTGAAGGTGCCTTGGCCGTGCGGAAGAGTATGCTTCTACTGTGAAGGTGTCTTGGCCGTGCGGAAGAGTATGCTTCTATTGTGAAGGTGCCTTGGCCGTGCGGAAGAGTATGCTTCTACTGTGAAGGTGTCTTGGCCGTGCGGAAGAGTATGCTTCTACTGTGAAGGTGATGCGGAAAACTGAGGCTTCCCAGCAGGGCAGGGAGCTGTCCAATCTGCTTTTCCAGATGGGCTACCTGGCAGTGGGGTGGAGACTGAGGAGTTGATGCCTTAATCCTTGCTCATGGTTCAGCAGATACCAGTTCGGTGAAAAGCAAGAATTAATGGTAATTTTTAGAAACTTTAGTGAAACTAATGTGGATCACTAACCTTCTAGGAGCCATGTGTGAGCATGGTGGGGTGATAATTAAGCTGATGCACACCCTGTCCCGAGGAACCCGTGGCTGTGGGCACACCACTCTCGCAGGGCTGACACAGGCAGGCCATCACAGGGAAAAGTCCATCGGGGTCGGCGTGTGGAGACAGCTGGACAGCAGACAGAGCCGGTCACTGCTGCTGAGCACAAGGTGGTATTGTCGTTCGCTCACTTCGTGCTTGTGCTCAGGGCACTGCTCAGCCACCTCCTTACTGCTCTGGCTCTAGGAGGCCCGAGGCTGTGCTCTCACATAGGGTGCCCAGGACTTAGCCCAGGGCCTGGGTCATGGCAGCTTCTAAATATGTGTCCTATAATATCGGTATGGAAGGATGGGGAAAGTATCGCTCCACATGAACAATGAATATGAAGGCGTTATCACATGATGAGCTGTCCTGCAGTGCTAGAGTCTGAGAGAAACCAGCCCGACTGAGAGCAAGTTACAAACAACCTACAGGGAGCGCCTTCCTGGCAGGGAACGGTAAATGTTGAGTCATGTGCCAACTCTTCGGGGCTAACATTCCCAGAATATTTGACACAAGATACTTATGTTCTCTTCATCTCCCCAAATATTCTTCTCAGGGGCTCTTTGTGCCCATAAGATAGTGCAGAGAGGTCAGACCCAGCCTGGCTTCATCCAGGAGATCTGAGCTCTAAATGCACGGCCAGCTGACAGCTGTGCAGAAATCCCGTCTCCGGGGAGCTTTTGTTGAGACAGACTCAGGCACCAGTTCCTAAAATAAGTGGCGTCTGCCCTCCTAGCCTGGCCCCCAAGGAGCCCTTAGAGATGCAGGCAGCGGCTCTCAGCCCTGCTGGGGACAGACCTGTCATCCTGTTCCCAGAGCCCACTGAGGGCAAGGGAGGCCAGGAAGCACCGGTGACACTTGAAAAGTCCCATGGCCCACAGCCTAGGCCCTTTGTACACCAGCTCCCAGAACCAAAGAGAAGGCCTGGAAGCAGTGCCCAGAAGTGGAGAGGCAGGAGGAGGACCCCTGGGCTCCTGCAAGAAGTCAGAAAAACTTGCCAGAAGCAGCCAAGCTTCCATACCCTGCTGTGAAGCCTGTGGGCAGACCAGACCAGGCTCTGATTTGCTGAGGGAGTGACCCACCTGGGGAACTGCCTCTACCTGACCCCCGCCACTGTAATCCCACACGACTTCCCATCTTGCTCCAAAACTGGCCCTTAGCTCCAAAAAGGTCAAGGTGCTCAGCACTCTGTAAGACCACACGCATTCAGGCTCCAGACTTGGTTCCAACCTGGAATGCCATCCCCTCTACTGTTTCCAATTCTTGGCCCAACCCTACTCAGCCCCAGGCCTCCTCGCTGACTCTGCCCAGCAGACCATGTCACTGAGAGGCAGAGCTTGGGGTGGTCCTTCCTGCTCTCATACTCCATAAGCATCTTCTTTGTGGGAACTGGATCCCCTCTCCACTCTTCCTCTTTTTTTTTCCTCCTGTATCTACAGGGTGGGGGAATGCAGGAGGTACTCCTTCCGAATACGCATTAAATAGCTCTATTCAGCATCATGTCCCTGTGGGTAACCTCTCCTCCCACAGGTCAGTATGGGTTCCTCCATTCGTCTAGTAAGCATCCGAGTGTAGCAATGTCCCTGGCCCATGCTGCCTTTCCTGCCCCTTCCCCCAGGGCAACTCCAGCAAATCATACAGCACCTGGCATGATGAACTGCCTAGTGTCTACCTTATTCCTGCAAATGTCACAGCCAAAGGCTCCTGGAGGACAGGGCCACATAGAAGATCGCTCTGGAATGACATATTCCAGTTAATACCTTTTGGTGGGAAGGAGTAAAATTAAACACAAAAAACTTTTTCACCTCAAGACCACAAGGCTTTCTTTGGAAAAGTGTCCTTCCACGGGAAAGAGGAACTTGCCATCTGCCTGGGAAGATGTGCAGTTGGCAGTGTGCCCCTAAGTCTCTCAGATCCCAGCAGGCCACCACTGAGCAGTCGCTCCGCCACTCAGCGAACATCCGTCATGGAGGAGGCGGACGACCACAGCACTGTGGGGCTGACAGCAGCTGAAGAGTAATTTCAGGGACAGCATCACAAGCTGAGCAGAGCCCGCCTGAGCATTTTCAGGCAAAAGGAGATGTTCTGGACTACTGACATTATTGCGGTTGAGAATTTAACAGCAAGCATAAGAGCTTAATTACTGGGCTTGTTAAAGCTACTTGATATAATATATGCTGACAATATACACTGGCAACGTTCACCTAAATGTTTTTAATAAGCAGCTGAAGACTTCTGTAATAGCACTATATTTAGCTACAGTTTAGCTCTTTTCCCAGCAGTTTCTGCCACCAAGTGGGTAATGAAGACAATGCCACCAAGGGCACCGCAGGAACAGACACTGACTGTGTGCACCGACTCTCTCAGTTCCCACGTCAGAGGGAAGGGCCCCCACCAGCCTTGCCCTGACGCCCTAAAACACTTAACGTTTATTCATTCTTTTAATCCTTACAATACTAGGATGTGGGTACCAGTTATTACCCCCATCTTATAGATTGGGAAATGAAGGCAAAGAAAAATCAGTAACTTGTCCAAAGCCATACACAGGAAGTAAGTGATCAGGCCAGCAGTCAAACCCAGACCTCCTGGTTCCAAAGCAATGTCTTCACCTGTCCCCATTGCCTCTCCCCACCTATCCCTCACAAGGAAGGGCCTTTGAGTGTGCTTGTCCTGTGTGCACCATCACCAAGCTCAAGGCAGGGAATGACTGATGCCAGCCAGCAATGTCACTATAGTTACAAAAAAGAAGCTCCCCATAACTGGAAAGGTTTCTATCTATAGTTTTGGTTCAGTGTTGAGAACAAGGGCCTGCACTTCTAAAGGCCGGGGAGCTCACTGGAAGGCTCTGCACAGCTGCTGCTGGCTCCATGCGTGCTCCTGCATTAATGAGGCCACAGGTTCTCTGGAGGGGGCCAGCCAGCAGGACCTGACTACTAGAACCTGTACCTGCAGGTGGGGGCAGAGGCAGTCCTGAATTCTAGCACTGTTCCAGGGGCACCTCCAAACCATGTCTTGTAACTACTGGTTCTGACACAGCTTCATCTAGTTTCACAGCCAACCTCCTGGCATGCTGTGAGATGGGGCTGGCGACCTGTTTGACTGTCACTCTTGCTGTCTTAAGTGAAATATTTCCCAGGCAGATATGCCTCTCCGGCTGCTGAAATTTGAGCTGGGTGCCCCCCTCACCCCTCCAGAAGGATGCCACCAGGCGAGGGGTGGCAGCAGAGAGGGCCTGCATGCTCTGTGCCTTTCCACATTTACTTCTGCTGTGGCAGAAGCCAGCTCCTGGAGGGCAGGGACTTGGTCTGCCACATCCCTTGCCTAGCACACTGTAGGTACTCAGTTAACACATAATTTTAACAAAGGTATTTGGCTAAAAGTCGATGACCTTTTGTCCAATACATAGGGGAAAAATGTGTTGACAGAATTTTGAGCTTCTTGTCCATCTTTTTTTTAAACTTGGGCAACTGTGATCACTTGTCTACGTCACAGTATCTATCACTGTGATCATTTGTTTATAAAATGACTTCATGCTAGTCCCCAGCAAACACCAGGGCATCACCTTCATCTCTTCTACCACTAGAGCCTCCTGTGTCACAGAAGCACCCATGTGGATGCTGCCATCCATGTTCTTATCTTGTCCTGGCAGCCCTCCTTAGAGGCCAACAGTATCCCCCACTTCACAGATGAAGATCGCAAGGCTCAGATCAGTTGAGCAACTTGCCCAAAGTCACACAGCTAGCACCAGCACAGCTGGAATCAGAGCTCAGAGTTTTCTAACTGCAAAGCCTCCTTTTCTTTCTTTATTTTTTGAGATCGAGTCTTGTTCTGTTGCCCAGGCTGGAGTGCAGTGACGCAGTCTCGGCTCACTGCAACCTCTGCCTTCCGGATTCAAGCAATTCCCCTGCCTCAGCCTCCCAAATAGCTGGTGTTACAGGTGCCTGTCACTACGTCCGGCTAATTTTTTGTATTTTTAGTAGAGATGGGGTTTCACCATGTTGGCCAGGCTGATCTTGAACTCCTGACCTCATGATCTACCCGCATCGGCCTCCCAAAGTGCTAGGATTACAGGCGTGAGCCACTGCTCTCAGCCATGCAAAGCCTCTTTCCGTGAAGGCCAGGAAAGCTCCAGGGGTTTTGCCACAGGGACAAAATTAGACCAAAAATTGACCTCCTATATAATCCCAGATGCTCACTAGGCTGAGGTGGGAGGATAGCTTGAGCCCAGGAGATCAAGGCTTCAGTGAGCCATGACGGTGCCACTGCACTCCAGCCTGCGCTCTCAAGACGTCAACTGTTAAAAAAAAAAAAAAAAAGATTGACTTTCCATTAACTAGCAGGCAGGAAAAGTTAAGTGGGACTCAGGAACAACACCCTCCGCCCCCACAAAAAAAAAAAAAAACACACAAAATAATTTAATCAGGAAGACAGCCACTCACAGGTACAAACTGGCAGCAGATTCTCAAACAAGTTTGAAGGCGTTTGGCCCTCTGGCCACTTGCCTGTCCTGTCCAGCGTGATGTCAAATCACAGCCCTCCGTGTTTCTACATAAAACTCAACAGTAAAGTGCCTCGTAGGATAAGCTGAGCAATTAGCATCTGTCTCTCCCACCCACATCATGGCAAACACAAAAAGGAAGCTGATCGCCAAGATCTTTCATAAACACCCCTAATCTCTTTAAGTATCAGACTTTCCTAGCAAGGTAAGTTTACTGCCTTCGATGATGGCTAAGGCGTACCTGAACTGCCTAAAAACAAGTGTCCACACCTTTTCTGCTACTATCTAGGTCTGACTACAAATCCCTGGCTGGTTTTGGGGTATGTTCACCTCATTTCCCAACCTCCACCAAAAAAACCAAAGGGCCTGCCAGACACGATTGGCCTGGCCACTTCATTCACTGGAAGAAAGCAGGTGCATTACCTCCCAGAAGCTGTCGCTGGACACTTCTACTCCAACGGAATCATCATACGTGACAGACATTTCTTCAAAGGCTGAGGGAGCAGCAAGGTATACTTAGTCAGGGGTCAACTTCGGATGCTCAAAATCTGTAGACAAACCTATGAACGAAAAATATGTATCATAGTGGTTTTTAAATGCCCAAGGTAAAGAAACAAGTCATCTCTATTTCACAACTTCCCATTTCTAATCACTGCCTTCAGTACCGGGTGGTCTATAATATTTCCTTTAGGTGGGAGAAAGCCAGTAGACTCTAACCAACTCTGGGCGGATATGTGTATGTCTGTGTGTGCATGGTGGGTGATGGGGGCAGGGGGTGCGTGTGCATAAAATCAGGCAGAGCCCCTGGATCTTTGGGCTTGCCTATCCCGGCCTACTCTACCTAACTGGTAGGGCTAGGACCTGGGATAAAACATGAGTGGAGGTAATCCCACCTCTGACACCCGACTCCCCTCTCCAGAGTGTCTACCACATTCCACTTGTGTTGAGCACCGTCCCCACTCAACTCCACCTTTACTGACTCAGCCACTGAAGCCCCAAATTCAGACCAGTTTATTCTGACACCGTGTGTGGCTCAGCTGGAAAGCTAAATGGATCACTTCTGAGAAACAGATTCAGCAATCTACAATCCAGGCAAGAGTAAAGGCGGCAATTATTTCCCCTGCTGGAGGGAAGAAACTGAAGGACTCCCATAAGCACAAACCACACCTTGCTAGTGTGATGACCTGTCCACAGCCGAGATGAAACTGTCTGACTTTTTGGTAAAAAGGTGACTCCATCTTTCTTTACCTTACCCTGTGTTCAGAACACACAGCCAGAGATCCAAGACATTCCTCACTGCCACAGTCAACAGTCCAAAGCCTTAGCTTAGCAACAGGAAGGGGTGAGACAGAGTGGCCAACTTGTTTTGAGCACCAACAAGGTGCAAGACTTTGTTCTAGGTCCTGTTCCATATGTTATCACATGACTCTTCATGATTCTCTGTGAGACAACCTGGAATTGTAGTCAGAAACACAGACTCCAGAGTCAGGCTGCCTAGGCTTGAATTCCAGACCCATTACTTATGAGCTGGGCAACAGTGGGCAAGTTACCTACCCTCTCTGTGCCTCGAGTGCCTTATCTGTAAAAGAGAGACAACAGCCGGGCACAGTGGCTCGCGCCTGTAATCCCAGCACTTTGGGAGGCCAAGGCGGCCAGATCACCTGAGGTCAGGAGTTCGAGGCCAGCCTGACCAAGACAGAGAAATCCCGTCTCTACTAAAAATAAAATTAGCCAAGTGTGGTGGCGCATGCCTGTAATCCCAGCTACTAGGGAGGCTGAGGCAGGAGAATCGCTTGAACCCAGGAGGTGGAGGTTGCAGTGAGCCTAGATCATGCCATTGCATTCCAGCCTGGGCAACAAGAGCAAAACTCCATCTCAAAAAAAAAAGAGACAATAACGGAACCTACAACAGAGAATTGCTGTGAGTCAAATACATACAAGAGCTTAAAACAATACTTGGCCCTTAGTAAGTGCTACGAACTCACTAAGTACCATGATATACCCTTAGTAAGTGCTACGAACATAGTAAATAACGAATTGTTGCCACTATTATTATTATATAGTAATTATCATTACTATCATTACTTCTGTCTCTATTTTAAAGTCAAGGAAATTGATGTTCAGTAATTTGTCCACAGTTGTTCAAGTAATGGGTGGTGGAGACTAGTATTCGACACCAGCTCTGCCTGCTTGCTAAGGTAATATTCTCTCCATTACACCAAGATGTTTTCCAAAAACAATCTCAAAGTTAAGTAAATCAGGCTTCCCATAACCTAAAATTGGATCGCTAATTAAAAGGCTCAATCTGGTGGATTGCAGAGCTCCTAAAGGTAAAACACTGCTGTGTAGCAAGAGAGACAAAGTCCACAACAGATAACGGTACTTCAAAGCCAAGTCCTACAAAGACATTGCCGCTGTGAGGAGACAGTTACAGGACTAAGATGCGTGCATGATCCTAACCAGGCTCTCATGGAGAGAACTCCAGCAAGGGCTTCTCCCACGCTGGTTGGGGCTCTGCTCCATAATCATAGGGGCAGTGTGTCGTTTGAACCACTAGGATTCACAGAGGCTGGACAGGCCACCTGGCCTGGGCCCTGATGCCACCTCTCACAGCAATTTTTTTTTTTTTTTTTTGAGGTGGAATCTGGCTCTGTTGCCCAGGCTGGGGTGCAGTAGTGCAATCTCAGCTCACTGAAACCTCTGCTTCCCAGGTTCAAGCAACTCTAGTGTCTCAGCCTCCCCAGTAGCTGGGATTACAGGCATGCGCCACCACGCTTGGCTAAGTTTTGTATTTTTTAGTAGAGATGGGGTTTCCGCCATGTTGGCCAGGCGGTCTCAAACTCCTGACCTCAAGTGATCCACCCACCTTGCCCTCCCAAAGTGCTAGGATTACAGGTGTGAGCCTTTTTTCTATGGACTCCTATGCTACTAGCCAGGGTCCTCCTGGAGTTGCCTCACCCCATGTTTCAGCAGCAGAAAGTTTTCTACCCAGAGCAGCTGGTCTCTGCTCCCGGCTTCTCAGGGAACAGCAGGGCTTTGGGCTCAGGTGAGTCTCAAAGTGGCCCAATCAAGCTGCCAGCTGGGCTGCCTGGCCAGCCATGGGAGAAGCTGCAGGGAAGAGCAGGCCCCTGCTCCAGACTGAGAGGCAGCTTGACACCTGAGCCACTTGGGCAGAGGAATTTAGATTCAGTCTGGAGACAGCTGTGGTCTTGACACAGTTTTGCACAAGACTGATTGACGGACTGACTGACTGGCTGATTGACTGACAAAGCGTCTTGTCTGTCATCCAGGCTGGAGTGCAGTGGCATGATCACAGCTCACTGCAGCCTCGAACTCATGGGCTCAAGCAATCCTCTCGTCTCAGCCTCCTGAGTAGTTGGGACTATAGGCACGTGCTACTACACCCAGCTAGTTAAAAAAAAAAAAAAAATTGTGTGTGGAAACTGGGGTGTCACTGTTACCCAGGCTGGTCTCAAACTCCTGGGCTCAAGCGATCCTCCTGCCTTGGCCTCCCAAATTGCTGAGATTACATGAATGAGCCACCACACCGGGCCTAAGATTTAAGAGCCCACTTAAGTGCCAGGAGCCAAGGAGAGGCTCAGCACAGTGGTCAGCCTTTAGGAGTAAGAGCCTGAATCACTGGGCAGAGAGGTAATATAATCAAGATCATGGGTCTGTCAAGGGCATCAAACAGGATATATGCTCTTAGCTGACCAAAAGGAACAAGGAACAACCAGCAAGGGAAAGGGACATTCTCCGGTCACACGGTAGCAGAGCTGGGAAAGGCCCATACTTGTTCACTTTCCTTCTGTCTGGGACCAGGATCTCATCACAGCACTGTACGCGGCAACAGTGATATCCTGTAGAATGCCTTCAGGTGCAATGAGGGACAAGCATACCCCACGGGCATCCTCTGTGGCCACAGCTCAATCTGTGATGCCATCAGCTCAACCACCCCCATGTGTATTACTTAGAGTTCATCTTAATGCTCAGCCAGCTGCTCCCTGTCACACATCTGTCACCTCCCAACTTAGACATTCTCCAAGATTATATACATCTTTATTAATTTAAGTAAAACAGAATTAGGAAGACAAATCTCTTTTTATAAAATGGCACAAGGCATTTCAGACCCAATAGAAACGACTTTAGGAAGCTCTGCACCGCCACTTCAGTTCTTGAGCTGGAATAATTCATAATCAACTACACTTTCATCTGAACCCTCTAAGCACATCTTATACAAGGTCTCATTGAACTGTGCAGTCAGAATCCAGCAAAGATATTTGAAGCCCTAAGGGGACACTGAGGCAAGGTATAGAAAACCCAAAGAGACAGAGACTGTGAGGGGAAGAAATGAAAGTCTTCTGCCCAAAGAGTCAGTGAGGTAATGCAGACGAGGTGCCCATGGAGAAGGCCTGGGACGGTGGAAGGCGGGAAATCCCAGCTCTACCACAGGCCAGCTGGGTGACCTCAGAAAGCCATGTCATTTCTCTGAGCCCCAGTTCCTGAGCTGTGCTTTACCAGGTTTCAGTGAAGGTTAAATGAGATGAAGGTCTCAGTGCCCCCAGGTCACAGGCCATGGCTGGGCCTCCCTCAATGGGAGCATTGTCCTTGGCCCGCACCCTGGGCTCCAAAGTGTCCTTGCTACTTTCTTCGGCTCCCCAGTCACAAGGAACGCAGGTAAAGAGGAGGACCTGGGGGACAAGAATCTGCACCAAAAAGAAAACCCAACTGATAGCACACCCGCAGCCAAGCTGGGAACTCATTTCTGATGTTCACAGAGCAACAACCTGTGGGAGGATGGGGGTTTGGGAGGGGGGCGCTTGAGCGCAGGCACCGAGCTGAGTTCTCAGTGACAACTCCTAAGTCCCCTCTCTCCTGCCCCTGCTCTGGGACACGAGCAGCAGGGGCCCTGTCCAACCGCCTCGTCCCTCCCATGGAGCCCCGCACCAGCCTCAGCGTATGGGACTCTCCTGGCTCCCCGCTCTCACCCTGATGAGCCTCCCTTTCCTCTCCCAACCACTTGCACACCTTGCAGTTCACTCTATGGCTCCTCCCATCCCTCCCAGCACTGATCTGTGGAACTCCCATGACTTCAAACGTCATCCATGTGCAGGGACACACCAGCAGCTCTCAAGAGGCAGCCTCTCAACCCAATAAGAAGGCAATTTCCTCGCAGGCACGGAGAAGGTCCAGCAGTGACGAAAGTCACCTGGCACACACCCGACACCCTAAAAGTGATAGCCATTGTTCTTAGAATCACCAGAGCAAGCCACCCAAAGGTTCTGAGAAATGTTGGTGACTGAGACTGGGTTTGATTTTTGTTTCCCCGTCATTGTTTCTACTGGGATAAGCACTTTTGGTGAGGCTGCCACCTACCACTGTGACCTTGCCACCAGCCCTCCCTTCTTCAACAGCAAAGAGGCCAGTCATACCCACCCCTATGGCGACTTCTCATGTGCCAGACGCTGTGCCCCATGCACTACATGCATGCACTCCATTTAGTCCTAACAACTCTATGGGGTAGCGGTTTCGCCATGGGCACTGTCAAAGCAAGGAACCTGGGGCACAGAAAGGGTTAGGAGCTTGCCCAAGCAGAGGAGCTGAGACCTTAATAAAGGCAGGCTGACAGCAGTCATGCTCTTCACCACTGATCTTAACCACCTCAGTGCTGAGTTCAAATATTCTAGAACATACAACATGAAAAACTAAACATAGGTCAGACATGGTGGCTTAAGCTTGTAATCCCAGCGCTTTGAGAGGCCAAGGCAGGAGGAACGCCTGAGTCCAGGAGCTCAAGACCAGCCTGGGCAACATAGTGAGATCCTATCTCTACAAAAAGTAGAAAATAAAAAAAATTAGCCAAGTATGGTGGCACGCACCTGTGGTCCCAGCTACTCGCGAGGCTGAGGTGAGAGGATTGCTTGAGCCCAGGAGGTCAAGGTTGCAGTGAGCTATTACTGGGCCACTGCACTCCTGCCTGGGCAACAGAGCAAGACCCTATCTCAAAAAAACCAACCAAACAAAAAAAAAGTGAACATGCACTGCTCTGCGCTGTGCCGTGACGAACTACCACTACAGTCCTATTTCCAGGCAGAGTCTGTCGATCTTGGCCTTTCAGGTGGTGTTATTAAGCCACAGTGGTTTCATCTGCATTTCCTCACTGATTGGTGCTCTGTGCCCTTTTCTTTTTCTTTTTAGAGATGGGATCTCACTATGTTGCCCAGGCTGGCCTGGAACTCCTGGGCTCAAGGGATCCTCCTGCCTCAGCCTCCCAAGTAGCTAGGACTACAGAGTGTGTGCCACTGCCTGGCTATGCCCTACCTTTTTATGCCTTAATGGTCCCATTTGTTGCACGAGAACACTCAGTCCCAGGGCAACTGTATTTAAATATAATGTTTACCGTACCAATATTACCCCCACTTGCCTGGCAGAATCATGGTGAGGGTCAACTGAGAAGGATGTAAAAATGCTTTGTAAAGTAAAAATGTCCTTTGCAACTATCAGTTGCTACGGTGGGCATGACCCCATCCTGAGTAGGAACCAGCTGCAGACCAGGGCCACTGCAGACAGGCCACACCCTAGAATAGCCATGCTCAACCTCACAGGGAGTCCAAGGAGCTAGAAGAGCTGCCTCATGGCACCATGTAGTGTTCAAAAGCTATTCGATGACTGCATTTCGTCCCCCAAAGACAGCTGTCTTGCCTGGAGTCTGCCATGTTTGCATCAAATCAAGCAAGACTGCTTTACCCGGATGTAGTTCTGCTGCTCCACCTGGGAGTCCAGGCTATGAATTTTGTAGAAGTGGGATAAACCACCATCCAAGCAGCTACCAGCTACTCAGTACCTCTCAGCGCCAACAGGTGGGTAAGATGAGTTTCAGATATATTATTTTTGTACCTCAAAAATCCTACAAAAGATGTATTATTGTCTCCATTTGATGAAAAGGCAACCAAGATACAGATAATTCAAATCACTGGTCACAGACCCACAGCTCATAAGTGCTAGGCTGGGACTCAACCCAGACCATTGGACTCCATGCTGCCCAATTCCAGCAAGACACCACATGCCCAGCTACCAGGCATTTCCAGAATCTGGCAATCCTTGGCAGCGAAAAGAAGAAACGCCAGGAAGATTATTCAGAGTCCCACCCACCTGCCAGGGAGGCTGAAGCCGTAGGGCTTCCGCATTGATCCTGATCTCTACCACATCCCCAAAGGCGTCGGGCCTGTCAGGAAGTACCACTCAGAATTTTTTTTGACACACACATGTCCTTAACCATAAAAATGAATCTGCTTGCAGCACCCTTTGAGCTGAAGAAATATGTAAGCTGAGGAGACTGAGAGCGATTGTTTCTTCAAAAGGCGGTCAGGTAGGGCATGTTTCCTGGCTCTGCTTCATTCATTCTTCCAGGTTGAGCCCACTACAATGACCTTGACCATACCTGTGCACATGTGTGGGACAAGCTGCTCTCTAATGCCAAACAGTGCTGGAACTTTGAAAATCAATGCAAAAAATATATAAATGTGTATTTAGTAATTAATTGGGGGCTTCTCATCTGGAAGGTAAAGTTCCTGGGAAGAGAGTATGATATTGAGTTGAAAATGAGTCTCAGTTCCACCTCTGTAATTTAGCTTTTGTCCCCTCTGAGAGCCACTGTCCTCATCTGTAAGGCAGTACAACCGGGGCTCTCATTACCTCCCAGGGTATTAAGAGGCTCAGGGGTGACAGCTGTGAAAGAATTTTGAGAAAGTGCAAAGTGACAGACAAATGAGTCATCCCTGGTCTTTCCAACGACAGGGACTCATCTGGCACTTTTTTTGTACGTTTCAGACTGTCTGGCACCCAGTGGTGGACTAATTACTTCTTCCCAAAGCAACTGAACTCAGGCTGGGCGTGGTGGCTCACGCCTGTAATTCCAGCACTTTGGGAGGCCGAGGCAGGCGGATCACGAGATCAGGAGTTCAAGACCAGTCTGGCCAACATGGTGAAACTGTGTCTCTACTAAAAATACAAAAATTAGCTGGGTGTGGTAGCATGCAACTGTAATCTCAGCTACTCAGGAGGCTGAGGCAGGAGAATCACTTGAACCCGGGAAGTGGAGGTTGCAGTGAGCCAAGATCGCGCCACTGCACTCCAGCCTGGGCGACACAGCGATAATCCGTCTCAAAAACAAACAAACAAACAGACAAACAAAGAAACAAAAAAACTGAGCTCAGCCAGGCATAGTGGTTCACGCCTGGAAATCTTAACACTTCAAAAGACCAAAGCAGGTGGATCACTTGAGGCCAGCCTGGCCAACACAGTGAGACCCCCATCTCTATTTAAAAAAAAAAGAAAAGAAAAATTAGCAGGTGTGGTAGTACACACCTGTAGTCCCAGCTACTCAGGAAGCTGAGGTGAGAGGATCACTTGAGCCCAGGAGCTAGAGGCTGCAGTGAGCTACAATCATACTGCTGTACTCCAGGCTGGGTGACAGAGTGAGACCTGGTCTCTAAAAGAACTTTAAAAATTAAAAATAAGAAAAAATCTAAAAAAGAAAAAAAGAAATTGAGCTCCAATACCAGAATTCAAAGCTGAATGAGTTCTGTGAACTCTGAACAAGGGCTACACATGAGGGAGACTGTTCCTGCACACACTCCAGTCTTGAACTCGCTCTCACAAGGCTACCCTGGGTGCCTTGCAAGATGAACCAGAAGCATGCCATCAGAATTCCAACAAGTGATTTTGAAATAAACCTTTAGGATAGGGTGGTGTGTGCTGAGTTATTCTGGATTCTTTGCCATCACAATGGCAAAAACAGGTAAGAAAATATGTTTCCCATGTAGTTCCTCTGAATTTGTTTCTTCCCCAAAATAATGACATTACAGCGTTGCTATTATAGTGTCATTTTTTGGAAAGAAACAAATTCAAGGGAGGCAGACACACCTCCTTCTCCTTCCTCCCAAAGACCTGCTGAATTATGAGGCAGAAGCTGTAACAACCCAGAAACAAGGCCGTGCCGCCCGTGGTGGAGGACATGCTGGAAGAGAGTGGCCAGGTGTGCGCCGGGAGAAGAAGAAAACCACCTAAAAATGCCAGTGCTGGAGACAAGGCCTTAGGAACACCAAGCTCAGGGTTGAGAAATGCAAAGTTGTGAGTGGCAGGGGTGAGGGTTAATTATCATGAATTATCATGGTCTTTTTTTTTTTTTTTTGAGACAGAGTCTCGGTCTGTCACCCAGGCTGAAATGCAGTGGAGTGATCACAGCTCACTGCAGCCCCAACCTCCTCAGCTCAAGTGATTCTCCCACCTCGGCCTCCCCAGTAGCTGGAACCACAGGCATGCGCTACCATGCCCAGTTAATTTTTGTATTTGCAGTAGAGACAGGGTTTTGTCATATTGCCCAAGCTGGTCTTGAACTCCTGGGCTCAAGTAATCCACTGCATCTGGCCCAGGGTCATTTTAAAAACAGTATTTGGGCCGGGCACGGTGGCTCACGCCTGTAATCCCAGCACTTTGGGAGGCCAAGGTGGGCAGATCACGAGGTCAGGAGATAGAGACCATCCTGGCTAACACGGTGAAACCCCATCTCTACTAAAACTACAAAACGTTAGCCAGGCGTGGTGGCACGCGCCTGTAGTTCCAGTTACTCGGGAGGCTGAAGCAGGAGAATCATTTGAATCCAGGAGGCGGAGATTGCGCCACTGCACTCCAGCCTGGGTGACAGGGTGAGACTCGTCTCCAAAAAAAAAAAAAAAAAAAGCTGCATTTGGAGCCAAGCCATCAAGTGCAGATGACTTTCAGGGAAGCCCACCTGGGGCCTTGCCCAGGGCCACTCTCCCATTTAGGGGAAGGGCCAAGAAGGAACCAGCTCAGCTTCCTATGCCATCAGTCCTGTCCTTTCATAAAGTTCAAACTGACATCTGCGGAAAACAAATACTTGAGGGAACAAGAGAGAAATTCTAATGAAATCTGGTGAGAATTCTTGGAGAGACTCAAGGGTTATGTATCCATAAAACACAAACAGGCTGCTAAGAAAAGGGAGCAATGAGAAACCAGAAAAGAGCTTTTCTAACTTTTGGGAACTTCATTTAGAAGCTCTTTTTTTTTTTTTTTTTTTTGAGACAGAGTCTTACTCTGTCGTTGCCCAGGCTGGAGTGCAGTGGTGCGATCTCAGCTCACTGCAACCTCCGCCTCCCGGGTTCAAGCAATTCTCCTGCCTCAGCCTCCTAAGCAGCTGGGATTACAGGCGCTGCACCACCTTACCAGGCTAATTTTTGCATTTTTAGTAGAGACGGGGTTTCACCATGTTGGCCAGGCTGGTCTCAAACTCTTGACCTCAGGTGATCTACCTGCCTCGACCTCCCAAAGTGCTGGGATTAGAGGTGTGAGCCACCGCACCCTTTTGTTCTAAGGGGCACTTCTCAGGAATCTGGGAATCAGGGAATGACTGAGGTACTGAAACAGTTCCAGATCTCAGATTCCAGTGACTTCTGCTAACAATGTATGTAAGTACAGTGAGTCAGAGCCATTCCTTAGATGGTGTGCAGAGTCTCAGAGGTTAACAGAGGTTGCCAAGGTGCCCTTGGCACAGGCTGGAAGCTGGCATAACCTCCTTCCTCCCCTTTGGACTTGATAACAGATATCAGGTAAACAAGTGACGTATTATACAAGGACATCAAGCTCCCCCTTATTACCCTTAATTTATTCCACAACCAGACAAAATAATAGGTCATTTTTTAGGCCAAAAGGCTATTTTCATAAAGTAAGAACATTCTGAGTAAAAAGACCATGCTGCTCATCTCTCCTGAAAGCTGACCTCGGGAGAAAGCCCCTCCACCCCGCTCTAACCCTCTAACTGCAAAGGTAGGCAGAGGTGGACATCCTCGCTGCCACGGCCCCAGCACATCCAGCTGGCTGGGTTCTGGCTGCTCCACAGGCCTTGCATTGAGCACAGATTGACCTGCAGCTTGTTTCCTCTTCATTATGTGGGGGGAGATTTTTCAGTGGTTGGGAAATAATGATTTATTCTAAGCCACTGTTTGGGCCCAAGGTGAGAGGATCCTTTGATAAGGGACATATTTACCATGTGAACATCTACTATGTGCCAGGCACTCTCCTAAGCTTGGGGAGGGGCAGTGAACAAGGCAGACTGGGTCCCTGCCCTCCTGGGGCTGACATCCTACTAGGGCAGATTGGCACACGGCAAAGTAAAAACAGCTATATGGTGTGAAAAGCACCAGGACACAGAGAAGTAGGGCACTCTAAAAGCCCTGGGGGTGCGGGCGGGCTAACTGAGATAGAATGCGACCTCTCTGAGGACTGCAGGAAGATGGGCAGTGGGCATGAGAAGGACAGGGGAGGGGTCTTTCCGGCAAAGGCAGAGGGATTGAGTGTTGTGCCTGTCCCAGCACATAGCAAAGTGGATGCCCACATGCTTCTGTGGGGCCGGGTGCACTTTAGAAAGGACTAATCTGGTGTCATAGATAAGCTGCATGGTAACTCAAGAGTTTTGTACCCGTGCTACTGGTTTTAAAAATGAGAACATGGCCGGGCGCAGTGGCTCAAGCCTGTAATCCCAGCACTTTGGGAGGCCGAGACGGGCGGATCACGAGATCAGGAGATCGAGACCATCCTGGCTATCATGGTGAAACCCCCTCTCTACTAAAAAATACAAAAAAACTAGCCGGGCGAGGTGGCGGGCACCTATAGTTCCAGCTACTCCGGAGGCTGAGGCAGGAGAATGGCGTAAACCCAGGAGGCAGAGCTTGCAGCGAGCTGAGATCCGGCCACTGCACTCCAGCCTGGGCGACAGAGCGAGACTCCGTCTCAAAAAAAAAGAGAATATATTCATTTCATAATTGGCTGCAGAACTGTAGTTGTATGTATTGTTGCATGCCTTCTCAATGCATGACATATTTAACAATCCAACTTCAGTCTATTCTCAACAAGGTGACCCTCTCAAAATGCAAGGCAGACCACAGTGCTGCTCTTAAGCCCCTTGTGCAGAGTAAAAGCCCAGGTCCTCCCGGCCCACATCTGCTCACCTCCACTGAGCTACTTCGTCCTCAACTATTTCTTCTAAAAATTTACCCTGACTGGGCATAGTGGCTCACGCCTGTAATCCCAGCACTTTGAGAAGCCAAGGTGGGAAGTCTGCTTGAAGCCAGGAATTCAAGACCAGCCTAGGCAAGATGGTGAGATCTCACCTCTAAAATAAATAAAAAAATAAAATTAGCCAGGTGTGGTAGTGCACACTTGTGAGTCCCAGCTACTCAGCAGGCTGAGGCGGGAGGACTGCTTGAGCCCAGGAATTTGAGGCAGCAGTGAGTTACGACTGTGCCACTGCACTTTAATCTGAGTGACAAAGTGAGACCTGGTCTCTTAAAAATTAAAAAAAAAAAAAACCATGGAGAATACCAGACTTTGTTTCATGAATGGGCCCATACTGTAAGGAAGGGAGGTTCCCACAAGACCCCCCGCCCCAGCTTTAGGGAGTAGGGGAGGTGCATGAGCATCTCCGGACCGGCCTTGCCTCCAAAAAGCCAAAGAGATGACCAGACCCCCTGCATCTCTCCACTGTCACTGCCACTATCACCTCTCCTTTGTGTGGCTGCAGTCATCTTTCCCCTAACAGGGCTCCCAGCTTCCCACAGTAACTCAAGTGTTTCGTATCCGTGCTACTGTTTTTAAAAATTAGAACATACTATTTTCATACTTGTCCACAGAACTGTAGCTGTATGTATTGTTGCATGCCTTCTCAAAGCACGATATATTTAACAATCTGACTTCAGTCCACTCTCAACACAGTGACCCTCTCAAAATGCAAGGCAGACCACATGGCTGCTCTTAAGCACCCCCATGCAGAGTAAAAGCCCAGGTCCTCGTAGCCCGCATCTGTTCACCTCCACTGAGCTACTTTGTCCTCAGATCCTGCTCTCCAACCCCCCACCACTGCTGTCCACCCTACACCAAGCTCCATTCCGCTCCTCTGTTGGTCCTAGCACTGCCAGGCACAGTGAATGTGCTGTCTCCTCCCTGAAATGGTCTCCCTCCTGCCCCACAGGCCTGTATCAGCCCCCACCCCAGTGAGGTCTTTTCTGACCCTGCCCTAGCCCACTCAGACCCCCTCCCTGCTTTATTTTTCTCTCCCAAGCACTTAACACCTCTTAAGGAGCTACATAATTTACTTAACTGTTTTATTTCTTGTCTGTCTGCCCCTCTAGAAAGTCAGCTCTAGGGCCGGGCATGGTGGCTCATGCCTGTAATCCCAGCACTTTGGGAGGCCGAGGCGGGCGGATCACTGAGGTCAGGAGTTTGTGACTAGCCTGGCCAACATGGTGAAACCCCATTTCTACTAAAAATACAAGAATTAGCTGGGTGTGGTGGCCCATGCCTGTAATCCCAGCTACTTGGGAGGCTGAACCCAGGAGGCAGAGGTTGCAGTGAGCCGATCGTGCCATAGCATGCCAGGCTGGACGACAGAGCAAGACGGTCTCAATAACAACAAACAAACAAACAAACAAACAAACAAACAAAAACAGCTCTAGGAGGGCAGGGACACTCGTCAGTTGTGCTCACTGCTACAGCCCCAGCATCCAGCGTCAAACACAAAGCAGTTGCTCTGTAAATTGCTGGATGAATTCAGGACAAGAAAAGTTGAAGAACTGGGTAATTTTGATTTATGGATACTGAGGATTCAAAGACGAAAAACAATAAGAGCATTTATGTGAAGGTGCTATAACTCTAGCGGTTAGAATTCTTTCATAAACACTACTACTGCACACGCTAAACTAAACCACACACAGGTTTAGCAACCATGGTTGGGGGTGTGTGAGGTTCAACCCTGGCTACCACCAGCCTCACAGGAGGCCCTCCTGCTGCCTGACAACCCAGCTGGGGCCCATGGGTTTCTGGGTCCTCCGTGTTACCAGCCTCGGCTCAGCTCGGGTTATTCATGTATGTCGTCAGTCCCCTGGAAGAAAGAACGGGGTCTTCTGCTTGTCTCTACCACCCAGGTCACCTCCTATAAGCCGCTCAGGCAGTAAGGCCCACGTTAAGATAGTGCTTTGCACCATTAGCAAAGCTGGGATGGTTTTTTTGTTTTGTTTTGTTTTTCTGAGATGGAGTCTTGCTCTGTCACCCAGGCTGGAGTGCAGAGGCACAATCTCAGATCACTGCAAGCTCCGCCTCCCGGGTTCACACCATTCTCCCACCTCAGCCTTCCAAGTAGCTGGAACTACAGGCACCCGCCACCATACCCAGCTAATTTTTTTTTTTTTTTTTTTTTTTGTATTTTTAGTAGAGATGGGGTTTCACCGTGTTAGCCAGGATGGTCTCGATCTCCTGACCTTGTGACTCACCCGCCTCAGCCTCCCAAAGTGCTGGGATTACAGGCGTGAGCCACCACGCCTGGCCAAAGCTGGGATGCTTTTTAAGAGCCCAACTATCTGGAACAACTCATTTTGTTTCCAATGATTTCATCTGGAAAAGTGAACATTCCTCAAAGGAAGAGATAAGAGACCAGTAAATAAAGTGACTTATATCTCTCTGGAACATGGTGTAATACATTGGATTTAACAATGGAAAACAGCTTGTGCACTGCAAGATGCTTGGGCTTAAAGGCTGGTCCCTCCCTCAAGGGAATCACACTGAGGCCCAGAGCTCAGCAGGTCCTAGGCCCTCCGGAAGCACCCGTCAGCCTGGGCAGGGTGGGCCAGAACACACTCGAAGGTGCTTCCAGAGATTAAAAAAACAGCCCGCATCTCCAGGCAGACACAACTAATTGTTGCTAGAGAAACCATCACCTCAAAAAGAGGATTTCGGCCGGGCGCGGTGGCTCAAGCCTGTAATCCCAGCACTTTGGGAGGCCGAGGCGGGCGGATCACAAGGTCAGGAGGTCGAGACCATCCTGGCTAACACAGCGAAACCCCGTCTCCACTTAAAAAATACAAAAAATTAGCCGGGCGAGATGGCGGCGCCTGTAGTCCCAGCTACTCGGGAGGCTGAGGCAGGAGAATGGCGTGGACCCGGGAGGCGGAGCTTGCAGTGAGCTGAGATCCGGCCACTGCACTCCAGCCTGGGCGACAGAGCGAGACTCCGTCTCAAAAAAAAAAAAAAAAAAAAAAAAAGAGGATTTCAAACCACCTCGTGGCACAGAACTATCCACTGCAAACTGAAGAAAAACAGCGGGAGGAAGAGGAATCTTAGGAACTCTGCTAGGACACAGAACCACTTCAAAGAAACACAGCACAGACTCTCCAATATTCTGTTAATAAGAAAAGAGAAAGAGAGGGGGGAGAACACATCTTGTTTCAGTCAATACAACAGAGCAGCCCTCTTCCTCCCACAGGAAAAAAAAATCATCCTGGAGCCGAGTGCACCTGTGGTCCTAGCTCCTCAGGAGGCTGAGGTGGGAGGACTGCCTGAGCCTAGGAGTTCGAGGCTGCAGTGAGTTATGATCACGCCTGTGAATAGCCACTGCACTCCAGCCTGGGCAACGGGCAACATAGAGAGACCCTATCTCTTAAAAAAAAAAAAAAAAAAAAAAAATGCTCGGAGGAGGTTAAGGAAAACCAAACAACAGAGCAACCCCAGTGCAGTTCTTCTGCTTACCACACCTGCCCATCGGCAGCTGTGGAGCTCACGACTCCTGTCCAGGAGAATCTCCGGCTCTGCTCTTTCCACCCTCCCCACACTGCCAAGCCCATGATGATTTTAAGTCCAAATGTTGGCTAGCACAGAGCTGTCAAGGCCAACAGGAGCTCCTCATGGCCAGTTCTGTCCCACAAGCCTCCGCTCTCCTCATTTAGCCCTTGCTTCTGCCGTCATCTATGGCCTGACTTCACTGTCCTTGCAGCCAACAAGCCATCCTGTGGTGTGTTTTTCTCAGCTGCATAAGCAGCATTTCTCCCTGTTGTCTGGGCATCTTCCAGTCACTTTTTTTTTTTTTTTTTTTTTTTTTTTTTTTTTTTTTTTTGGAGACAGAGTCTCGCTCTGTTGCCCAGACTGGAGCACAGTGGCACGATCTTAGCTCACTGCAACCTCTGCCCCCCTGAGTTCAAGCAACTTTCATGCCTCAGCCTCCCAAGTAGCTGGGACTACAGGAGCCCGCCACTATGCCCAACTAATTTTTTAAAATATTTCAGTATAGACAGGGTTTTGCCATGTCGGCCAAGCTGGTCTCGAACTTCTGGCCTCAAGTGATCCACCCATCTCGGCCTCCCAAAGTGCTGGGATGACACACGTGAGCCACTGAGCCTGGCCCCGGTCATATTTTTATTTTATTATTTATTTATTTATTTTTGAGACCGAATTTCGCTCTTGTTGCCCAGTCTGGAGTGCAATGGTGCGATCTCGGCTCACCTGCAACCTCCGCCTCCCAGGTTCAAGCAATTCTACTGCCTCAACCTCCTGAGTAGCTGGGATTACAGGCATGCGCCCCCACGCCTGGCTAATTTTGTATTTTTAGTAGAGACGGGGTTTCACCATGTTGGTCAGGCTGGTCTCGAACTCCTGACCTCCGGTGATTCGCTTGCCCTGGCCTCCCAAAGTGCTGGGATTACAGGTGTGAGCCACCGTGCTCAGTCCCAGTCATTTTTCATGGCTGTAAAATATCATGTCATGGTCCCACACTCCACTGAGCCAAGCCCTCACGTCCAGATGTCTGGGTTTTCAGGTAGTCCCCAGGCAGAGCCCAGGTTGGGATGTCACGGCACATGCAGCTTCCACTTCTGTTCCACTGTTTCCCTGGGGGTCTCTGGCTCACACATTCCAAAGAGAGTTGGTGAACCTCTGGATACAGTTTAAAAAGCAAGACTTCAATCTGATGTCCTCCATCTACACTTAAGGGGTAAACCACAAACCCTTGAGAAAGGATGGGAACACACCCCGAGAGGCAGAGGAGGAAAATGGCCCAAAGAAACAGCTTGGCTAAAAAATGCTGCTGCCTCTGAAGTTCTTTTTTTTTTTTTTTTTTTTTTTTTTGAGACGGAGTCTTGCTCTGTCACCCGGGCTGGAGTGCAGTGGCCGGATCTCAGCTCACTGCAAGCTCCGCCTCCCGGGTCCACGCCATTCTCCTGCCTCAGCCTCCCGAGTAGCTGGGACTACAGGCACCCGCCACCTCGCCCGGCTGGTTTTTTGTATTTTTAGTAGAGACGGGGTTTCACCAGGTTAGCCAGGATGGTCTTGATCTCCTGACCTCGTGATCCGCCCATCTCGGCCTCCCAAAGTGCTGGGATTACAGGCTTGAGCCACCGCGCCCGGCCATCCTCTGAAGTTCTTAAAGTGATTCACTGTCTCTTGACGTGCTGAATCTGAGAGTGCTGTAGGCAATGAAATATCACCTGCCATCTTACACATGCATCAGAAATGGACAGGAGGAGGAAAGAAAATAAGGCGTTCACATAAAACAAGACTTCAGCTGTTGTGGAGGCAGGTGAGCCTCACATAGCGTCTAATCTCACAAACAGGAGTACAGAAATCAGGTTGGTTTTGTTTTTATTTTTAAGAAACTTCAAATACACAAGCCTCATTTGTGAAATTTTAAATTTGAAACTCCTTTAATATATAAGTTGTCAGAGTGTTTCATCGGTCCTGATGGACTGATGCCCATTCAACTCAGTAGATGGTGTTAGTGTCTGAAGACAATGAAGTACACCCCAAAATGGTGGTGGAGGCACTTGCAGGTAATCAGGCTGGTGAAGGGAATCACTGGGTATACCCTACCTGGAACACCAGATTTAAGGAAAAATACACACAAATACACATACCTCTAAACAAACAAAATCAATAAAGCTACACTGAACATAATTTCAGTTTTGATAATTCAGAAGTCATTTTTTACACTTCCAAAGGGCTCTCAGTGCCAAAATTTAGAAGCCTCATCCCAAATTTGCCATAAACAGCAATGAGACATTGGGCAAGTCCCTTATCTTCTCAGCATCCAACTACTTTCACATGAAAAGAAGAGAGTGGGATTGAACAAGCTCTTAAGAGTTCTCTGAGTTTAAAACGTTTTAAGAGGGCCTCCTATAAGCAGATTACAGGAGAATATATGTGAATTAAAGCTAAGTAATTATAAGAGTGTGTGTGTGCAGTGAGCATGGCTGCAAAGATCCTCCCTGCTTCATCAGCTCTGGGCCTGATGGCAGCCCTGTGTAAGTATACCCACCAGGACCCCCGTGTCGAGGCTTGAGCTCATTATCAGGGTCTCACTGTGAAACAAGCCACAGTCAGCATAAAGAAAGTCCATGCTTCCCAAGCATGTCCACATCACAGAAATTACTTACAATGTTGGTAACACAAGGTCTCATCTATGCTACAAGTCCCGCACACACACACAGGCTAAAATTTAAAGGGAAAGTAAACAGTAATTAATATTTGTGTCTTGCAAAACTAGTAAAAAGTGCTCTGACTCCGGGTCTCAGGGCTTCTCACTGAAGATGCTGTCAGTGGCTTCTGAGAACTGAAACACAGTGACAGCACTGGGCTCAGTGGATTGCGAAATATTCAGTGGGAGTGGCGTGCCTGCGAACAGCTTGATCCTGCTTCCAAAGTACAGGCAAAGAACGAGTATCTCGGAACCCCACAACAATCTTGTCTGGTTTCTTTCCAGGTTCTTTTGTTCACTTTTAAAATGGATGTCATGCGAATCACACAGCTGGGGACATCTTTCCAACTGTGTGACGTCTGCTCTAGAATGATGGTCTACTTCAACTTGGACAAGGCAGGAGAGCGACCCGCCACCTGGGGCTCCGAGCAGGGGCTCCCTGCCCTTTCAGGTCTTCATGCCTCCCTTCACTGTATCCTTCTCCCTCAAACCAGCTCCCAGATGACTGTCAAGATACTAATTATTCTTTAAGATTAAGATCAGATGCCACCTCCTTCATAAAGCCTTCCTTTAGTCCCAAATGTCAGCTCTGCTGCCTGGCCTGCCTGCCTGTGTTCCTCTCACACAGGACTCCTTCCATTCAACCTCAGACGGAGGGCGGTCATCCAGGCATCTGTCTCTCCCAAGAGAACTAAGATGCTTGAGGGCAGGAACCACACGGAGTTTATTTTTGTGTCCCATTGCCAGCACAAAGTTCTCTGTGTTAAATATGAATGCCGTGCTTTTCTCATCACGAACCATGAGGTGACTTGGGAGCAGAGCCATGCACGAAACAAGACAGAGGAAGTAGTCTGGGTCTCTGACAGTGTGGTGTGCCCACCAGCCATGCCACCTCTGGACTCTGCAGATGAGAGGAATAAACTTCTCTTTAAGCCACTGTTATTTTGAGGGTCTCTGAGACTTGTGGCCTAACTCATACACTTTCCTGCTACCTGCGCTCTCTGCCCCAGTTCTATAGCCAGAACATGCAGCAGCACCAGGACCGCTGGGTTTGGGCCCTGGACACACTCAGAACCTTTGTCTCAGCTTCCAGACCTTCTCTGGACCCTCCTGTCCTCGTGTCTCAAGCAGAGCATAGCACAGGTGAGGCACCCACTCAATCCTGACATAAGAAGTACATGGATACCCACGTTCACACCACGTAAACGAGGGAAAACACTGAATAAATGAATTTGAAAATGATTGTCTTTTAAATTAATTGAAATGTTTCTAAAATGCATTTGGAAGTATGAAAGTAGTCATTTTGAAATAACAAAAGGCACTCTCATAAAAAGCAAAAATACCTCCATGGTTTTGGTGATCTAATCTCTCAATCTGGTTTGGGTCAGCGGGAAACTTTAAGAATTAAAAAACAAAAGTTTTTGACAGTTCAAGTTCAAAACGGAAATTTACAGATGAAGAAACAGAGGCATAAGAGTATTTAAATAACTTGCCCCAGTCACACAACTAGTAAGTGGCGGAGCTCGGATTCAAACCTAGACCAGGTGCTCCAGAGCCTCCCTGAGCCACCAGGCTGTGCTGTCTCCTGCGTGAGACACAGGCAACGAAAGACACCAAGGAAAGGCAGAGGCGAGTCACGTGTGCATGACTCTGAAGAGTGACAGGCTGGATGTTAAGGGAGGCAGCACGCCAACCTGGGCCCAACAAGAGTAGAATGCTGACGGGAATTCTTTCGTTCACTCACTCATTCGCTCAGTGTTCACTGAATGCCCATTCCAGAAGCCTGCCTACTCAAACAGCTCAGGGTGTTGAGGGAGGCAGACACATAACTCATGCATGCCTTGTTCACAGTTGTATCCCATGGCTGGGCACAGCGCCTGGCTTACACGAGGCAATGATATGTGAGAAGCAGCAATGAATGAATCCCAGTCTTGCTGCAAACCAGCTGGGTAATCAGGGGCACATTACTTAACCTTCCTGAACCTTAGTTTCCTCATCTAGAAAACAAAACTAACACTGCCTACCACTCCTTGGGATTGTCGGAGGATTGAAGTAGCCACTCTCCACCCAGCGAAGTGAGGAAGTGGCTTCCCAGCCAGTGACACCAAGTTGAACCTTGGATGGGAATGGGGCAGGTGCAGAGTGGGAGAGGCAGGAGGTGTTCCAGACAGAAGAGACCTTAGGTGATGGGAGGGCGGTGGAGGAACAAAGTCAGTGTCAATGGGACCAGCCAGGGTTCAGAGGGCTCCACACAGCCAATGCCTGCCCTGAAACAGGAACAGTGAGGAAGGAAGGAGGAACTGGTATATTTCTACACAATAATCCCCATGTGGTTTAAACTCGATGAGTTTCTCATAATGCGTAATCTTCCAGCTGCTGGCTAGGCTGAGAACTATTTTACACACTATTAATAGTTACATTTTTTAATTTAACAGAGCCATGCAGAGATCACGTTGTTATTATTATGGTTAACAACCAGGGTATATTCACTTACACAATCCCTCTCTTCCAAAACAGCCCAGAAAACGTCACAAAATCCCCAACTGTAAGGAACACAGGTGGTATTAATAACTCTAAATTTTCAAAGCTAAAATGAAAACGTTTAATGTTTTCCCATGAAAACTCAATGTTAAAGAGAACAGAAAATCTATCCTCACTTCCAGTTTCTAGCCTCTTCAGTGCAATCTTTGTAAATATTGAAATCATGTCACTTCCCTTCTCCAAACCATCACATCACTTCAACCCTAACTCCTCCACTGTACTGAAAATCCCATCATGACCTGGCCCCTGTCTGCCCTTCCATCCATTCCCCCACCACTCTCCCTTACCTGCTGACTCTTCTCTGTCCCAGCACAGGATCTTGTTTCTTCAACATAACAAGCTCATCCCTGCCTCAGAGCCTTTGCACTTGCTGTTCCCTCTGCCTGGAATGCTATTCCCTGGAATGTAAGGGAGGGGTATGGCTGACTCCCTTACACCATTTGGGGCATCGCTTAGAGAACCTAGCCACACCTCCCACCACCACCAACTCCAGCCTGTTAACTTCTATTCTAACTCTTTTTATATTTCTTCAAAGCACATAGCACTACCTCAGTTTTTACCTGTGTGCAGTCTGCTTTCCCCTCTAGACAGTAAATTCCACAAGCATATCTCACATATGACAACATGTCCTTCCTAACATTTGTTGAAATTGACAGCGACACATTTGGGGATCTTTACAAGTCAAATGGTGGGAGAGTAAAGTGTTGACTTGATAAAAGGATTATCAAATAAGACCTTTAGGATAATGTACTATTGTTATCAATTTTACTCACAAAGACCATATACTGACAAATCTTGGATTACACAGGAGAGAAAAAATATTTAGTTACTCGGATTATTAACTACAAATGTTTCTTGAGCTGAGAGCAAAACAACACTTTGATGATTCTTTTTTTTTTTTTTTTTTTTTTTTGAGACGGAGTCTTGCTCTGTCGCCCGGGCTGGAGTGCAGTGGCCGGATCTCAGCTCACTGCAAGCTCCGCCTCCCGGGTTCACACCATTCTCCTGCCTCAGCCTCCGGAGTAGCTGGGACTACAGGCGCCCGCCACCTCGCCCAGCTAGTTTTTTGTATTTTTAGTAGAGACGGGGTTTCACCGTGTTAGCCAGGATGGTCTCGATCTCCTGACCTAGTGATCCGCCCGTCTCAGCCTCCCAAAGTGCTGGGATTACAGGCTTGAGCCACCATCCCCGGCCTTGATGATTCTTAAAAAGTCAATTGTTACCAAGAAAAAAAAAAAAAGAAAAGGAAAAAGCCAATTCTTCCACAATGGCCAGCTTGTGTAGCCACTAAGTCAGAAGCACTTCCCACCTGGAGCCTCCTGGGCAGCCCCCAGGACACCCCCCTGTCCACATGCCACTAGAAATCCACACTTTTATTTTGCTTTTGATCTTCAAAAAGAGGTCCTCTCTGAATCAGAGGAGCCAACTGTGTCAGGAGACAAAAGATCCAATCAGTCACACAGCACTTTACATTCTCAAGTATCAAGAGTTGCTGTATCATTGAATCAGCATTTATATTTACAGTAGAATTTGAAAACACTTGACAAAGCCAAGTTCCCATAATTAAGTCCAAAGCACACATTCAGAACCTAGTCTATTATTATCTTTATGTGCCAGAGGAAAACCTTGTTATCCCTGAAAAGTTGAGGTCTAAGACTTTAAGAGATTGGAAATAAACTCTCTCTATGGTTCCATATACCTGCCCAACTTTCCTTAAATCCTGAACAACTCTTTAAGAAATATATATTTCTCAAAGCAATGAGATGTAGAAAGGCACCTCTCTGAATAATCCTGCATGCCTGGAGGGCGGGCAAAGCCGACTTTGCCAGTGACTGCCAAGCCCAGCATTGTTTTTCTCTGGACTGCAGATTGTCAAAACAAGAGACCTGCCCAAAGTGGAAGCCTCAATTCAAGTCCAAAAATAAATGACGAAATAAATAAGAGCAACAGAACAAACCCATGTTCATGTGTGAGGGGACCAAAGAACCAAGGGTGGTGTGTTAGATGTCGAGACCAAAACATACACCACCAACTCTTCCCAAGCAAAAGCAGCAGCCTGTCCATCCCATCCTCTCAACCGTGGCGCCTAAAGGGGAAGTGGCTCCACACAGATGACATGAGTCCACCCACTCGAACCCCGAGAGGGGCCCTTTCAGCCCCCGCACGCACTGCACTGTCCTTCACAGAACCAGACCCTCTCTCTTCCCAGCATCTGCAAGTGGCAGAAACAACGGACTTTTCCCATTTGGAGAAAAATGCTATTGCAGCTGGAGAAACATTCCTGGAGATTATGAATAAGATATTCTGATTGTAAAGAATTGTAAATGTGATGCTGAAGTGTGTGAAAGTCTGAACAAGCAGACGAGGAAATATTATGGCGCCATGGTAACAGAAACCATGGAAGAAACTCCAGTTTCACAGAACTGTTTAAAAATAAACCGGATACTCAAATACCAGTGAAAAGCTACAATGACTCACACTGTTCTCCTCAAATACTTACAAGAACAGCCAGTTCTTTAACACACTTGTCTTCCAGGCTTTTTCCCCACTGGAGAAATGTGAGACAAAGAGAGTAAAAAGAAGCTTTGAAATTTTCTCTAATTTTACCAGCAAGTTGATCTGAATAAGAACTTACATGTTTTAGAGTTGAGATGGGAGTATGGAAGCATGCAGAGAGCACTCGGGTCTTGAATAAAAACCACACTAAATTCAAAACATACAACCGAGGCCCAGAGTGTGCTCAACTGTGTGCCCAAACACCAGTCAATTTGGTAAAGAGCTACAGCACAATTTCTATGAGAAACGCAAGACCTTCAAGGCACTGTGTATGTGTGCAGACCGCCTTTTCCCTTCTTGGTTCGTGTGTACACCCCCTTCCTTGGGCCACGCCTCAGCTGCACATCCTCCAACTACACCTACACACCTTTCAATGTGGCAGCTGCACACGAAACACCTCCTGGGGCCTCCCCAGTCTGCCCAGCAGCCTTGCCCCTCATGGGCCAGCCCTAATAGCTACACATGCAGCACACTGCCACCTGAGACTGCTGCCTTCCTGGTCAACTCCCACCTGCCCTGCAAGGCCCAGTTTGAGTGTCACCTCCTCCAAGGAGACCCCCACCATTCTAGTGACCCTTGGCCCACCACTGCCCCTTTATAGTTCCCCTATGGTGCCATTATTTGGCCCCCATTCCTCTTTCCCCAACCCAGTTGTTAACCCTGGTAGATCAGATCATACTTGAGTCACCCGCCTTCTCTAGTGCCTATCACGGTACCCACAGCTCCTCAGTGAGGGTCACTGAAAGAAAAAATGGAGCCAGGGCACGGATTTCTTAGGAAACCTCAGAGTCCAGCAGTCTCTGTGCCATATTCCTGATTATCCTTGACCTGCCTCCTCCCTGTTCCCCTTTCCCCTGCCCTAACTCACCATTTCTCTCCTTTTCCCATGGCGGGGGGTGGGGAGGGCAGGAAAGAAGACTCTCCTGCACAGACTGCCCCTCTTCCACGTGTGCAGAGACCTACTGTGGACATGTTCCAGACTCACGGTCTTGTCTGGAGTCAGAGCATCAGAAACACTTGTTCACAAATAAGCTTTGCCACCAGCCGGTGAGCAGTTTCAATGAAGTAACTGTACTTAGGCAACACTTAAAATGGACTTTGTGAGGGATGATTTTTCAATCTTTTGTAACACAAATTATTCATCAAGTCCTATAATCACAGAGATTTCAATTTAGCTTGTTTCCAAAATCCCAAACACTGGCTTCGAGGAAAAAGTGTTTCCGCAGAGACAAGGTCAACCTGAGAACAGGTTCACGGGTCAGATACTGAAACACAGTGGTCCCAAGGGAACACAGGTGGCCCCACAAGCAGCACCCTCAGACAGCATGAGACCTGGAGAGTCCCGGGCATCCCAGGGGCTCCATGGCACCCAAGAGATGACCTAGCCATCAAGTCTCAATGGCCACGTTACCCAAGTACATTCTATCACTTCATTCTTCCTGTTGAAAACTACAGAATTCCGGCCGGGCGCGGTGGCTCACACCTGTAATCCCAGCACTTTGGGAGGCCGAGGTAGGCGGATCACGAGGTCAGGAGATCGAGACCATCCTGGCTAACACGGTGAAACCCCATCTCTACTAAAAAAAAAAAATACAAAAAATTAGCCGGGCATGGTGGTGGGCACCTGTAGTCCCAGCTACTTGGGAGGCAAAGGCAGGAGAATGGCATGAACCCGGGAGGTGGAGCTTGCAGTGAGCCAAGATCGTGCCACTGTACTCCAGCCTGGGCGACAGAGCAAGACTCCGTCTTAAAAAAAAAAAAAGAAAAAGAAAAAAAAAAAAAAAACTTCAGAATTCCACTCATTAAACAGGGGTAACAATGCACACCCTGCGACTTCTGAGGATTCACTTAGATTATGCGGGAAAATATCTGTCTCTCATCTGGCAAACAATCCATGTTGGTTCCCTTTCCTGGCTGCTGTATCAGTGGAAAGAGATGGAGCTGAAAGACCCCGGACTTAGCACAAGACTCCTCCCCTCCGGCCTTCAGTTCCCTTGTTCATGGAGCAGGTGATGTTTAAGTCCTATGAAGACTCGAACATTCTAAGGGGACATGAAGCAAAGGCAAAGGATGGGCTGGTTTAAGTGAAAATATCTAGTATCCATTTTGTATCAAAACAAAAAAAGAAAAAGGATTTTTACATATATCAAAGCAGAAATAAAAATGGAGTTATAGCTGGGCATGGTGGTTCGTGCCTGTAATCCCAGCACTTTGGAAGGCCGAAGTGGGTGGATCACTTAAGATCAGGGGTTCGAGACCAACCTGGCCAACATGGTGAAACCCCATCTCCACTAAAAATACAAAAATGAGCCAGGCGTGGCAGCACACATCTGCAATTCCAGCTACTCAGGAGGCTGAGGCAAGGGAATCACCTGAATCCAGGAGATGAAGTCGCAGTGAGCTGAGATCATGCCATAGCACTCCAGCCTGGGCAACAGACCAAGACTCTGCCTCAAAAAAAAAAGCGGGGGGAGGGGGGGTGCGGGGGAAGTAAATTAAATTAGCATATACCTATTTACACCCATTGCAAATGCACTGGTAATCTACACACCAATGCCTACTTTCCATTCTTTCAACACCTGTATATTGGGTGCCTCTGCAGCCACATGGTGCTCTGAGTGCTGGGAATCCAACAGGCGACAGAACAGACCAAAACTCCTGCCCTTGTGGAATGTGTGTTCCAGCAAAGGTGACTGACCCAGCAGGTGCTATGCAGGGAAATAAGTGAGGATGAGATAGGGAGGAGACAGAAAGGAGACTGCTTCTAAACAGAGTGACCAGAGAAGGTCCGCCAGAGAAGGTGACACCTGAGACAACATGGGAAGAAGTAAGCCATGTGGGCCCCCAGAGCACAGGCAGCCCCAGCAAAAGGCAAGGGAGGTCCGCCTGGCACGTCTGAGGCACAGAAAGACAGCTGTGGCAGCAGTTCCTGGTGAGATGGCTGTGGGTGAGCCCAGGCAGGCAGCAGAAGAAATGATGATGCGTGAACTTAAATGGGCACCAAAGACAAAACGAAACGACCTCTTCGTTCAGCTCCTAACCCCACCACCACAGCCCACCTCTCAGTCCCTTCCTAGATGTCCCGGCTCTATCACTGGCAAGGTTGTGCGCCGTGACTACCATACACTGAATCTCCACACGGCCTTGTTCTCAAGGAGCCCCGTGCAAGCAGTCAGGCACGTGAGTCAGCACACGAGGTGCTTTCACTTACCACACCCCCTGCCTGGCCACAAATCCTGCATTTCCCCTAACTCGGCTCTCCCTCAGACTCGGCCAAGGCCTCCACTCTGGGTGAGGAGCAGGGACACCGGCTCCCAGCCCCTTCCACTGCACCCACGCAGCTCCGAGAACAGCAAAGTCCAGCATCCCTCGGGGCTCACACAATCTGAAGACCAGCCACACAGACATGGAGCCCTGCAGGGGGATCCTTCTCCTGGCTCCAGCAGTCTGGACCCCCATCTCCAGAAGGCTTCAATCTCCCACTGGAGAACTCTGGAATGACAGCGGTAGAAGTTTCACCTGTGCCTGCCTGGTTGATTTTTCCCGGCTAACTTGCTCCCTGCCCTCTACCCACAGTTGTACAGAGTATAACAAAATCATCATGTTAAATACTAGATTCTAGTTGATAGCCCTAAAAATGACTGCCATTTAAGTTGAGCAAAATTTAAAATGTTTTTTAAATAAACCAAGCAATCACTTGAGGTAAGTTTGGGGAAGGTCTTTTGAAATCAATCACTCTCTCCAGATCCAGTTTCCAAGTTGTTTCCTGGGCTCGCGAAGCAGCAGAAGATATGAATAGAGAATGCTAGGCAGTGAATTCCTAAAGCCCGAGGATGAAAACACAGAAACACAGATGGTTCTGAAGATCCCACAGAAAGATATGCCAGTTAATCTTATTCTTTTTTTTTTTTTTTTTTTTTTTTGAGACGGAGTCTCGCTCTGTCGCCCGGGCTGGAGTGCAGTGGCCGGATCTCAGCTCACTACAAACTCCGCCTTTCGGGTTCAAGCCATTCTCCTGCCTCAGCCTCCCGAGTAGCTGGGACTACAGGCGCCCGCCACCTCGCCCGGCTAATTTTTTTATATTTTTTAGTAGAGACGGGGTTTCACCGTGTTAGCCAGGATGGTCTCGATCTCCTGACCTCGTGATCCGCCCATCTCGGCCTCCCAAATTGCTGGGATTACAGGCTTGAGCCACCGCGCCCAGCCAATCTTATTCTTAAAATTGGCCTGAAGAAGAAAGGGAAGGCCCTGATGCAGAAACTGCATAAGGAAGCCTCCCCTCTGGAACACACAGGAGGCGTCAGAAAGAAGCCTGACCTTTTCCCTTTCCCATGACCTTAGAGGAAAGGAAGGTCAGTCACAGCAGCAGCTGCTCAGAAGCAGGTAGGGACTCTTTTTCTATGGGAAGAACTCACCAGGTGTGTGCTGTGTGCCAAGGACCACACCACGCAGAGGGTGTCCAAATATGAACGGCTCCGCACAGGCCAACTGCATGTTCTACACGACCATTTAGGTGGAACCATCTCCCTCTCGACAGCCTGGCACAGTGGCATTCCGGTGTGTGCTACCCGTGCCTGGCTGGTGAAAAGCCTTTCTCCTACTCCACCTGGAGCTCCATAAGGGAAGGGCTTGACCCTTTTTATCTAACCCAAAACAAGTGCTCAAGAAACAAGACAGGAAGACAAGGGAGGGGGAGAGGGGAGGTGCTCTTTGTGCTGGATCCCAAGGTGGAGAAGGTAAAAATGATGTCTGTGACAAATTAGTATTTTTTAAAAATCCTGTATGCAGATTCATATAGCAACCCTTAAAATAACCATGTTGTCCCCGAACATCTTTATAGCTCAAAGGAAACAAGCTGATGACCAGCAATCCTGGTGGCATTCAGACCACTTGCTCCACCTGACAACGACCTAGGCTATCAGAATCAGCAGCAAAGGTAAGACAGGCCCCAAGGTCACCCGATCCCAGTCCAGCCCAACAGCTCTTAGCTCACCTATGCAACTTAATGAAGAGCTGGAGCTGTGTGTAATCAGATGTGTCCCCAAAACTCGCTGATCTTATGCAATGGGAACACATCAGCTGACAGATCCAGACTTGCCTTGACTGATTTTTACAGCAAGATTTTTTTAGCCTCCGGTTGGCAAGCACTCTGGGAATGTGGAAATGGAGGCTGAACACTTCCCCAACCTAAATACTCAGTTGATGTTCCACAGGTTTAAAACAGAAAAAGTTACTTTAAAAGGGACAAAAATGATGCTTTTTCAAAATTGATATTAACATGAGAATTCAAACAAAAGTGTAAGAAAATGTACAAGAAGAGTCTAAAGATTTGAAATAAAAATGATTAGGAGTGATTCAGTTAGAGCAAGGCCTAACTGAATCAGAACAATGCAACTCCACAGCTCCTCCCCTCCCCGTTCCAGTGGGGCCAACCCCACAGTGGAAATGGGAAGCACTTCCACAGGGCAATGTTTTTATGAGAAATATACAACAACTTTTGCTTTCAAAGTTGGGTGGGACTAGAACACACAGTGGAAGGATGGAGTCAGGAGACCTGGATTCTTGTGCCCGCTCTGGCTTTTACAGTCCGCCTAACTGTAAGCAGTCACTTCCCGCCAGCCTGTTTCCTTACCTACAAGAGGGAGAGACACTCCCTGGTCAGCCCAGCCCTCAGGGTGAACGGAAGGTCATTATCACTGCATCCTCTAGTCATTTGCTTCTTCGCTAATTAAGACATCTTGAGCACCTGCGATGTCCCTGGAACAGGAGATGGCAGTGTGCAAGATAAAAAAGTCCCTGACTTCTGAGAGACTGCATGTTAGTGGCAACTGGCATCTACCTGGCTTTCAATAAACTACTGAATGAAGGAAAACTCTACCTAGCACCAGACACCATTACTGGGTTTCTGAAATGGAATGATTCCCCCAGCCCCCTGCTGCAGGGAAGCTCCTCCGACGGCTGTGGGCAGGAGCAGGACAATGCTTGCTGTCAGCTCCACAGATGTTACCTAGTACTATTCCTACACCTTAGAGAACAAACAGTAAAACCAAGTGGAAAGCACACGTGGACTTAAAAACTCAAACTGGCCGGGCGCGGTGGCTCAAGCCTGTAATCCCAGCACTTTGGGAGGCCGAGACAGGCGGATCACGAGGTCAGGAGAACGAGACCATCCTGGCTAACACGGTGAAACCCCGTCTCTACTAAAAATACAAAAAAACTAGCCGGGCGAGGTGGCGGGCGCCTGTAGTCCCAGCTACTCGGGAGGCTGAGGCAGGAGAATGGCGTGAACCCGGGAGGCGGAGCTTGCAGTGAGCTGAGATCCGGCCACTGCACTCCAGCCTTGGGCGACAGAGCGAGACTCCGTCTCAAAAAAAAAAAAAAAAAAACTCAAACTACTTAACTACTCAGTAATTAGGACGTCATTTTACACCAAAAATAGATTTTTCTATTTTATACAATAGAAGGAAAGAAATGCAGTTCAGAGTAAGTCATTAGATCGTGACCTTATGCTGTCTTCATCTTTGAATCTCAGACGCTGTGCAAAGCAGTGGATCAGTATGTGTTTGCTGAATGAGTAACACTGTTCCTGTCAACAGGAATACAGGTTACACCAGGTAGCTCTCAAACTTTCTCCTCAATCCACTCCTCCTTTTACAGTTGTGGAAAGGGAGGGGGAGAGAAGCGCAGTCCCCAAGGTCAGCCAATCACACTGGAAGCAGTGCCACCAGAATGTGAGCCCTGCCCTGGGACGGGGCACAGAGCCCTCACTAGCATGCTGGAGAGGGGCCACCCCAGGCCCCGGGTCAAGCTGGTGAAGCCCCTGCTGCCGCCACTACCTCCTCTCCTACCTTGGGGCTTTGTGTTTAATCCTGGAAGTCACAATTTAGGAGGCTCAAAAAGAATAAAATTCTGGGTATACAAATGAAAAAGACCCAAACGTGTCTGTCAAGAATAGCCAAAGGGATGGGATTATTTAGCCAGGAGAGGCTGTGGGAGGGATGATGGGTGAAGTATTTGAGATTCTTGCTATTTTTCTAATAGCTTTATTAAGATAATAATTGACACACAGTTCACCCATCTAAAATGTACACAATGATTTTCAGTGTGTTCATAGAGTTGTGCCACATCATGACAATCATTTTAGAACATTTTCATCATCCCAAAAAGAAACCCCACACTCTTCCCTATCCCCAACCTCCTCTACTCCCAATCCTGGCAATAACTAATCTACTTTCTGTCTCTATGGATTTGCCTATGCTGAACGTTTCAGATAAATGGGATCACAACATATGTGGCTCTGGGGATTGGCTTCTTTAGCTTTTTCCATAACGTCTTCAAGGTTCGTCCACGCTGCAGCATGTGTCAGTACTTCACTCCTTTTGTTGCTAGACAATATTCCGTTGTATGAATGTACCATGATTTGTTTGCCCATTACCAAGTGACTGGACATTTGGGTTGTTTGCCACTTTTCAGCTGTTAATAGTGCTGCTATCACCATTTGTGTACAAGCCTTTGCATGGACAGATGTTTTCATTACTTTTGAGTAGATACCTAGGAGTAGAACTGCTGGGTCATAATGAGAAACTTCCAAAATCAGGAGTTTCCAACATTCAGCCAGACTGCCTTCCAACAGGGTGCATCATTTGACATTCCCACCAGCAGTGTGTGACAGTTCCAATTTCTCCATATCCTCACCAACACATGTTGTCTTTTTTATTGTAACCATCTTAGTGAGTGGGAAGTTATATCTCATTGTGATTTTGATTTGTGTTTCCCTAATGAAAAATAACGTTGGGTATCTTTTCATGTGCTTATTGGCCAGTTGTATACTATCTTTGAAGAAATATCTGTTTAGATCCTTAGCTCATTTTTAAATTGGTGTGTCTTTTTATTGTTGAGTTTGGGGTTTTCTTTGTTTTGTTTAATACAGAGTCTCACTCTGTCACTCTGTCACCCAGGTTGGAGTGCAGTGGCACAATCTCGGCTCACTGCAACCTCTGCCTCCCGGGTTCAAGCATTTCTCCTGCCTCAGTCTCCCCAGTAGCTGGGATTACAGGCATGTTGCCACCACGCCTGGCTAATTTTTATATTTTTAGTAGAGACAGGGTTTCACCATGTTGGCCAGGCTGGTCTCGAACTCTTGACCTCAGGTGATCTGCCCACCTCTGCCTCCCAAAGTGCTGGGATTACAGGCGTGAGCCACTGCACCCGGCCTTTATTATTGAATTTTAAGAGTTCTTCCTTTTTTTCCCCCCCCCTTTCAATTTTTTGGTAGAGACAGGATCTCATGTTGCTTGGGCTGGTCTCAAACTCTTGGCCTCATGAGATCCTCCAAAGTAATGGCATTACCGATATGAGCCAATGTACCCAGCCAAGAGTTCTTTATGTATTCAAGGTATCTTTATTAGATACATGATTTGAAACTATTTTCTTCCATTCTGAGTTGTCTTTTTACTTTCTTGATAACATCCTCTGAAGCACAGAAGTTCTTACTTTTTATGAAGCCCGATTTACCCATTTTTTCCTTTTGTTGTGTTTTGGTGTCACATCTAGGAAAACACTGCCTAATCCAAGGTGACAAAAACTTATGCTATGTTTTAAGAGTTTTACATCTCTTATTATGACTAATTTTTAAAAAAATTTTAATTAAAAAAGTTTTATAGATTTAGCTCTTACATTTAGGTCTCTGATCCATCTGGAGTTAAGTTTTATATGTGGCATGAGGCAGAGACCCAAATTCATGCTTCTGCATGTAGATATCCAGTTGTCCCAGCGTCACTTGTTGAAAAGATTTTTCTTTCCCCCATTGAACTGGCTTAGCATCCTTGTCCCAAGTCAACTGACCATAAATGTAGGGGTTTAGTTTTGTTTTCTTGACTCTATCTCATTTTTCCACGTCTATCCTTATGCCCGCACCGGTGTTTCTTGAATACTGTAGATTTATACATTTTTGTAAATTGGGAAGTGTAAGTTCTCCAACTTTGTTCTCTGCCTTTTCAAAACAGTTCTGACTATTCTTGGTCCCTTGCATTTCCATAGGGATTTTAGAATTGGCTTGCTGATTTGGGATTTTGAGAGGGGCTGCTGTGACTCTGTAGATCACTCTGAGGAGTACCACCATCTGAACTATGTGAAGTCTTCCAGTCTATGGATGTAGATCTCTTTCCATTTATTCAGGTCCTTTTAAATTGATTTCAACAATGTTTTGTAGTTTTCAGTATATAAGTCTAACACTTCTCTTGTTAAATTTACTTATTCTTTATATACTATAATAAATGAAATTGTTTTCTTAATTCCATTTTTTGAATTATTCCTTGCTAGATTATAGAAATATCGTTATTTTTTTTGTATATTGATCTTGTATCCTACAACCTCGCTGAACTTGTATATTAATTCTAAGAGCTTTTTTGGTGGATTCCTTATGATTTTCTTTATATAAGATCATGTCATTTTTGAACAGAGAGTGTTTTACCTTTTCCTTTCCACTCTGTATGCCTTTTGTTTTCTTGTCTAACTTCAAAGTTCCCGGTTAGACCGTCCAGTATAATATTGAGCAGAAGGAGTGAGAACAGACATCAAGGTCCTATTCTTCTTGATTGTAGGAAGAAAGCTTTCAGTCTTTCACTGCCAGTCCTGGAAGTTTTGATTAATACCCTTTATCCAGTCAAGTTCCCTTCTGTTTCTGGTTTGCTGAGTTTTCTATCATGAAGAGGTGCTGATTGGGGTTGAGTGTTTTTTGTTTGTTTTGTTTTTTGTTTTAATGTTGCAGAACAGGCATCACCAAGGACCAAAGTTAACTTAGATTAAAATCACCTGACGTCATATATTTTGATGAATTTCAAGTGTCATAAGGAGCCAAATAAAATCCATTTTAAGCAACTCAAAGAAAAACAGCTTATTCTCTGGCTTTGAGAAATGATAAATTTGTGATAATAAACAAGGTATCAGAGGAAAACACGAACATGTCCAAAGCTTACTTTAAACTTTTACACAATACAATATGGAAAGCAAAGAAAGAAAAAGACACAATTGATAAAAAAAAATCTTATTACCTAAAATACATTAAGAGCCGATATGAAGACTGAGGATCCAGTTCCACTGGACAAAGAAGTTGCTGGAGAGGAACAAACAGAAGAAGAGACGGCTGGGCAGAGACAGGAACGCTCACTAAGTTCTGCCTGCTAAGCCAGACTGTGTTAGTAGTCCTGGCCACGTCAGTAGTGAAAAGTCCACACAAAGCCCCCAGCCTCTCCTGTCTGCTGTGTTGTCCACTGAGCAGGCCTCGAGGGGTAGCTCTCAGAGAGTGGTGTCTCCTGAATCAGCCTGGCCCGAGGGACTCTGTGGAACCGCACCCCCAGCTGTCCTACAAGGGACACCCAGACCAAGCGAGAAAGACATTTGTGTTAGGTTAAGTCTCTGAGACTTGGGGTTTGCTTGTTACTGCAATGTAACCTAGCTAAATATAATACAACAAATTCCCATGCTGGGAAAAAAGCACAACTTCCTTTAAAATATGGAAATAACTTATAAAATAAGGAAAATGAATATGACAATGCCAGTTTTGGTGGGGCTATAGGAAAACAGAAATGTACTCTAACATTGCTAATAGGCTTCATGGAAAAATCTGGAAATACAGAACAAGGCAGATAACAGTTACCAACCTCTGACCCTTAAGTCCCACTCTGGGGAACATGCCCCAAGCAAATAAACTTGAAGAAAAAATAGCTTGAACAAAATGTTCATCACTGCAATATTTATAACAGCAAAAACTGGAAACAAGTCAACTGCTGAAGGCTAAGAAAACAATGGTGAGTTGACAGAAAGGACACCACGCGTCCATTATAGAGGACAAGGCAGGTGAGCTATTTTCCATCCGAAATCGGGTATAAGCAAGAAAGGCAGAGTGGCACAGCACATCCACTACACATCAGTTTATAAGGCGAGGACTGTAGCCGGGTGCAGTGGCTCACACCTGTAATCTCAGCACTTTGGGAAGCCAAGATGGGCAGATCACCTGAGGTCAGGAGTTTGAGACCAGTCTGGCCAACATAGTGAAACCCTATTTCTACTAAAAATACAAAAATTAGCCAGGTGTGGTGGTGCACCCCTATAGTCCCAGCTGCTCAGGAGGCTGAGGCAGGAGAATCACTTGAACCTGGGTGGCAGAGGTTGCGGTGAGCCAAGATCACACCACCGCACTCCAGCCTGGGCGACAGAGCAAGACTTATCTCAAAAAAAAAAAAAGAGGCGAGGGCTGTGTCATCTCTGTATGCCCAGCGCTTAGCATGAGGAAGATGCTCAAACGTCTGCAGAGTGATTGGATGTCCGCTGACAGAAGCAAATCAGTGGGGGATGAGGGCAAGAGGAGTCTCTGGGGAGGGAGCTGACACTTACCAGCTCATTTCTGTAGTGGCTGCAGTGTGCCTTCTCCCAACCTCTTCTGCCTGTTCCTTGGCTGCTGGCACACCCCAGGTTCTGTTCCCAGTCCCTCTCTCTTCACCTCTTCTGTTCCCACACACCAAACAACCTTTAACCTCAAGCCCCTGATCTACTGTCTGGCCCAGACCCACATCTCTGCCTACTGGATGCCTCCACTTGGCCATCACACAGTCCTTGCAAACTATCCCCTTCCCTATGAGCCTGCTCCTGTTCCTGGGTTTTCTACATCAAAAATGGTCCCACCATTCATTCACCCAGCTTCTCAAGCCAGAAACTTCTCTTCTTCCCACACCGAACGCCCTCACCACTACCACATTCAATCAACTTCCAAGACCAGACTAAACCAGCTCTTCAATATCTCTGGAATCCTCCCACTTGGCTCTGTCCCCATGATGATAGCTACCTTCGCTAAGGCCACCACTGCCTCCTGCCTAATCCCTAACAACGTCCTAACTGACCCGCAGCCACTTGTCTAGTCCCCAACTCCCTTCATTCTCCATGACATACTGCGACTCTACCACGGTGGTTGGAATGTCTTTTGGAAAGTTCAGGTTTTGCCTCCACTCAAACTCCTTCCCCTACTTCCTCCTTCCTCCCGAGGCCAGCAGGGCCTCCAGGCTGTAACTACTGCTCTTCCAGCCTCACCACTCACACCACGTTCCTGGCCACGCTATACACGCTCCGGCCACCATTAACAACCGGCGTTTCCCAACACAAGCACCACACTCCTATCAGCTCCACCCCTTCACGCACACTGTTCCCGCTGAACAAATGCACAAATGAATCAGAGGAGGTGGAGAAGGAGAAATCACTTTGCATAGCCAAATAGTTTCAAAAGCAAAATTATAAGAATCCTTCCAATTACTTTTATAACATAAAGAAGTGTTTAAACTACATGTGAGTATAACATATCTAATATAATCCAGGGTAGGGTCTCCAGAAGTATGGGTATCCCAAACCCGCCACAGTCTAAGGAGGAAGTAAGGACACAAAGCTAATAAAGCCAAAGGATTTGTCCCTGAGGACAGGAGTGGAAGCACTCACTGAGCACCACTGCATCCAGGAAGGAGGCACACATTGGCCTCTAAGCCTGGTGAGAGCAGCAATGCACCACGGGCTCACCCACTACTTGGGAGGCTGAGGCAGGAGAATCACTTGAACCCAGGTGATGAAGGTTGCAGTGAGATCACACCACTGCACTCCAGCCTGGGAGACAGAGCGAAACTCTGTCTCAAAAAACAAAAAGAACAAGTGCTCACTGATTTGCCACCATGTCCCCACAGCAAGAAGCCCCAGTTACACCATAACATGTAAAGCTGCCTGCCCAGGACTGATGCAGTGTTATTCCAGCATAATCCTAGGATCCCTTCACACAGGCATGCACGCACACATGATCCTCTCTCATCCAGCTGGGGATCAGGACTTGAGAGCACATGAGGACACGTCAGCTCATCTCTGCCACCAATGCCCTCGCTTCTGGTGTCCTCACATCCTAACCGCAGTATTTAACAACTGACAGATGGCCGCAAATACAGGAGACGTGTGGACCACGTTGCAGGGAGCTGGGTTGTGGGTCCCGGTGCCCGCGCTTCCACTCTGATGCCTAAAATTCTCTGTACGGCTCCATTCCCCTTCATGCCAGTCTTCAGGATCATGCCAGAGCAGCCATGGCCACATATTTCCTGACGACGCCTCCTCTCAGTTAGAGGCACCTGCCCAGTAGGACAACTCTCCCTTAAGCTGCAAGTTTTCCAACTCAAGAGATGCACTTAAACCCTAAAAAAGAAAACTCACATAGGCCCAGATGAGACACAAAGATTCTCCTGGCATAAGTAGAAGGAAAAAATATAGAATGGGTCAGGAGGCTGCCCTTTGTTCAGGTCAGAAAATAGGGGCATTCACAGGGGGCAGAGTGAGCGCGAAGCAGGGAGAGGAGGAACGCTCCAGGCCACCCTTGAAGGTCTGCTGTGGCAGGTTCCTAAGACAGACAAAGGGCATTATTGACAACATGCATGAGTCAGAGTGGCCCCAGGTCAATGCTTCAGCTTCTTTTAATCCCTCCACTTTCAGGGAGCCCGTTCTAGAAGCAGGACTTCCTGTCACACAAAGGGCCTCTGTGGCCCTTTGTCAAAGGACGAGCGGCCTCTTCCCGGGGCAGTTTCAGAGGCTCTTCCCTACCCAACAGTCTGACTGAGTGGAATCCCCAAGAGGAGCTGAAGCCCTGGTCTGAACAAGCTGCAAATGAGAGACAGCAAGAGGGGACACCACCAAAGAACATGCTAGCCTGGATGCACAAATCTAGAAGGTCTCTGAAATCTGCATCTATGAGTCTGCACAAGACCTTGGGGGTGGGGGTGACCTCTTAATGATCCAGTCGCCTCAGGCAAAATACCTAAGAGCTGTGTGCCTGACACTGCTAATCAGTGAAATGGAATCCAATCTGCCTGACAGGTTGCATGGATCAAATGGCATCCGGCTGGGACCTGACACATGCCTGGAGTATAGGGGCCTTCCACAATCATTGGCCAGGGAGACGGTGACTGGGGCCAGGCTCCACGGCAGCCCAGCTCCTGAGCCAGTAAAGCCAGGTGCCCTGCACTGGGGCACTCCATTCTCACAGGGTTGATGGACACTTGAACAACCTCCTCCAACACACCGGCCAAGAGCTAGGAAACAGTTCTGCACAATGTGCCACAGGGACACACAGAGGGTTCAGAAAGGGTGCCCAGGGCTGATGTTTCAGTGGGAATTCTTCAGCCGGAGCAGCAAGGAAAGGCATCCCAGGTAGGGGAACCTGTGTGACAAAGGGGAGTTACACTGGTCCTTTGTGACCCTCCAGTGTGCAGGGTCAGGCTGGTCCTGGAGGGCAAACCCTGGGAAGCCACTGTGGCCTGTGAGGGAGGGGAGAGAGGATTTACAAATGGCAGGGCACTGAAGATCAGACACCAGCCCGAGTCACTAGTTACTCCACCACAAGAGGGACTTCTGCTCCATTTACCTACCAGCAATAACAAGTAGACTGTCCTGATAAAAGCCCACCATGAGAATGCTAGGTAAGCATGGACAAGAAGAAGTCACACCCATCAGAAGTGCTATCTAGTAATGAACTGCCTAAATACCTTCTCAACCAGTACTATAAATATATGCCTTTTAAGTTTAAAAAGCCACACGAGCTGGGTGTGGTGGCACATGCCTATCTATAGTCCCAGCTACTTGGGAGGCTGAGGCAGGAAGACCACTTGAGCCCAAGAGTTTGAGGTTGCAGTGAGCTATGATAGTGCCTGTGAGTAGCCACTGTACTCCAGCCTGGGCAACACAGTGAGATCCCATCTGTAAAAAAACAAATTTTAAGTATAAACCACGAGAGGATTTGGTTTTCAAATATTTTCTGGGCATCTATGCACTCAACTATGGTGCCGCTTTCTCAAGAAAATATTCTATTTCATTCAAAGGTATCAGCTACAGCCAAAGCACTCTACTGTAGAGAAGAATACACCGCCAGTTTGGTGCGACAAACTGGTAAATAAATTCTTTTTTTTTTTTTTTTTGAGACGGAGTCTCGCTCTGTGGCCCAGGCTGGAGTGCAGTGGCCGGATCTCAGCTCACTGCAAGCTCCGCCTCCCGGGTTCCCGCCATTCTCCTGCCTCAGCCTCCTGAGTAGCTGGGACTACAGGCGCCCACCACCTCGCCTGGCTAGTTTTTTGTATTGTTAGTAGAGACGGGGTTTCACCGTGTTAGCCAGGATGGTCTCGATCTCCTGACCTCGTGATCCGCCCGTCTCAGCCTCCCAAAGGGCTGGGATTACAGGCTTGAGCCACCGCGCCCCACCGGTAAATAAATTCTAACTTGACAGTGCTTTTATTTTTTTAAAAGTTCACATAAAATCAACTAGCCAGTAATTTGGAAAAACAAACAGGGAACTCAATTGTCAAGCAACAATCTGAAACTAATAGGCTTAAATCAAGCATAAAATTAATAGCAAAAGTTTCCCTTAAACAAGGAGAGGGGGCCAGGCACAGGGGCTCCCGCCTGTGATCCTGGCACTTTGGGAAGCGGAGGTGGAAAGATTGCTCGAGCCCAGGAGTTACAAGCCAGCCTAAGCAACATGGTGGGACCCTGTCTCTATAAGGAGGACAAAACATTTCTTAAATAGTTATATATATATATATTTAAAAAAAAAAAAAAAAGGAGAGTAGAAAGAGAACAAGGTTTAAACTGGCTGTGAAAGGTGCCCGTTTTAACTTCCAAGCCACCTTCTTACCAGCAAAATGGAAATAAAGGTGGCTGACCTACACAGAGTAGGAATTTAAACCACACATTGTATGTGAGTGCCTGCAAATGTCAGTCTCCCACCTTCCCAGTCTTCTTGCTCCTAGTATGACTCCTCCTGGCCTCTCTGGCAACCCCCACCCCCCACAGGGAGGATATGGCTTCGGCAAGCAGGACTTACACACCCATTCTCAGCTGTGCCACTGAGAACTCTAGAAACACAAAGATCTTCAACGTTAAGCCTCATACACGCGCGCGCGCACACACACACATTTTGTGATGCTACCTGCCTAATAAACATTTCCAGTGACCACTTATAAAGGGGAAAAATTAATGACAACTCTATTTATGATAAAATGCCTAATTACAATATACAATAATATTATCTGAGAAGCCCTGAAGAAAATGTCTTGGTTACTCTCTTAACTTCATTACAATACCCAATACCCCTACTACACACACAGACACACACACACACACGCAGAAAGAGCCTGTCCTTCATAAAAATTTGTCAGTTTGGCTGTCTCAAGATATAGCCTGTGTTCCAAATCCTTAAATATTTTCAATAAAATGTTTAATTTATTCTAATAAACTGAGTAAATATCAAGCCTAGGAAATTGATTTTAAAAATTATTTTACACATATCTCTCCCAATATTCTAAAAACATTTACTTTCTGAGTGCCAGAAACCTTGCTAGGAGCTAGGGGATGGAAGTGAAAATAAGTGAATAACACCATGCTGGCCCTGCGGTCCAGGAGCTCACAGCACACTCAGCCCTTCATACCCAAGGGTTCCACATCTGTGGATTCAACCAGTCGGGAATCGAAAATAATCCGGGGGAACATGTACAGACTTTCCTTTGCTTGTCATTATTCCCTAAACAATACAGTATAACTATTTACATTGTATTTATATTCTATTAGGTATTATAAGTAATCTAGAGATGATTTAAAGAACACTGAAGAGTGTACATAGGTTATATGCAAATACAACACTATTTTATATCAGAGAAGAGCATCCACGGATTTTGGTATCCTTGGAGGGTCCTGGAACCAATCCTCCAAGATACAGAGGAACAAACTGTCTAAACACTAGGAAAGATAAGACAAAGTCATACCTGATTAGGTTGGAGAGGAAGGGAGGGAAGGAGAGAGGGAGAGAGGGGACCTGCTAGGGAAGGGAGGGGAAGGGAAGCGGGGAGGGAAGGGAGTGGGCAGGTGGGCAGGCACAGCAGTTTGGATGAGGAAAGAAGGCCTGCAGTGGCAGCCTCCTAGGAGCCAGCAAGAGGTGGATTGACGATTGAGGCTGCTGTCCAGGCTCAGGAAGGGCTGTCCAGGCCCGCTGCACAGGCTCAGGAAGGGCTCTGAAGGCCTGTGCAGCCACCATCGCTGAAACTGAAAGCAGCCGTCTACAGCCAACTAGTGCAAAGTTAACTTATAGTAACGTTCAAAACCGTAAGTAGCATTCTTACATCTAAAAAGCTGAACACTTGGGCTTCATCTAAAAATATATGTTTAAGAGTGGGTGATTACCCAGAAAAAAGTCCAGATGGCTATGTCCCAAAAATGTGAATTCTTCCATTCAGTGAAATGCAACGCAGCTTACTTCCTGTGTGCCAGGCAACTCGCTGGGTCTGTGGGGTCCTGGATGGGTAGAAGTGACAAGTTCCCTGTATATATTCCAGCAGGGGTCGGGGATTCAAAGCCACACCAGCAGGTAATGTAGCGGGAGACCGCATTAAGGGCTGGGGGAAAGCATGAAGCCAAGTGGGGGACAGAGAGTGACAGGGTCTACCTGGACAGATGGTGGTCAGGGAAGGTTGTCTTGAATTTTGAATGAACATCTCTGGGTGGCAGAACATGAAAGTCTGGGCTTTTGTATATCTGTATCACTTAATTATTCTGCCATAAGAATATACTGATTGAGTCGCTTTTGAAAATTCAAAAGGAAAATAAAGCAGCACGTAGGCACCTTCCCTTTACATAAGCATGAAATCCAAGCTTTTCCGGTAGAGGAATCCACGAGCCTTAACTTCTAGTCATGATTACCAGCCTGCAGTATCAACTGCATTCTCTCAAGACAAGTACTTCCAGACAGTCCTGCAAAGCACCCAAATGGTGCCCTTATTACCCTGTGCACACCCGTGGGGCCCAGGGCTCAACCTCCTCTTCTCTGTGCACACTGATTTCCTGGGTGACCCTCTCCCTCCTGTGACCTGAAATTCCATCCATCTGCTGATGCCGCCTCGCTCAGCCTCTCCCTGAAGCTCCAGATCCAGCATGGCCCGAGCTGCTGGCTCAGTATCTCCCCCTGGGAGGCTCACAGGCCTCTCCGACACACTGGCCAAGACCCACCTCTTGCTCCTGCATCCCACGGTAGGCTCCTCCAGGACACAGCTGCTCATGACAAATGCCCCAGTGTCATCCCTGACTCCTCTCCTCCTCTCATGTCCACGTCACATCACCTCTACCTCAAAACAGAGCCAGAATGTGGCCGCTTCACACCACCTCTGTCTCAGTTACCCTGGTTCAATCTACCAAACTCAAAACTTGCCAACAGTTATTGTCAACCATCACAGTTATTGATACTCCCCACCCTGATTATGAGGTCCCATGTGATTCTAGCCCCTGCTTCCAACGCCAGTCTTACTCCTTCCAATCCCCACCCTGGTCTCTGGCTACAGTGACCTCCATGTGGTTCTCCAGATGCAACAGACTTGGCTTACCTTTGCACCTGCCTCCCCTCTGCCGGGAATACCTGCCTCCCACATCTGTAGGATCTGCTGCCTCCCAGCATCAGATATCTGCTCAAACATTACCCTCTTCTTAAGAAAGTCTTCCTCAGCCCTGATACTCCAGCCCTAACTCTGTTTTATTTTCTTAACACTCAATCTCACCTGCCAAATTATTATATTTTCTCTCTCCACTCATGAGAATGTAAGTTCCTTATGCACCAGGATTTTGCCTTGTTTGCCCTGTTCCTACCACTGACATGAAACAGGCACATAATAAACACAACCGGAATGAATGATTCAAGGAATGATAGAGCATATTTCTGTTTTCAGCAGCACAGCAAACCAGGTATCTTAATGACTCTCCTGTTGAAGAAATTTATTTATTTATTTATTTATTTGTTTTTATTTATTTATTATTTTATTTATTTATTTTTTGAGAGAGAGTCTCATTCTGTTGCCCAGGCTGGAGTGCAGTGGTGCAATCTCAGCTCACTGCAGCCTCTGCCTCCTGGGTTTAAGCGATTCTCCTGCCTCAGCCTCCTGAGTAGCTGGGACTACAGGCGCGTGCCACCACGCCTGGCTAATTTGTGTGGTATTTTTTAGTAGAGACGGGGTTTCACCACATTAGCCAGGATGGTCTCAATCTCCTGAACTCGTGATCCGCCCACCTTGGCCCCCCAAAGTCCTGGGATTACAGGTGTTGAGTCACCGCGCCCGGCCTATTTATTTATTTTTTTTGAGATGGAGTCTCGCTCTGTTGCCCAGGCTGGAGTGCAGTGGCCGGATCTCAGCTCACTGCAAGCTCCGCCTCCCGGGTTTTATGCCATTCTCCTGGCTCAGCCTCCCGAGTAGCTGGGACTACAGGCGCCCACCAACTCGCTCGGCTAGTTTTTTGTATTTTTTAGTAGAGACGGGGTTTCACCATATTAGCCAGGATGGTCTCGATCTCCTGACCTCATGATCCGCCCGTCTCGGCCTCCCAAAGTGCTGGGATTACAGGCTTGAGCCACCGCGCCCAGCCTTGAGCCACCGCGCCCGGATATACTTTTAAAGGAAAGAAATTATTTCAGATGGAAAGCCCCAAAGCACAAGACGAATGGTAAGCAAATATGCAGGTAAACATACTGGATAAATCTAAATAGCATTAACTGTATAAAAGACAGTGGCAAATTTGCAGGATTTAAAAAATCAGAAAAAAAAACTGGACAAGTTGAGAGGGCATATGGAGTTAAAATGTTTTCTATCCTTCCATTATTCAAGAGAAGGGTAAAGATATTACTTTAGACTTTGTTAAGTACACAAAAATTTCTAGGATAACCACTAAAGGAGCAGGCTGAGAATTTAATTTCTAAACTAAGAGAGAAAAAACAAATGCATTGGAAAGTGGGCACAATGAAATGCAATCAAAACAAAAGACAGAATTAAAATCTCACCAGAAGAACTATAGTCAGTAGAAATTACAGGAATAAGAAAAAACTGCATGTTTATGCAAACTGCATTGAAGGGCCTAGCCACTGCAATAAGAAAAATAACTAAAAGCTATAACAATCAGAAAAGAAACATAACAGCATTATTGGCCGGGCGCGGTGGCTCAAGCCTGTAATCCCAGCACTTTGGGAGGCCGAGACAGGCGGATCACAAGGTCAGGAGATCGAGACCATCCTGGCTAACACGGTGAAACCCCATCTCTACTAAAAAATTACAAAAAAGAACTAGCCAGGCGAGGTGGCGGGCGCCTGTAGTCCCAGCTACTCGGGAGGCTGAGGCAGGAGAATGGCGTAAACCCGGGAGGCGGAGCTTGCAGTGAGCTGAGATCCGGCCACTACACTCCAGTTTGGGCAACAGAGAGAGACTCCGTCGCAAAAAAAAAAAAAAAAAAAAACAAAAAAAAAAAAACAAAAAACAAAAAAAAACAGCATTATTAGCATTAATAAACCATTATATGGTTTTAGCATGGCTGATGAACAGAAGAAGGCAATTTATCTAGAACGAGAGCTCTTGGCTCTAATTTGAGAGCTATATATTTAAATGCAGTACTAAGGGTTTCATTTAATATGAGGAAAAAAACTTTGTCTTCATTTTATAGCTGAAGAAACTAAAATTCAGAGAGGCTAAATAATTTGTTCAAAGCCACCTGGCAAGTAAGTGGCTAGTTTTGAAATTAAGACAATCTGTCCCCAAGGTTTAACCACTATACTATGATGTCTCGACACACGATAAACATACTGTGCCCTCTCAGAGGCAAGCATGACTGTGTGATTACAAGGACACTGGAGGAAAAAGAGACGAAATTCACCTGAGGAAAGCCAGGGAAGAGGGCAATGCTTAGAGCAAGGATGGTATTCTGGAGAGAATAAGAACAGCACGTACAAAGGTTAAAAGGCATGAGGCTGGGTGCGGTGGCTCATGCCTGTAATCCCAGCACTTTGGGAGGCTGAGGCAGGCAGATCACTTGAGGTCAGGAGTTCGAGATCAGCCTAGCCAACATAGTGAAAACCTGTCTCTACCAAAAAACACAAAAAATTAGCCGGGCATGGTGGCATGTGCCTATAGTCCCAGCTACTTGCGAAGCTGAGGCATGAGAATCACTTGAACCTGGGAGGCAGAGGTTGCAGTGAGCCGAGATCATGCCACTGCACTCCAGCCTGGGCAACTGGGCAAGACCCTGTCTCAAAAGAAAAATAGCGCATAAAGGAAGGTTCTCTTGGACAGATAGTGGAGAACAGCCCATCAGTCTCCAGTCTTGGGCTGTCCAGTATGGCAGCCACCAGCTATTAACACTTAAAATGTAGTTAGTCCAAGTGAGAAACTGACTTTTTTTTTTGAGATAGGGTGTCACTGTGTCATTCAGGCTGGAATGCAGTGGCACTATCACAGCTCATTGCAGCCTCAACCTCCTGGGTCTAAGTAATTCTCCCACCTCAGCCTTCTGAAGCTTGGACTACAACTATGCACAACTGCACCTGGCTAATTTTTTATTTTTTATAGAGACAGAGGACTCACTATGTTGCCCAGACTGGTCTCAATGACTTTTTAATTTTATTTAATTTTAATGTAAACAGTCACACGTGGTTAGTGGCTACCACATTGGACAGCACAGTTCTGGAGGTTCAAGTCTGGAGAAAGGGAAACGGTTAGAAGACCAGGAAAGAGGAATATATCCAAGATGAAAAACAGAACATAGTGAAGGGTGATGCCAGGGAATGGGGGACGGGGGCAGGGATTCAAAGTTTCTAATTTCGGAGGCATGGTAGGTGATAATGCCACAAAGAGAAAAACAGAATTAAGAACAAACTGGTTTGGGATGAAAAATAACTGGTTTGGATCTGATAAATTCGATGTTCCTGAAGCATGTCCACACATAAATGGCACTCCAGCCACATCAAGCTCCCAAGTCTGGCAGATTCTGACCTCTTCACCTTTGCATATATTGCTCCCTCTGCTTCTCTTGGGTACCTGACAAACCACTCCCTCTAAAACTCATCACCAAACTGGAGTTTCCCCCTATCTCCTCCATTCTTCATGGCAGAATAAGGTCCCAATAGCTCTTTAAGACTCATCAACCTGCTGCTTAGAAGTCTCTTTCCCTTGCTGGACTGTGAGGTCCTCAGAGACAAGAACTCAATCCTAACCGTCTATGGATCCCCAGCACAGTGCCTGATGTGAACTGCATGGACAAGAGACCAAGAAGGTAAACTGAATGAATGAATGAATGAATGACATGAACGAACAAATTAACTGATTCGGCGAGCCAGCATCCAGGTGAACTGTCCCTCCAGGTAGTGATCTAACGGATGGCTGGAAATAAGCGCAGAGCTCACTCAGGTGCCTGCATGTCTACCAGTGAAAGCTGTCATACCTGGAGATAGCATCACAGGGGGAAAAAAAGGCTGTCAGGTGCTGGGACAAGTACAGTTTACATAGCCTCACATGACTTTTCATCATCATAACAACTTCCACCATCCCAAATGCAAACTCTTCAACCTCAGAAGTTCACTGGGTACACCTGAGATTCAACTTAATGTCGTAGAGTTCAATGTTAAATATTAAAGACTTATCCTCCAAAAGTGGTCTTGTTGCTTTCCTTCATGGCTTTATAGGTCTTGCTTTCTAACATTCTTCCTGCACAGTGATGGCAGGATCTGACTAAGTGAACCTGAGGTGACCGTCCCTACAGACGGGAAACTAGTAACAAATGTTTCTGTCTTCCAATCAATAGATACTGGTGATCAGTCTACTATGCCCTGTGCTACTTTTTCTTTATGTGTCAGTTCATAGTAGAGAGAAATCACTTCATTGTCCCCAAAACTGTCATGTGCTTCATTTACTTTGTTAAACTAGCACTACCAATCTGTGTTAGGAATTAAAGACTCAAAGAGAGAATTCCAAATTGGGAAGTTCAACACTTTGCCCTGTTAATTACATCAACATTTTGTCAAGTAACCATTTTCCAGCAAAATCATTCTTCCTTGTTCTCCTTCAAGGACTCCACTGTAGAACAAATCCCGATGGGAAACATGACTGAGTATGAAATTAATAGCACCCCTTACATTATCAAAAAGATAATCTAAATCCCATACTATTGTGATGACCACTGACACACCTTCAAATTAATTCTAACTTCCTATTAGATTCTTTAAGTTTCTCAAAATAAAGTATGTGTCATGAGCTCACATCAAGGTTTATGTCTTACGATTCATATATGACAGAGTCTAACGTGAAAAAATTTAGGCCAGAGTCCCAGGGCTGGAGGAGATATCACGTAGGCACAACCTGTTATTTGGTGTCAAGGCAGAACTGTGACATGCAAATGCATTTAGACCAGCCTAGTGAAATGTGACTATAGTGCCTTCAAAAGCAATCACTATGGAAAGGCAAACACTGCCATTCATTCATTCATTCATTCATTCATTCATTCAAATCAATAGCCCTTGTCTAATTACGATCTCACCATACTGACACATACATATGCTCCTCTTTACCAAACTCTAAGGGCCTGGGATACTGGGGGACATTTCTTCATAGTCTTAGAGAAGGTTCTGAGGCCACCACTAGAATCTGGTCTGGAGAGCTGCCCCGAGCAGAGGTGGACATGAAAAAGGCCCAAACACCAACAACACGAACTCTGAGATTTCTAAGCCAACAGCAGCCCCAGGGGCTGCCGTTTAACCCCTTCTCAGTTTGGAGCAATGCCAGCACTGCAACAGTCTAGTATCCCCTTCTCATCTTTAAATCTCACAAGCACAGCAGCATTTATACTAACGTGGGCAGAAGCTAGGGGCCAGGGACGGAAGAACATCAAATGTTACTTATAGACTGCAGAAGATAAGAAGGTCAATTATATACTAAGAAAAGGAAGCCAGTTGGAATACTCTATACTTAATATATACTGAAAATATAATAGTAAGTATAAAATGCTAATGGGGAACAAAGGTAACCATATTATGGGAGACGCGAACTAAGTCACTGCAGCTCATGAGCCTGCAGCCTCCCTTCTTCTCCAAGCCCCAGGATCATGTCGCCTGGCTCACCAAATGAAAGCAGCACCTCTTCAAGGAGACTGACAGAAAGTACCCACTAGAACACCAGGAGGGAAGACAGTTCTGACACACTGCATAAAAATACTGCTTATGTATCCCACTTCATTCTTCAGTTTTATACATTAAAATAGTTGTAAAGTTATTAAATTCAACTTCAAATACGATTAACATATTTATGAAAGTGCCTGTTTCCCTGAGGTGCTTTTGTTTCAGAAATTCTTCAAGGCATATATTCTAAATACTATAGAAAATACAAGTAAGGGCCGGGTGCGGTGGCTCACGCCTATAATCCCAGCACTTTGGGAGGCCGAGGCAGGCAGATCACGAGGTCAGGAGATCGAGACCATCCTGGCTAACACGGTGAAACCCCGTCTCTACTAAAAATACAAAAAATTAGCCCAGCATGGTGGCGGGCGCCTGTAGTCCCAGCTTCTCGGGAGGCTGAGGCAGAAGAATGGCGTGAACCCAGGAGGTGGAGCTTGCAGTGAGCCCAGATCGCGCCACTGTACTCCAGCTTGGGCGACAGAGCAAGACTCCATCTCAAAAAAAAAGAAAAGAAAATACGAGTAAGTGCTATCCTGTGAACTTCCCCAAGGCATTTTAAGGTGACTTTGGACAGACAGTGATGGTCACACCAAGGTCTAGGAACAGTCACCCACGGTTCTCAGCATACCTGTTTACAACTAACTCCCACACCTGAATTTCAGAGGATTCAAATTCAATTTTTAGCAGAGACTATTTTTAATGATTCTGGAAAGTTGTGAGTAAATTCCATTTTTATAAATTAAATCATCTTCTCCTTTATTTATATTATGTTGTATTATTTTAAAGTCTTTCATATTTCAAAACCTGTTCAGTTCAGCTCAAGACACAGCTGTCAGTATTCCCTTATAGGGGCTGAAAGGCAGAAATGCTAAATGCTTGGGGTTTCCCTTTCACACCCTGAATAATCCTCTTTCAAAGAAGAATTGAGTGCTTGTCTGTTTCTTTTATTAGTTGTGATTGTATTAAGTTTGGCATTCTCACCTGACAAGCAATCCCACGGTAAGGCCCGTAAGGCCCGCTTCGATCAGTAGCAATTGACTGTCTCTCCCCTGAGCTAGGAGAGAGGTAAGTAACACTTTATAATATAAAGAATTGCCGGGCGCGGTGGCTCAAGCCTGTAATCCCAGCACTTTGGGAGGCCGAGACGGGCGGATCACGAGGTCAGGAGATCGAGACCATCCTGGCTAACACAGTGAAACCCCGTCTCTACTAAAAAATACAAAAAACTAGCCGGGCGAGGTGGTGGGCGCCTGTAGTCCCAGCTACTTGGGAGGCTGAGGTAGGAGAATGGTGTAAACCCGGGAGGTGGAGCTTGCAGTGAGCTGAGATCCGGCCACTGCACTCCAGCCTGGGCGACAGAGCGAGACTCCGTCTCAAAAAAAAAAAAATAATAATAATAATATAAAGAATTGTTGATTTTTAAGAAAAAGTATAATCCCAGCACTTTGGGAGGCCGAGACAGGCGGATCACGAGGTCAGGAGATCGAGACCCTCCTGGCTAACACTGGTGAAACCCCGTCTCTACTAAAAATACAAAAAACTAGCCGGGCGAGGTGGCGGGCGCCTGTAGTCCCAGCTACTCGGAGGCTGAGGCGGGAGAATGGCGGGAACCCGGGAGGCGGAACTTGCAGTGAGCTGAGATCGCGCCACTGCACTCCAGCCTGGGCAACACAGCGAGACTCCGTCTCAAAAAAAAAAAAAAAAAGAAAAAGAAAAAGAAAAAGTATCAGAGGCAGGAATGTCAATGCTCTTTGTACTTGCGGTAATTCATTATACATCTATGCCAAATGGTACTTACAGTGAAAAAGTTATTGAATAAAAGCTGAGTGTCTGAAAGTGAAACAAATATAAATGGACTCATCAGAAGAAAAAAAACACTCTTAGCTAAGCGATATTAATCTTAAGATAATAATGTAAAGAAAGCAGATTACTGTAATGGAAAGAGTAATGACCCTGGTCATGAGACCAGGCTTTCAGACTCACTTGGCTACTGACCAGATGAGTGACCTTGGACAAGTCAGTCACCTCTGGATCTCAATTCCTTTGGTAAAGTGCGGAGCCTGGAATATTAACTCCAAGAGCCATCACAGCTCGAAATATTGCATTCCCACCTTCTGCATTATGCCACCAAATGAATAACAGAATTGTGTGGGTGGGCAAACGGGTCTCAAAGGACTAACACTATTTAAAAAGAAAAAAGGAAGGCACATTTTTATTTATTGGCATAAATCTCATACCTGTAAAACATGCTTTGGTTTGAAGTTATGAAACCTCTCTGCTGTTTTCATAAATACAGCATTTAAAGTTCATCTAGAATTCAGTAGGATGTTTTATTGACAAAGAAGGAAGGGATCTGAAGAAAGAGATATTCAGAGCTACAAGAGCAAAGACAAAACTGATGGGCCCGATTAAGGTGGAACAGACATACTATATATCTTGGGGGTTTCTAGAAACCTTTCCTATGCAATCTTAAAAGTATTCGAAACACACACTTCACAGTAGGTAACATCCTAACAAGAAAGCATGCTTCTCTGTGAGGCACAGGCTGCACCAGCACAATATTTTCTGGAAAACGGAGAGAGGACGCTGCCTTTTTAACAGCAATCAGTAATCCAGTAAGTATAATTCACTGATGATGGATCACTTAAGTCTCAGGATTTTTAAAATCTAATTAGAATTACAGCACCACAGCAATTAAGGGGAGCCACTGTTTTTTTAAAATTCCAGAATATGACTTCTAAGAAACAATTAAATATGTATATAAGGCTGCTCAGTTATTAAAACAATAAAACTTTTAACATTTTGTTACCCGACAAAAATATAAACAGTGTCTAGTGACAGCCCTCAGAGGGGGATGAGGGCACAGGGTCCAGCTGGGATGAGAAATGAGAAGAACTGAGGGGGAGGATGGGGAGAGGGCCGGGAGGGGGCCTGGAGCAGTGGCAGGTGATTCAGAGAGTCTGCAGGAGACTAGTCATGAAACAGCAATTACGTCTCCTGGAAAAGATAATTTGCTTTTTCTCTCTCAAGTCCCACTTACGTGTTTGTAGATTAGATTTGGCTGTAAAGAAAGAAAATGGCAGCATGTAATAAACATTAACGCCTTAAAGTAGGGGGGAAAAGCCCTCTATTAACAGCTAACTCAAGTAACTCATTTAGCTACTCGGTAAGAAAAAAAATACAGCTAAAGTATGTCAGCTACTCTAAAACATGCCAAAGCAAAGGTGCAAAGTTATTGCATCTATTTTGAAAGGAAACATGCACGTATGTTCTACAACCAGAGTCAAAAATTATAAAACACAATCCTTCATTTGTTTAAGCCGAAATCTATTCTCCAAGAAAATCAAACACTCTGACATCTTCTCCAAGCACCCTGGATAAAGCATTCTGCATTGCTCAGTTAATAATGAACTAATTGAACATCTCCTTCAAAGAGCTCTAAAACTAGGTGCGCTTGCACAGAAGGTGAGAGTTCTGTTAAATCAGTCACTCAGTGAGAAAGAAAACAATTCCATGAAAATTCTGCTTTCAAAGAGGTCTACCTTAAAGGAAATGCAAGCCTTCCACGGCACACTGGCGTTTTTCTGTCAGATGCCAGCTAACTCTGCAGCTCAGCTTCCGTACCTGCCTGTTTCCAACCCTGCCGGCGTGTCTGACCTCTGTCTCTCAGCTGAATTCTCCCAGCACATTTCATCATTTCCTGTTGGCTGCTGAGATAAGGTCATTCCCCTACACTGCTGCATTCGCTGTACAGTCCAGGTTCCCAGACTGCACGCTCCTGCCTGCTGTGGCATCACAGAAGGCAGGAGCCTTCTTTTCAGAAAGTGGCCAAAGAGAAATTTCAGTATTTCCATGGAAAATCAGGGAGAAGAGGTCTGAGAACAAAATTCATACTACCCCTTCCCCCACACACACAAAATCAACTTATATACAAACTAACTTACGCCACGCATGAGCGTCTTCTATTATCTTCTTGCACTTGAGATCCTCCTGCTCACAAGAGAAAAAAGACAGCATGCTCTGCATCTGAGGGCGCCACAGCTGCCGCTGGGACAGGGACTTGCTTGCACAGGATGATCTTACATTGTCCCAGCATGTGGAACTCAACTTTCTTCTGTGACTACAGACAACAAGGCAATGCCTGTCAGCAGATGAACAGGAAGCCTCATGCAGGAGACGGGACTGGGGACTCAGAGTCCCCTGGAGACAGGCAGGGGACCCCATCATCTCTCAGCAGCACGACTGACTCCTAAGAACTAGGACACTCAAAATACGCAAGTGTGACCACACGGAAATAAAAACAAAAACACCTTGCTTTTTCAATTTTTACAAAGAATTTAAAGTGAAGAAAAAAACAGTAAAACTTTAGGTGAGGAGAGAAAGATTTTAAAATGCTTGTGCCTACAAAAATGCATACTGTATGATTCCCTTTGGATCCAGCACAAGAAGAGGCATAACTAATCTACACCCTTTGAAGGCAGGACAGGGAAGAGAGAGAGGAGGCAGGCGGGAAGGGGCGTCAGGCGGGTTTCGGAGCCGTGCTGTGGCTCTTAAACTGGCTATGGGTGTGCTGCACTTGTGAAAATCCACTGATATGCACACTTGATATCTGTGCACTTTAGGTATATATATTATTCAACAAAACTTTTTGAATCTCATATAATATAAAAAAATACAGACACTACAGGAAAGAGTAGATATGGAAACTAATCTGCAAAAACAGACAGGAAACAAATATTTCAAGGGATCAATTTCCCCTAGGTGCCCTCCTAGAAGATACACATGCCCACTCCCCCATTCCCCTTGGCAAGCCAGGATTTAAGTGGTAAAGGCCAGGGCAGGCCCAGTTCAGGGCGGTTTCCTCCTTTCAACATGGCCCAAGGGGGTGTATGTAGGGATGGGAAAATACGTAATTGGCAAAAGAACATACTGCAAGGGGAAACTGTGCTAAGTGGATATACACTATTTACCAGTGTTCTTGCTACTCACATTCATTCAAAAATGTTCAGTTGGCCGGGCGTGGTGGCTCAAGCCTGTAATCCCAGCACTCTGGGAGGCTGAGGCGGGTGGATCACGAGGTCAGAAGATCGAGACTATCCTGGCTAACATGGTGAAACCCCGCCTCTACTAAAAATACAAAATACAAAAAAAAAATATGCCAGGCATAGTGGTGGCACCCGTAGTCTCAGCTACTCGGGAGGCTGAGGCAGGAGAACGACGTGAATCCGAGAGACAGCACTTGCAGAGCAGAGATTGTACCACTGCACTCCAGCCTGGGCAACAGAGCAAGACTCCGTCCAAAAACAAAAACAAAAACAACAACAAACAAAAATGTTCAGTTAAAAACAGCCATCTAGTCTTACCTTATAACACAAAACAAAGTAGGTTAAAAATCTCTTTTGAAAATCTTGTGTTTAGAAATTCCTTAGGCTGGGCCAGTGGCTCACACTTGTAGTCCCAGCACTTTGGGAGGCTGAGGCGAATGGATTGCTTGAAGCCAGGAGTTTGAGACCAGCCTGGCCAGTATGGTGAAACCTCGTCTTTACTAAAAAAATACAAAAATTGGCCAGGCATGGTGGTGCATGCCTGTAATCCCAGCTACTCAGGAGGCTGAGGCAAGAGAATCGCTTGACCCCAGCGGGCAGAGGTTGCAGTGAGCTGAGATCACGCCACTGCACTCTAGCCTGGGTGACAGAGCGAGATCCTGTCTCAAAAAAGAAAAAAAAAGAAATTCCTTAATGGAAAAGTACCAATAAAAGCAAAGACCACATAACACAAGACTCTATTACTTGACATATGATAATAATTTACACTACTTGAGAAATTATTTACCACCCTCCCCACACAGCCCTTCATCAAAAAAGCAGAGAAGTCAACACATACTTCACTATATCCTGTAGTTGGTTTAGTTAAATCCACTCCACCATCACAGAAGATGAATACCGGAGTGCCACACCCACCACAGCTGGCAAGCACTCACTCCACTAAGACAGAAGCAGCACCTGAGTTCTGGGGGAGCGAGTTTGAGACCAGCCTGGTCAACACGGTGAAACCCCGTCTCTACAGAAAAATACAAAAATTTTCTACCTGTCCCCTCCCCCAAGCCAGGGTACCAGAAAACTTTTTTTTTGTCACAGACCCCCACTTAGGGCTGCTGGTTATGGGAGGGCTTTTTATTTAAGAGACTCACTCTCTTTTTTTAAATCCAACAAACACAGGCTGCTCAACAAACATTTACACAGCATGTTATTTCTGGCTAATCATGAAAATAGCTCTCTGGGGGCAAGCATTGTTAGCTCCATTTCCCAGATGAAAGGTTATGCAATTTGCTAAGTGTCCCACAGCTGGTGCAAGGAGAGCCAGCCTGTGAGCCCAGGCAGCCAGCCTCCAGAGTCCCGGCTACACTGCCCCTCCATCTTGACTTCCCTCAAAATCAGAACTGGGTCTTGGATATAGTTTCTGCTTAATAAAAAGCCGAACTTGGAAAAGGAGAAGAGGGCCCAAGGCAGAACTGGGGTTGGGGGATGGAGGGTGAGGTCTGGGGTAGGGGTTGAGGGCCACATCCAGCACAGGGCAAGGGAAGGCCAGCCCAGCACCAGCAGCAGTCATTCATAGTCCAGGCCACAGGGCCACCCTCACATGCCCTCAGGCAAAGTGCAGCCTGGATGCCTGAGGTGGGTGGAGGCATTGTGAGTCCTGCCCCAAGTACCCAGTTACCAGAGCAACGGGGGGAGGTGAGGGGGGTGGCAAAGAAAAGGAAAACTGACTTTGAACTGAATAGCAGTGGGACTAGAAAGTCATTAGACCAGATCTCCAGTGTGGTTAAAGACACCCTCTCCCTGCCCAAGTCAGCCACACCTCACTAGTGGACTCCAGGCAGGAAAAACGGACTACGGCAGAAGACAAGACTGACTCAGGCAGCTCTCCTGTCCGGGGCAGTGGTACAGCTGCCCGACCACCCTCTAGGTGATGCTGGGACAGAAACTCCGTTCAGGAAAGCTCACCCGCTGGCCTCTGGCATGCAGAGCCTAAGCTGCAATTCCAGTTCTGATCTGGCTTCTGTCATCAAAGACTGGAAACCATTGGACATTCATTCAACAAACATCAATGGCCAGGCACAGTGCTTAGGGTCCCACAGTCAAAGCAGCCAAGGTCCCTGCCCCGGCCCACAATGTACAGGCTGAGTAGAAGTGCAAATAAATAAAATGAGGGACATCTCGTGCTGGTTCTCCAAGAGTGTGCAACCAGCCTACTCAAACCGTGTGGATTAAGGCGGAAGAAAATTTAGAAAGAGAGTCCACCAAGTTAATTAAAGACTAGCAGTGCCATCCATCAGCTCACGCCCCCTCCAGAGGCAGCCAACAACACGCAGGGCAGTACTTCCCAGGGAGATTCTTTCACCCAGCGCCCACGGCAGCTCCAGCAGACTGATTCATCAGCCTAGCAGGACTCAAAGACAGGACAGGACCCAGCAAGGCTGCTGCTTCTATCTGAGGCCTTTTGTTATATGATTGTCGCATGGTAAAAATGCCTGCTTTTACCACGTTTACCACGCTCTTTTGAAACACTGTAAGATAGGTACTCCTAGCCCTGTTTTACAGGGAGGGAAACCACCGCAGAGCATAAGCAATCTGTCCGAGGTCACCCAGCTGATAAGCGCAGAATGGGATTCACACTCAGGCCCACTTGATACAAAGCCCTCCTCTCTCTATCACACCCGTGCCTCCCATGGAACGGGACTTGCTATGAAAATCAGGATATTTGGCAGAAGGTCGTGTCATTTGGAAACAATAAAATTTCTACAATGTCGTATTTTGTTTTCAGCACTCCTCTACTGGTCTGTCATTGCTCTATATTGCCTCAAAAAAAAAAAAAAAACACTTTATTGAGATATAATTCACATGTCACACAGGTCACCCAATTAAAGGGCACAATTCAATGTGATTTAGTCTATTCACAGGTGCGTGCAACCATCACCACCGTCAAGGCCAGGACAATTTCATTACCTCAAAGAAAAACCCTGAACCCTTTAGCTATCATCCCTCTATTCCCAGCCCTTTCCCCAGCTCGTGGCAGTCATTGTGTTTTACAAGGTGATTCTTGGCTGGGCGGGGTGGCTCACGCCTGTAATCCCAGCACTTCGTGGAGCCAAGGTGAGCAGATGACTTGAGGTCAGGAGTTGGAGACCAGCCTGGCCACATAGTGACACCCTGTCTCTACTAAAAATACAAACATTAGCTGGGCATGGTGGTGCATGTCTGTAATCTCAGCTACTCGAGAGGCTGAGGCAGGAGAATTGCTTGAACCCAGGAGGTGGAGGTTGCAGTGAGCCAAGATCATGCCATTACACTCCAGTCTGGGCGACAGAGTGAGACTCTGTCTCAATAAAGAAAAAAAAAAAGGTGATTCTTAAAAGTAATTATGGGCACACAGTAATTGGGTTGTTAATAGAATACCGCAGACTGCAATTCTGCATTCGCCTCAGTCTTTCCCTAGCAGGCTAAAACTAACAGCTGAGCCAGGACAGGGCGAGGGCAAGGCAGGAGACCTCAGTGGCAGGTGGCTAGCGTAGGAGGTGGGGTACCTGGCAGCCTGGCACGGGGCAGGCTCTACAGTTCCTATGTACTTGGGTCCCTGAACTTAGCATGCCCCAAACACAGAGCCAGGTGATCCATCGGCAGCAGGGACAAGAAGTTAGACAAAAGACCAAAAGTAGCTGCTCTGACCACAAGCCTTTTCCATTAGGAATTCGTAACTCCCCATCTCCAGAAACGCAAACACCGAGATCCTACAGGCTGGCCCAAGCCAGGGGTAACCAGAATAGTCTTGTTCTGAGAAGCCAAACTAGTCAAGGAATAGCAAGGCTTGGATAAAAAGAAGATTCCCCCAAATCTGGTTCGTTTATTTGCTAGTTCTCTCTGCCTTCCTCACATGCTGCTGAAAGTTGGGGAGAGAATGTACGCACTCCTGTAGCACCTAGGTTTCTGTCACACATCTCTATACAGGACATCAAAACCCAACTGTGTGTGGCATCGGCACACAGCTAAAAACCACTCAGCAATAAAAAGGAATGAGCTACTGACAGATGTAACATGGATGAATCACAAAAACATCATGGTGAGCAAAGCAGCCAGATGCAAAACAGCACACACTATGTGTGTCTATGTGGATGAAATTCGAAACCAAGCAAAAACAACCTATAGTGACAGATCAATGTTTGCCAGGGCCAGGGGGCAGGGTGGGGGACTGACGTCAAAGGGACACAAGGAACTTTTGGAGCAATGGAAATACTCTGTCTTGACTGAGTCACACAGGTGTTTCCACTTGTCAAAGCTCCTAAAAGGATGCATTCAATTGTTTGTAAACTAATACCTCAATAAAGAGGAAGCAGGGAGAAGGAGGGGAAAAGAAAGTGAGAAGAAAAACAAGAGAAAAGGAAGAAAAGCCCCCAGCAGAAGTCTAGTAACAGAGCTTCCTTCCTACCCTGCATCTGCATCTGCAATACAACAGTCACTGACATTAATCAAGGACCACAAAGTGCCTCGGATTCAAAAGATTAAAGTTCTGGGTCATTTTAGCCCAAGTGTATTTCTTGGACCTCAAGTCTTAGAATAACTGATCCTCTACCAACGACTTTGGTAGAGGATCCAAATGGTCCACTTTCTAACCAGGCTAGCTTGGGTTCTTCCCACTAGCACCACGGTGAAAGGCATGACAATGACAGTTCAGTGACCTGGAAGTGGCAGGTGTCAGCGACACATTTCAATGGCTGCGAGACAGTAAACCAGCAAAATTTAATACGATACTTTAAGGCATTAGTTTTTCTTTGTCTTCAAGTGATAAGTAAATCTTAAATTCTAGAAAACCTACCATAATCATAAATAGATTAGGTGAAAATGTGATAGGTCAATCTTTTTCATATTTTTCTTTTGGCTGAGAATGGGATAGTAGCTATTTTCAAATCCTACTTGTTAGCCTTTTGTATGTTTCATGAACCAAGATGTAGATTGAGCTATCTTGGGCTGGGCACGGTGGCTCACTCCTGCAATCCCAGCACTCTGGGAGGCTGAGGCAGGAGGATCATGAGATCAAGAGATCAAGACCATCCTGGCCAACATGGTGAAACCCTGTCTCTATGAAAAATACAAAAATTAGCTGGCTGTGGTGGTGTGCACCTGTAGTCCCACCTACTTGGGAGGCTGAGGCAGGAGAACTGCTTAAACCCGGGAGGAGAAGGTTGCAGTGAGATCGTGTCCCTGCACTCCAGCCTGGCGACAAAGCGAGACTCCATCTAAAAAAAAAAAAAAGAGCCATCTTGCCTTTACTCATTTCACATGTGTACATAAAAAGGAATAAACCAAGCCAAATGTCTAACATTCTCTATCAAAGAAGAAGGTGCCAGGACAAGGCAAAGCTAAGTATCAGTTCTATCTTTGGCAAAGGAAAAAAATGTTAAAACCCTTTACATAAGCGTCTTTGCCTCTCTGGCACTCGTCCAAAGATTTTTTTTAAAGTGAAGCAAGACTAATTAATGGAGACAGTCCAATTGAGGAAAAACTTTAAAGCACCAAAGTGATAGAGGGAACATGTTAATTTTTTTCTTACTCATTTTATAAAATCCCCAAATGCCACACACAGGAGGAGCAACATCAAGATTTCTAGCACATCTCAGTTAAGATGTCACACAGCCCCATGGTCCTGGGAACAGCTCGAGCCTTCTTTGGGCAACACATTAAAAATGGAAGATGATCCAAGAAAGATCTGAAATTCAAAAGGAATGTGAGCAAGGTTCCTAGTGAGTTTGTGGGTATTTTCAGGAATAATCAGATAGAAGATCCCAATGTTACTGATCAGGGCTTTTTCCTGAGGGCAGGAAAGGCAGCCAACATAAGGCTGCCAAATTTATTTTGCCCCCTAAGGACACTTAAAAAAGAAAAAGACCTATCACTCCCATTATTTCATTTCAAAGACATTTTAACACCAAAAGACAGGTAATACAACCCCAGAATCAATAAAAAGCCTTAAACTAGAGCTCTTTAACTTTGTAACAGAATTATTATACTGTTGGTGTGTCACTGTCTAGCATGATAGTGAAACTGGCATTGTGAGTTGGTATTTAGAAACCCTGCAAATGGGCCAGGCGCAGGGCTGAAATCCCAGCACTTCGGGAGGCCAAGGCGGGCGGATCACGAGGTCAGGAGATCGAGACCATCCTGGCTAACACGGTGAAACCCTGTCTCTACTAAAAATACAAAAAATAAGCCAGGAGTGGTGGCAGGCGCCTGCAGTCCCAGCTACTTGGGAGGCTGAGGCAGGAGAATGGCGTGAACCTGGGAGGCGGAGCTTGCAGTGAGCCGAGATTACGCCACTGCACTCCAGCCTGGGTAACAAGCGAGACTCCGTCAAAAAAAAAAGAAAAAAGAAAAGAAAGGAAAGAAAGGAAAGAAAGAAAGGAAAGAAAGGAAAGAAAGAAAGAAAGAAAGAAACCCTGCAAATAGATGATCAAAATTAGGTACTTTACTGAGTGCATATTTTATGACATTTGATACACACTTCCCAGATCTTTATATACAACGATATACTCATGATAGCCTTGCAAGGTGGGAGTACCGCGCCAGTTTCCAGATGAGAAAACTATAGGTTTCGGGAAGTGGCTTGCCCACAGTTGCACAGCAATGGCAACATGGGAAGCTACAACCCTGGCTCCCTCTGACGGCAGTGTGTCCTGGACCTCCACAAACAGCGTGACACTGCAAGAGAGCTATGGGTGATTGCAGCAGCTCTTCCCAGAACTAAACATCTGTTTCACTGTTGTTGCTTTGGGGAAGGCAAAGGAAGAGTTCAAGTCTGCCACCTTTTTTTTCATAGTCCCTAATAACCAACTCAAACCCTTGGAGAAACCAGGAGAGGTATAAATACGTAAGAAAATGAAATCGTGGTGCCAAGCATTCCAGAGCGCTACCATTATCTTCTCCCTTCTCCTTCCATATTTTGGATCAGTGCTGGGGAAAAAGAAAATGGTTAAGATGAGAAAAGAAATAGGTAGCATTTGAACTGTTATTCAAGATTTTCAATACTTGGCGTGTGTCATGGTTAGTTTTAGAGTTTTAGGTGTCAACTCCACTGGAATACCTAGGAAAACCTAGAAACCTAGTCAAGTCTGATTTTGGTGTGTGTCCACAAAGCTGTTTCCAGAAGAGACTGGCACATGGGTATAGAGTGGATGAGGTGGGGAAGAGCCACCATCAATAAGGGCAGGCACCATCCAATCTGCCAGGGGCCTGAAGAGAACAAAAAAAGGGCAAATGTGTCTATCAATGTCCTGGACCTGGGATGCACTCACCTGCTTCCTTGGACCACAGAACCCCAAGTTTGCCAGCCTTTGGACCCCAGGACTTACACCAGCAGCCCCTGGGTTCTTAGGCCTTCAGCACTGGACTGAGAGCTACATGATTGGCTTCTCTGGTTCTGGGGCCCTCAAAAGAGGACTGAGCCACACTACCGGCATCCCAGGGTCTCCAGCTTGCAGGCCGCCTGTCAAAGAATTTCTCAGACCCCAAAACCATGTGAGCCAATTCCCCTAACAAATTGCTTCTTATCTATCTACATCCATCCATTCACCCTATTGGCTCTGACTAATACAGCCATGTAGTAAGTATACATCTTAAAGCCTCTAGGCGCTGGCAAATGCTACATAAATACAACTTAAAAGACATGGTCACTAACTTCTAAAAGCTTCCATTCTCAGTTTGAAATATGGAGATAATTATAAATAAAATACCAACCATAAACTTAAAAGTGTATCTCATTTTACAAATTTCTTTTCAACAAACGATTGTGACATTACATGGCAGACTTTCTGTCTTTGTATTCTATAATGTATTCCAACTAATCTGTAACTTCATTTCAGTTGGAATTCTTTTCTGATGGCACACCAATGATTTTTCTCCCTGAAAGATGTTAAGGAGTATTATTATTATTATTATTATTTTTTTTTTTGAGGCGGAGTCTCGCTCTGTCGCCCAGACGGGAGTGCAGTGGCCAGATCTCAGCTCACTGCAAGCTCCGCCTCCCGGGTTTACGCCATTCTCCTGCCTCAGCCTCCCGAGTAGCTGGGACTACAGGCACCCGCCACCTCGCCCGGCTAGTTTTTGTATTTTTAGTAGAGACGGGGTTTCACCGTGTTAGCCAGGATGGTCTCGATCTCCTGACCTCGTGATCCGCCCGTCTCGGCCTCCCAAAGTGCTGGGATTACAGGCTTGAGCCACCACGCCCGGCCAGGAGTATTATTATTACACTGTTATTAACAGTACCACTTAACACTGGTTTAGATTCAAGTTTTTCTTCTTCTTTTTTTTTTTTTTTTGAGATGGAGTCTCGCTCTGTCGCCCAGGTTGGAGTGAAGTGTCCGGATCTCAGCTCACTGCAAGCTCTGCCTCACGGGTTTACACCATTCTCCTGCCTCAGCCTCCCGAGTAGCTGGGACCTACAGGTGCCCACCACCTCGCCCGGCTAGTTTTTTGTATTTTCTAGTAGAGACAGGGTTTCACCGTGTTAGCCAGGACGGTCTCGATCTCCCGACCTCGTGATCCGCCTGTCTCGGCCTCCCAAAGTGCTGGGATTACAGGCTTGAGCCACCGTGCCCGGCCTCAAGTTTTTCTTCTTATGGAGGCCTTGGGGAAGAACCAAATACATTTAAGATGAGTAATCCTCCCACCTCAATAACTCTGGCAATGATCACCATTGTAACACCTGCATCATCCATCATCCAAGCAATATGGGATTGATTATCGCTGTAGATTGGAAATAGTTTTCTCTTTTTCTTTTTTAATGGAAAACGTCAAACATGTAGAAAGTAGAAACTAGGTAAGGCACAGTGGCTCAAGCCTTTAATCCCAGCTCTTTGAGAAGCCGAGGCATGAGGACCGCTTGAGTCCATGTGTTCGAGACCAGCCTGGGCAACATGGAGAGAACCCATCCCTCTGAAAATTTTTTAAAAATTAGCTGGGCAAGATAGTGCATAGCTGTGGTCCCAGCTACTCAGGAGGGTGAGGCTGCCATGGATCAGGATCCCACCACTGCACTCTAGCCTGCGTGACAGGGTGAGATGCTGGCCCTTAAAACAAAAGAAACTAGAATGATCCCCCATTTCAGCAATTATCAACACATGGCCAATCCTGTTTCACCTGTGATGTGAAAACTGTAGAATGCTCACAGAACCACAAAACCCAAATGCATCTCCACCCGGCCTGGCGTGCCCCTGTCGACACTCGCACCCACAGCCCAAGTCCTCAGGCTGGGAAGAGGCACAAAGCAAGCAGAGCAGGGCCCTGGCCTGAAGAGATCAGCAACCTTGTGGGGAACCAGCGCACCTGAACCACACTTAAAACCGAGACCGACTACAGTAAACCCGCAAGGTTAACATCACACTGATAAGTCATGGCAGTATCAGGTGCCTCCCGAGATGACGTAATGAGAAGGGCACTTCACCTCTGTGGGACTCTCCCCAAATTCATCTGCCAATCTAATACTAGGAAAAATCATCAAGGGCCTGGGTGGGATCCTAGAACTGCAAGAGAACATCAGTGGGAAAGCTGGTGAAATCCAAAGAAAGTCCATAGTTTATTTAGTAACACTGCATCAATGTTAATTTCTTAATTTCAAAAAATGAGCTGTGGTGACATAAAATGTTAACATCAGAGAAAGCCAGGTAAAAAGTAGACAGGAACTCTATTAGTTTTGCAACATTTTGCACACATAGAATTCTTGCAAAATAAAAAGTTTATTACAGAAATGATAATACAAAAGTTTAACAAATATTCATTATGTCCTTTGCAAAAAGGAGTCAGTGACAATGTGGTCTTCTCTTTAAAATTTAGCCAAGACGAAGCCTAAAAAAATCAAATGATTTGTTAAAATCTTGAAGTAAGCAAGCACCTGGAAATGAAGGCAGGGTCCTATGTAAGCTGACGTCACCTGAGGTGCTCCATGGCAGTGCACCACCAGATATGGAGTGCTTGTGGTAACAAGCAGTGCTGACCATGAGATGTGAGGCTGGCTTGCAGCCGCCCCACGCCACCCACAGCTGTGCGATCAGACAGCGACCCAGGCTCCCTGCACCACCCTGCCCTGCCCCCAGGCTCTCCACAGCCCTCTCTGCTCCAGCCTACCCCTGCAGTGCCTCTCACCACTGAGAGGTTTCTGAGGGTCTGCAGGCTAACGCTAAGCTAAAAACAATAAAAAGGAGGTGGCATTACAAACCACCATATGATAAAAATACTTTAAACCACCACCATTTTACAAAAATAGCTCCTTATATATCTAGAAAAAAAAGATATCAGAACTGTGCACTAGGAAACCTAAAATTGTAGCTCTGCACCAGGATGAGCCCAAAGTGCCCAAAGGAGAATTCCACCTCTGGGCTTTCTGACCTGGAGACCATGCCACTTGGAAGCACACAGTCTAATGCCTCACTCTAAGAAAAGTCAGCCATGTTTTTACTTTTTTTTTTTTTTTTTTTCTTATGTTGCCCAGGCTGGACTTCAACTCCTGGGCTGAAGTCATGCTCCCGCCTCAGCCTCCTGTGTACCTGGATTACAGATGCATGCCACTGCACCCAGTTCAACCATGCTTTTAAATGGCTTTGAATGTGCTTCTTTGTAACAGTATCTTCCTACATTTCAGACAGGACAAAATTCTAGAAATAAAAGCACACACCTGGATTTTCTAATTATGAACAGCATGCAAAGATTGTTCATTATGAACCAGATTTATGAAGACTTTTATGGCTGGGGTCAATACGGAAGTAAGACCTTTGACGGGGCAGTCATATGTCTGCCCACATACTGCAGCAAACACATCTGGGACATGACCGTCAGCTCGAACAAGAATGTCTGTGAAATATTCCTATCCAAAATGCCCTGCAACAAATTACTGAAAGATAAGGAAAGAAAGCCACAAGTGGTGTTTTTAAAACAATCTTTAAAAAGGAAAAAGGCAGAAGACACTGTAAAAAGTATTTCCAGAACAGAAGGTTAAAAATGACAGACTCTGTCACAGGTCTCGCCCCCAAGGCAATCCCTCCTGAGCAACTTCATTATTTCCACTTGCTCAGGAATTGACGAGCGTCTTGCAAAACACAGGTCAAAACTTCCCCAGTGCTCTGAATTATGCAACTAGGAATCCGTACCACACTGTTTTTGTCAACAAGGCTCCACTGAAGCTTCCTCCTTTAACTTCACATTGGGAAAAAGACTCCAGATGCCTTCCCCATTCATTTTTCAAATGTTTCATTCAATCAGAAACTCTACATATACACTTTGGAACTTACACATTTGATAGCTGCAAAGCTCGCAGGCAAGCTCTCCAGCCAACATGCCTGTCTGTCTCCACCCAAGTGTGGCAAGCCCCACACGTGTGCCAGGCATGGCCCCTGCCCCATAAACCCAGAGTGGGTTGGCTGCTCTCCCCTGTAACTGACACAGAAACAGGTCTGTTAGACTCCAGTCTTAGGTCTGTGCCCATCCCCCACTCCTGTCTCCATCATCCCTCATTGCCCTTGTTTCCTTGGCACCTAGCACAGGGCTTAGCGTCTAGGGGCACAGCATATGTTAAATGAGGAAAAGAGAAAAGGCCATGAGAGAAATGGCAGCCTCACCCTTGGGGACACACAGCTCAGGTATGGATGCCAAGTATCAAGAACGGAAGCGTAGCCTCAACTTGTAGCCTAATACAAATGCCAGCTCACAGCCCAAGAGCTGTGAATCACAAAAGTCAATTTATCTCAGAGCCTCAGTTTCCTCAACTGTATAAAAAGTATCAGTATCTCCCGCCTCCCAGGTTACCAAGAGGATTAAATGAGATAAAACACCTGGCCTGGTGCCTGGCAGCTCACTGTTGTCCTGAAATCTATGTATATCTCCTTCCCTCCGAATCCTTATGTCGACTTTGCTTCCAGTTATCCACCATTCAGTGCACCATGACTAGGTACAATGAAAAACAACAGCCAGTTCCACCAAGGGGCTGGCACCTGAACCATCTCCCCATAGCCCTTTCCCATGAGCACCAGATAGCAGGTGCCATACCCAGAGCATTCACCTGTTAATTGGATATGATCTACTTCTAAGTAGCAGGGAAGGATGCCAGCTCCCCTTTGCCACAGATTTCCATTCCCTCAATGCTCCTGGTCTAAGCCACGCCTAACTCCTCCCCACTGGAGAATGGTAGAGGAGAGTGCTCTTCCTGGTGAGTAGGGGCAGAAGGCAGGTACCATGTACAGGCTTCTTGTTTGGGTAGAGACCATCCATTAAAAAATCATAAGCATCAGCCATGGCCAACATGGTGAAACCTTGCTTCTACTAAAAATACAAAAATTAGCCAGGCATGGTGGTGTGTGCCTGTAATCCCAGCTATTCGGAAGGCTGAGGCACCATAACTGCTTGAACCTGGGAGGTGGAGGTTGCAGTGAGTTTAGATCGTGCCACTGCACTCCAGCCTGGGCAACACAGTGAGATCTCAAAAAAAGAAGAAGAAAAAAAAAAGATCATAAGCACAGGAAATTAGGCCTCTTTTCCTTTACTCTCCACCCAGACTGATGCAAGGCAGCCAGTTGGAGCAAGTGTATCTCCTCTGCAGACCCAGCTGACCTTTACTGAGTAGACTGTGCCAGGGCCTAGAATGTGGGTCAGGGAGAGTCAGCAAGCCTACCTGCCTGCACCGCAGATGAGCTCTAGTCCACCACTTCCTCTATATTGTAACAAGGGTGGCATTTTGGTCTTCTGACACTCACATCACCCTCTGTCCCAACAGTATCAGTTTAACCTACTGACTCCCTTAAACCCAATGCCACTACTCAATTATTAGCTTAATGCTTTTACAAGATACGGAAATCCACTAGACAAAGTCCCCCATTATGTGGTTTACTCATAAGAAAAATAAAACTAAAATATATCTATTAAAAGGTAGAAAGGGGGCAGGGCACGATGGCTTACACCTATAATCCCAGCACTTTGGGAGGCTGAGGCAGGAGAATTGCTTGAGCTCAGGAGTTTGGGCGAGACCGTCTCTACAAAAACAAATAAAATATACAAATATAAATATATATATATATATATATATAGCGTGCACACAATGAAAAATTATCCAGTGGCAAAAATGAATGAAAATGAAATCTGCAGACTACTTATGAGTCTCTTTTTATAAACTTCATAAATAAAAATAGTATATATTATTTACAGATACATGTATATAAGTACTCTTTTCTTTTTTCCTTTTTCTAACCAGAGCCTTGTCAATATGCTTTAAAAAAAAAAAAAAAAAGTGCAGGAATGATGAACTATTCTAGAATGCCTTTACCCCTAGTCATGCCGCACTGGATGGTGAATAACTGGAAGCAGAGATTCCCAGTTGCACAGTTCCCAGTTGCTCCTGGCAGGGAGCACCCACCAGGTACTTCCCTGTGGTGCACAGTGGTTTAGTTCTCCAGCTAGGAGGTTGGCTCCCAGGTATGTATCAGTATGCTCCAAAACTTATATATCCATCACCTCTTGTTTGACACAAATTTTAAGTTACCTAAGAAAACATTTCTAAAGTACGGGTAGATGAGAGAAATGCTGTAAGACAGACACAAGAAAAAGACTCACTGATAGATGTTCAACAAACACCAGGCCAAAAGCGGGCCAATGCTGAGACACCCTGGCCCCCCATGGCTTTCCAGGCCAGTCTGGAAGGTCCAATCTGAGCTGAAACCCTACAGGGGTCAAAGCATTGAGGCCTCCCCCCTCCCCCCCACCATTTGCAGTCATCTTATTTTGCATGTAGGAAAGGAAAAGGAGGCTAAAAAACTATGCCTTGTGCTAATTCTTCGCCTAGAGGGAGTACAGAACATTGGCACCTGCCAGGCTAACCCACCCACTGCTGACCCTCCTCACTCTAAATCTTACAGGTAGTTCTCAAAATGCCTCCAGGCTTATCACTTTAATAATCCTCTTCCCGGCCCAACCCCAGGAATTCCTGGTTCCTGTACGGCAAGGCCAGAAGCTACACCCTGGTGAAAGGCCACTGGGAAGTACAGGCCTTAATGCACACTTGCTCCAGACAGAGCAGAGGCAACACTAGTCAGGTCCAGGTGACAGACTGGCTCCTGTCCCCACAAACCTGACAAGTCCACAGGATTATCTAGGGGTTCACAGATTTGGGGCAACAGTGCTAAATGCAGGTCTCCCTGTCATGCCTAGAGTGTCATAGAATGGCCACTTAATAGGCTTGCTGCTGGGTGTTGGCACCTATTTCTATATTTATGTAGATTCTATAACTGTTTTAGATTTGCATTAAGATTAGTGGCAGAATTGTATTACATGTCTTTTAAATATATTAATATAACCACATGGGTTTTCTTTTTAATGTGATACAGTGAATTGTGATGTATAACATTAACTGAGCACTTACTATGCACCAAGCCCAGGTCTAATCATTTCACAGATACCCCATTTCGTCCTTCCATCAACCCTATACAGCAGTACTGTAATCGTCCTGCTAATTTTATAGATGAGGAGACTGAAGCTCAGGGAGATTAACTAATTTGGCTAACGTCAGAGAATTAGTAAATGACAAGGCTGTGGCAAACCATGCTCTAATCCTTGAGCCATGTTATGCTATCCTTGCATTGCTAGAGTAAACCTTTTTTGGTCCTGAAAAAGTAATCTTTCAATACACTACTGTATTCAAATTATTATTTGATTTAGAAACATACTTTAAAATGTTGCAAATATATATAAACATATATATGCACTAACACATATGACATTCATATGAGACTGATCTGTAACTTTATCTACACCATGAATGGAAGAAGAAACATTTTTACGAAGAAACATTTTTACAAAGAAATAGAAATTCGCATAAAAATCTTAAAATTTTATGGCAAAACACACCTAACCAATGTAAAAACAAATTATAGAAACAATAGCTGGGGACGCATTTGCAATGCACACAACAAATAATTTATAGCTCTAATATACAAAGAGCTCCTAAAAATTCAAAACAATCCAGTAGACGAAAAAACGGAGAAAGGATATGGGTATGGAATTCATAGAAGAAAAAATACAAATGATCAATAAACATATGAAATGATGCTCAACCTCACCAGTACTCAGGAAAACACAAATTAAAATAAAGTGGTGAAAAAAAAAGTTTAGTTAAAAATAATTAAGACTGGGGCCGGGCGCGGTGGCTCAAGCCTGTAATCCCAGCACTTTGGGAGGCCGAGGCGGGCGGATCACGAGGTCAGGAGATCGAGACCCTCCTGGCTAACACGGTGAAACCCCGTCTCTACTAAAAATACAAAAAACTAGCCGGGCGAGGTGGCGGCGCCTGTAGTCCTAGCTACTCGGAGGCTGAGGCAGGAGAATGGCGGGAACCCGGGAGGCGGAGCTTGCAGTGAGCTGAGATCCGGCCACTGCACTCCAGCCTGGGCGACACAGTGAGACTCCATCTCAAAAAAAAAAAAATAATAATAATAATAATAGTTAAGACTGGAATACCATTTTCAGTCATCAGAGTAGCACAAACACCACGACATCTAGCACTGGTGGAAATGCCCAGCAAAAGGTGTTGATGTGATCAGGCTCTGTGTTCTCACTCAAATCTCATGGCAAACGGTAATCCCCATGCGTCAGGGGAGGGGCCTGATGGGAGATGATTAGATCATGGGGGCGGATTTCCCCTACTATTTTCATGATAGTAAGTGTGTTCTCGGAGATCTGAAGTGTATGGCACGTTCCCCCTCACACTCTCTGTCTCTCCCCTGCTCTGCCATGGTAAGACATGCTTGCTTCCCCTTCACTTTCCACCATGATTGTAGTTTCCTGAGGCCTCCTAGCCATGCTTTCTGCCAAGCCTGTGAAACTGAGTCAATTAAACCTCTTTTCTTCATAAATTACCCAGTCTCAGGTAGTTCTTTACAGCAGTGTGAGAACAAACTAATACAGGGGCACTCATACACTGCTAGTACAAGTCTGCCAAAAGACTAGAGCAATTCAGTGTGGCATAACTACTAAAAACTACTGACCTGGAGAGAGATCCAGAGTACAACAGTCACTTACTGGCTCATTCATTCATTCATTCCACAGTGAGCACCTACAACCTGCCATGCACTTTTTTCAATTATTTGTTATCAAAAGAGCTTAAATTCAGAAGTGTGTAAGCTCAAGAGAAGTGAAAATGGCAAGCTGCTGAATAATGCCTACAGTAGGTTCCTCCCTTTTTTAAAAACATGCATGTTTGTGAGGGTCAGGAGAAAGTTGTGGAAGGCTCTGCTACAACAAGCAGTCAAGAGTTGATTAGCACCTAGCTGTTTATACATCTTCTGTTTCTCTTGGCATGAGCACACAGTAACAAAAGCAATAACCTATAACGCTGAGAAATCTAACAGAAAATATCACAGTCTTTGTTTACACACAACACAAGAAGAGCACAGGGCCCACACTGTGTTAGTGGCAGAGCCAAAAGTCCACCCTCATCCTGCTGAATGAATGCAAAGCTGGGCTCTTCACTATAAAATGACAGTGTTTCTCCTCACTCACATTCACCCACCCACACAGAGCAGAAAGCAGGAAGGTTTCCATGCCCGCACTGATGGTAAGTTGTGGGAGGCAGTCGGGCAACATTGCTGGAGTTCCTATGAATGATGTGCTATGCTTTTCGGCCTGCAGACATTCAAGTGGACTCAGATCTGAGACATATTCAAAAGTATGTTCGCATCCTGGCCCTTGATTTATATATTTCCTCTTCCCTAGGGGATTCTACAAAGCATTTCCAAAAAGGCTCGTCCCTGCCCCTTAACTGGTTCCTCCTCCAGGCAACAGCATTCCAGCTGGGCTTTGGGAAATCTCCCTACTCCTTCAAAACAGTGGTTTCTCCTCTGGCTTCTTTTCAGGTTTCCTATGAGTCTATGAGGCCACCTCACCCAAAGTCTTCCAAGGAACTGATTATGCTCAGGTTAGCTGGCGACCATAGAACTTTGACCAGTATAACGAACTGTGACAGAAAGGAATGCATTCTGTTGACCAATCCCCCTGCAATACAGCATAGACAACAGGGGTACTTCAATGCTCCATTGCTTAGGAGAAACAGCCAGCACTTGTACGGGCTGAGACACAGAAACTTCAAAAACAATTCAAGTGTCCATACCACTGCCCAAGGCCCAATGATGGCTCATCTGTTTGTGTTTTTATTTATAGATGTATGGAAATACAGAGATATCTGGCCAGGTGCAGTGGCTCACGCCTGTAATGCTAGCACTATGGGAGGCAGAGGCAGGTGGATCACCTGAGGTCGGGAGTTTGAGCCTGGTCAACATGGTGAAACTCCATCTCTACTAAAAATACAAAAATTAGCCAGGCGTGGTAGCGGGCGTCTGTAATCCCAGCTACTCAAGAGGCTGAGGCACGAGAATCACTTGAACACAGGAGGCAGAGGTTGCAGTGAGCTGAGATTATGCCACTGCATGCCAGCCTAGGAGTTTTTCTTAAGAAAAGAAAAAAGAGGCCGGGCGCGGTGGCTCAAGCCTGTAATCCCAGCACTTTGGGAGGCCGAGACGGGCGGATCACGAGGTCAGGAGATCGAGACCATCCTGGCGAACACTGGTGAAACCTCGTCTCTACTAACAAATACAAAAAACTAGCCGGGCGAGGTGGCGGGCGCCTGTAGTCCCAGCTACTCGGGAGGCTGAGGCGGGAGAATGGCGTAAACCCGGGAGGCGGAGCTTGCAGTGAGCTGAGATCCGGCCACTGCACTCCAGCCTGGGCGACAGAGCGAGACTCAGTCTCAAAAAAAAAAAAAAAAAAGAAAAGAAAAGAAAAAAGAGCCGGGCGTGGTGGCTCACGCCTGTAATCCCAGCACTTTGGGAGGCCGAGGCGGGTGGATCACCTGAGATTGGGAGTTCAAGACCAGCCTGACCAACATGGAGAAACCCCGTCTCTACTAAAAATACAAAAATTAGCCAGGCACGGTGGCGCACGCCTGTAATCCCAGTTACTCGAGAGGCTGAGGCAGGAGAATCACTTGAACCTGGGAGGCGGAGGTTGCGGTGAGCTGAGATCGCACCATTGCACTCCAGCCTAGGCAAAAAGAGCGAAACTCCGTCTCAACAAAAAAAAAAAAAAAAAAAAAAAAAGAAAAGAAAAAAGAAATACATATTTAACTAAATATAAAAACACTCAAAAAACAAAGAAAGAAGTAATTGGCCCAGGTCAAATACCTCCTTCTCTATGAATTCTCTGGCCTCTTCCTTCTGGGAGTATATGCTCTCTCTTAAGGCACCTGCCACTTTCTAACTGGGGTTATAGTTATTTAAATACAGACATTGCCTCCTCTAGGCAGGAATCCTTTAGGATTCCTGAGGACAAAATCCCTAAATTATTAATGGATTAATGGATCCCCCTGGCGTCCTGACCACATGTGACAAACTCATATGTTGCCCAGTGTGCTGAAACACGTCTGTCTGCAAACCCCTGCTTATACCAACTGTACTTGTTATTGTAAATTTACATACACAGATTTATTACACAAACATACATACATATAATACACATACATATAGTATAAATATATACACACACTTAACTACATAAACCCATGAAATATGTGCATCGTTGTTTCTATTAAAACTATTAATAATGCCTGGCACGGTGGCTCAAGCCTGTAATCCCAGCATTTGGGAGGCCGAGGTGGGCAGATCACGAGGTCAGAAGATCGAAACCATCCTGGCTAACACAGTGAAACCCCGTCCCTACTGAAAAACACACACATAAAAAATTAGCCGGGTGCGGTGGCGGGTGCCTGTCGTCCCAGCTACTTGGGAGGCTGAGGCAGGAGAATGGCGTGAACCCGGGAGGCGGAGCTTGCAGTGAGTCGAGATCACGCCACTGCACTCCAGCCTGGGAGACAGCGAGACTACGTCTCAAAAAAACAAACAAACAAAAAACAAACACTATTAACAAGTTTCTATTAAAACAAGTTGTTAAAAAAAGAAAAAAAAAGAAACAGAAACAGAAAAAGAAAAAGAAAGAAACCACCTGCTAACCAAACTACAGCTATGGCAAAACAAGTATAGAGGATTGGGTGAAAATTCGTAACATTTGTAATTCCACATTCATGTTGCGTCTAAGTTCTCAATTGTCACCAAGAAAATTAATTAATGGCCGGGCGCAGTGGCTCAAGCCTGTAATCCCAGCACTTTGGGAGGCCGAGACGGGCGGATCACGAGGTCAGGAGATCGAGACCATCCTGGCTAACACGGTGAAACCCCATCTCTACTAAAAAATACAAAAAACTAGCCGGGCGAGGTGGCGGGCGCCTGTGGTCCCAGCTACTCGGGAGGCTGAGGCAGGAGAACGGCGTAAACCTGGGAGGCGGAGCTTGCAGTGAGCTGAGATCCGGCCACTGCACTCCAGCCTGGGCGACAGAGCAAGACTCCGTCTCAAAAAAAAAAAAAAAGAAAGAAAGAAAATTAATTAATGGCCAGGCACAGTGACTCATGTCTATAATCCCAGCACTTGGAGAGGCCGAGGCAGGAGGACTGCTTGAGCCCAGGAGTTCAAGACCAGCCTGGGCAAAACGGCAGGACCTTGTCTCTACTAAAAATAAAAAACACTAGCTTGTCATGGTCATTAGGAGGTCAAGGCTGCATGATCGCACCACGACACTCCAGCCTGGGCAACAGAGAGACCCTGCCTCAAAAAAGAAACAACAAGGCTGGGCGCCGTGGCTCACACCTGTAATCCCAGCACAGCGGCTCACGCCTGTAATCCCAGCGCAGCGGCTCACGCCTGTAATCCCAGCGCAGCGGCTCACGCCTGTAATCCCAGCGCAGCGGCTCACGCCTGTAATCCCAGCACAGCGCAGCGGCTCACGCCTGTAATCCCAGCACAGCGCAGCGGCTCACGCCTGTAATCCCAGCACAGCGCAGCGGCTCACGCCTGTAATCCCAGCACAGCGGCTCACACCTGTAATCCCAGCACAGCGGCTCACACCTGTAATCCCAGCACAGCGGCTCACACCTGTAATCCCAGCACAGCGGCTCACACCTGTAATCCCAGCACAGCGGCTCACACCTGTAATCCCAGCACAGCGGCTCACACCTGTAATCCCAGCACAGCGGCTCACACCTGTAATCCCAGCACAGTGGCTCACACCTGTAATCCCAGCACAGTGGCTCACACCTGTAATCCCAGCACTTTGGGAGGCTGAGGCAGGCAGATCACTTGAGGTCACGAATTCAAGACCAGCCTGGGCAACATGGTGAAACCCCATCTCTACTAAAAATACAAAAATTAGGCCGGGCACAGTGGCTCACAACTATAATTCCAGCACTTTGAGAAGCTGAGGCGGGTGGATCACCTGAAGTCAGGAGTTCGAGACCAGCCTGGCCAACATGGTGAAACCCCATCTCTATTGAAAATACAAAAATCAGCCGGGTGTGGTGGCGCATGCCTGTAGTCTCAGCTACTTAGTAGGCTGAGGCAAGAGAATTACTCAAATCCAGGAGGTGGAGGCTGCAGTGAGTCGAGATTATGCCACTGCACTCCAGTCTGGGCAACAGAGCGAGACTCCATCTCAAAAAAAGAAAAGAAAAGAAAAAGAAAAAAAAAACTAGCTGGGTATGGTGGCACACATTTGTAATCCCAGCTACTTGGGAGGCTGAGGCAGGAGGATCACTTGAACCCAGGAAGCGGAGGTTGCAGTGAGCCGAGCTTGTACCACTGTACTCCAGCCTGGGTAACAGACCAAGACTCTGTCTCAAAAAAAAAAGAAAAAACAGATATTGAAGACAATCAATTATCGGTGTGGCACATGCAAAAAAAATAACTAGCAGTTCTCATTAGTAAACTGAAAGTGAAAGAAAAGGACAATAAAAGATTGACATAAGACATAAGACAATTTTTTGTTTTTAAGAGATAGGGTCTTGCTATGTTGCCCAGGCTGGTCTTAAACTCCTGGGCTCAAGTCATCCTCCCACCTCAGCCTCCTGAGTAGCTGGGACTATAGGAGCACACTATCATGCCTATCATTTTTTTACATCCCTAAACTATGTACTGTTTTTTAAGAATCTTTGTCTTTGTTCTTCAGTTAACTGACTGGTGGTCAGTCCCCATCTCATGAGACAGACACTTAATGACCACTGATCAGATGTCATGTCAGGTCAGGAAATAATCTAGTGTAAACCTGGGCTGAAGAAGCTATGCACAGGCTATGGGTACAGCACTTAGCACTTTTTTTTTTTTTTTTTTTTTGAGACAGGATCTGGTTCTGTCACCAAGGCAGGAGTGCAATGATGCAGTCTTGGCTCACTGCAGCCTCAGCCTCCTGGGCTCAAGCAATCCTCCCACTTCAGCCTCCTGAGTAGCTGGGACCACAGGTGTGCACCACCACGCCTGGCTAATTTTTATGTTTTTTTGTACAGACGGAGTTTCATCATGTTGCCCAGACTAGTCTCGAACTCCTGAACTCAAGTTATCTGCCTGTCCCAGCCTCCCAAAGTGCTGGGATTACAGGTGTGAGCCACCATACACAGCCTAGTACTTAGCACTTCCTAAATAAAATTCTTCCTGCCCTCAACAAAAAGAAACAACTATATAATTTGTTTAAAGACCAGGACAAGTTAATAAGAGTACGGAATTCAGAATTCTCAATTTCCCACCTGAAACAAATGCTCTAAGTCCCAGGTCTCCCTGAAGCTACCCTGACGTTGATATGTGAACCTAGTAAAGCACTGGTCCTATCTTACATCTCCCCAAACTAGATCTAGAGATGAGGTAAAAACCCACATGGCCAGGAGAAAAGCATGACTGGGATCTGCACTGCCTGACCCACGCCAGCAGGTTGACTACACCTGCTGCAAAGGTTCCTGGGGTAAAAACTACTCCCTTTAATCGGTGTTTCAGGGCATCTGGGAATAAGGAGCAGGGTAAACCAGAAGGAAATGAAAATGAAATTTCTCTTACCTCCCCTATGCCAAAAGGCTGCAGAGCTGTGGCCTTTGACACTTCCAAGATTATCTTAACACCAAGAGGGCAGAAAACATCTCCAAGGCAAAGAGCACAGGTCTTCCTTCTCAGCACACCAACGCCCAGCTCAGTAACAGTGAGACCCCAAAAGAGGCAACTACTTGCCTGAAAAAAGCAGCTGAGGAGAGGCTGGAAAACAAAAGTGGGCTCCACCTCTAGTTTTTCTTGTTCTAAACAAAACCCTAGAGATGGATGATATATGTAGATTTGCTTGCCCTGTTTGGTAACCAAAGGTCAGGAAAGCCAGCTGCTTTCTACAAAAAATGAAATCAGGCCAGGCGCGGTGGCTCTCGCCTGTAATCCCAGCACTTTGGGAGGCCGAGGCAGGCAGATCACAAGTCAGGAGATCGAGACCATTCTGGCTAACACAGTGAAACTCCGTCTCTACTAAAAATACAAAAAATTAGCCGGGCGTGGTTACAGGCACCTGTAGTCCCAGCTACTTGGGAGGCTGAGGCAGGAGAATGGTGTGAACCCAGGAGGTGGAGCTTGCAGTGAGCTGAGATTGCACCACTGCACTCCAGCCTGGGCAACAGCGTGAGACTTCATCACAAAAAAAAAAAAAGAAAGAAAGAAAATGAAATCAGGAAGTGTGTATTGGCTGGGCACAGTGGCTCATGCCTGTAATCCCAGCACTTTGGGAGGCCAAGGTGAGAGGATCACTTGAGGTCAGGGGTTCAAGACCAGCCTGGCCAACATGTGAAACCCATCTCTGCTAAAAATACAAAACTTAGGCAGGAGTTACATGCCTGTAATCCTGTAAAACTCAGAGGAGGAGTTACATGCCTGTAATCCCAGCTATTTGGGGGCTGAGGCAGGAGAATCGCTTAAACCCAGGAGGCAGAGGTTGCAGTGAGCCGAGATCGCATCACTGCACTCCAGCACTCCAGTTTCGGCGACAGAGCGAGACTCCATCAGCTGTGCACCTCTCTGGATGGGGTACTCACCCCAGAGACTGGCTGTCTCCCACAAGCCATTCCTGATGGGCTCCACATTCTGCCAACAAGGGCAGCAGATGGGCAAACTCCAAGGCTCTGTTGTGGCCCCCCACTGGCCTCACTTCTCTCCATATGCAGGGCCAGGGCCAGGTCCAGGAGGGTCACCTTTACAGCACCGAGGTGCAACCGAACACACTGCCACCAGCCCTCGGCCACTCCTGAGAAGGACCCACTTGGTACTGAAACATTTGCAAAACATAAGGAAAACAGGACAAAAAACAGCCCCTCCAACAGACATACACACAGACACATACACGTGTCATCCAGCTCCAGCTCCAGCTGGTTTTTAAGCTTCTGTTTGCCTTCACCACATTATATTCAGAGGGAGGGGTAAGGTCTGATTCCTAGGAATCTGAAAAGTCTCCCAGGTGCCTAATCCCTCCCCACCCAGGAATCACTGAGCAAACCCAGGTTCTCCACAGTCTCACCTCCGACTATAGTGATTCTCCACCCTCCCACGCCCCCCCTGCCCACCCCTTGCTGACTGCAGGACTCATGTCCACCACAGGGCCACTGTAGAGCCACCAGCCACCTAGCTTCACCCCACACCCCCAACACAAAGAAACATCAAGGTCTTGATTGGACCAATGCCCCAAGTTAGAAGGCTCATGCTTGACTTTCCAAACAACCATCCCTCGCTCTGTAGTTTTAGCCAAGCATTCTCAAGGTGATTTCCCTTTTCCCAGAATTAACACAGAAAAAGAAAGCATCAGGCAAGGGAAAAACAAGAAAAAGAAGACCAGGAACTATGCTAGGAGATTTAAAAGAGGGAAATGATCACTAACAAAAGAGAACTTGCCCAACAGAAAAGGAAAAGCAATTCAAGCTAAGCAAAACCACGCCACTGCGTCAGCCAAGACGCTGGGCTGCAGCATGGTCAGGGAGTCTGGCAATCATCCTGGCTGTTTAGAAAAGCGCCACAGCCCCCAACGAAAACACTCTTGAGTATCAATCAAGGGCAGTATTCATCTGGTCAAACGAAATCAAACACCTAAAAGAAGTGACCTTGGTTCCCCTCTCCCCTCGCCACCCCTTCCCAGCACGGTTACCAGCAGACAGGCTCGATCTCACCACCTGCCACTTCAGGGCTCATTCCTCCACAGTTCACCAAGGCCTTTCGGGGCCCTACACTCTGCTGAGTGCGTGTGCATGACAGTGACACTCTAATGGGGTTTGGAGATACACACTAAAATCCACATGGGAACATGATGACTTCAGACACAGCAGAGGGCTACTTCAGGGCAGAGAGCAACATCAGTGACCACTGAAGGCGGGCTTTTATGCTATGACCTGAAGACAACATTCCAGGGAGTGGGAACCCCACGTGCAAAGACCCTAAGAAGGAGCAGCAGCTACTGCATCTAATCTCTACCCTTTTCTTCCCATTCTAAAAAAACCTTCCCGAAACCTAGATGTGGTCTCACCTTTCTCTTCTGCTTAAAAGCCTTTGATTCCCACTGCCTATATAATAAAGCCCCTAAGACCCCCTTCTTGAGTAAAGTTTACTGAACGTAAATCACACATACCTACACGCACACATACATAGATACTCCATTTCCACTGACACCTTCCCTGACTACCAACACCCCTCAGACAGCCTGTAGAGTCCACCCCACCCACCCTTGATGCGTAGTCAATGAGAAGACATTCTTGATGACTTGGTCGGGGGTGTGTCTGAATCTATACACAACACACCAAGACTGACCTGGGTTCAAACCCTGACTCTGTCACTTACTACCCATGTGTCCCTGAACAAATATCTTAACTATCTCTCTGAGCCTCCATTTCATTTATGTGTAAAAAAGTGGTAACAGCACTAACCTTGGGTGCCCCAACACTGATCATCACTGTTATTACATGGGCTGCTTAGCTTCCCACAGATAAAAATTTCATCTCCAGCCCCTAGATGATACCCCTAAACGCAGGTGGCTCTGCCCCTGAGGGACCTCACTGGCCACCCACCATGTGGTTCCAGATACCCCACCCTGAGTCCAGGAGCAACCACCACACACACACACCCACGGCACCATGTTCAGAAGACTGGTACATTCATTCCTTTTTTTTAATTTCTTTTTTATTTTTGAGATAGAGTCTCACTCTGTCGCCCAGGCTGGAATGCAGCAGTGTGATCTCGGCTCACTGCAACCTCCACCTCCCGGGTTCAAGCGATTCTCCTGCCTCAGCCTCCTAAGTAGCTGGGACTACAGGTGTGCACTGCCACATCTGGCTAATTTTTTATATTTTTAATAGAGACAGGGTTTCACTGTGTTAGCCAGGATGGTCTCGATCTCCCGACTTCATGATCTACCTGCCTCGGCCTCCCAAAGTGCTGGGATTACAGGCGTGAGCCATAAAACCTCCAGAACACATTTTAAAATGCCTGTTCCAGGCTGGACATAGTGGTTTACGTCTATAAACTCAACGTCTGTGGCTCAAAAACAAAATAAATAAATACATAAATGCCTGTTCCAGAGAACACCAAAGTAAAACCACTTAGAAAATATAGGTTTTGTCCCAGGCACCAAAGACAAGGAGAAGATAGTCCCTGAACACTTTTCATTCACAGCTACTACTAGGACCCTCACAGTTACAGAACCCACAAGGACACAGACAGCTGTGGGGTGTGTGAGGGGTGGGGGGGCACATCATGGCTGGAGCAGGAGAGAGAGGACTACAACCAAATAGAGCTTGAACTCATCTTCATCAAGGTACAACTCAACCTTCTACTTCCCAAGATTGGTTAATCCTGCCTCCTTGTAATTAAAGAAAAAAATACATTATGCAATGAACTGAAAATCTGGTTCAAATTCAGCAACCCGTAAGAGTCCAGGTTTAGGGTCCACTGGCCAAAAGTATAACTGCTCCTAACTACAGCAGCTTGGGAAGAAAATAATGTAGCCACAGGTATGAAGATTTCAGTGAAATGTAGCAAAACATTTCTAAACAGCTCTAACTGTACCAAATGCAGTTCAGTTAACATTGCTCTCCAAACTTCCTTCTCTTTCAAAAAGAGCTACCAAACTTGATCCAATCTGATTCATGTTGGCCCCAGCCCACACATTCCAAATAAACATTTTCAAAACTCAGATTTTTTTTTAGCTTACCATAAAATTTATAATGACATCACATGCATTTGGGAATGTAGAAACTTAAATCCACGATCTGAATGATGGTCAAAGAAATTGTTTTTTGTTTCTGGGAGTGAGTTGTCATATAGACTGGAGTGCAGTGGCGCAATCATGGCTCACTGTAGCCTTGACTTCCTAGGCTCAAGCGACCCTTCCACCTCAGCCTCCCGAATAGCTGGGACCACAGCCACATACCACCACACTTTGCTAGTTTTAAATTTTCTGTAGATACAGGGTCTCACTATGTTGCCCAGGCTGGTCCCAAACTCCTAGGCTCACAAAATCCTCCTGCATTGACCTCCCAAAGTGCTGGGATTACAGGTATGAGCCACTGCACCCGGTCTAGTTCATTTCTTAACATGATAGAAAACTCAATTCTCGGCTGGGCGTGGTGGCTCATGCCTGTAATCTCAGCACTTTGGGAGGCCGAGGTGGGTGGATCACCTGAGGTCAGGAGGTCGAGATCAGCCAGGCCAACATGATGAAATCCCCTCTCTACTAAAAATACAAAAAAATTAGTCGAGCATGGTGGTGGATGCCTGTAATCCCAGCTACTCAGGAGGCTGAGGCAGGAGAATCGCTTGAACCTGGGAGGTGGAGGTTGCAGTAAGCAGAGATCATACCACTGCACTCCAGCCTGGGCAACAAGAATGAAACTCCATCTCAAAAAAAAAAGGTCAGGTGCAGTGGCTCACACCTGTAATCCCAGCACCTCGGGAGGCCAAGGCGGGTGGATCACAAGGTCCACAAGTTCAAGACCAGCCTGGTCAACACAGTGAAACCCCATCTCTACCAAAAATACAAAAAAATTAGCTGGGCATGGTGGTGGGCGCCTGTAGTCCCAGCTACTTGGGAGGCTGAGGTAGGAGAATGGTTTGAACCTGAGAGGCAGAGATTACCTCAGTGAGCTGAGATCGTGCCACTGCATTCCAGCCTGGGCGACACAGTGAGACTCTGTCTCAAAAAAAAAAAAAAAAAAGAAAGAAAATAAAACTCATTCTCTTGGAGGGGAAATATATGTGTGTGTGTATATATATATATATGCCAGTTCAAGCATTTAAACAGGTTTAAAAAATGAATGCTTTTTAAACACAGCTAATTTCTGCAGTCAGTCAATGTGACTTTCCACATGAGGGCAGCCCTAGGCACTTGCAATCACAGACGGCCACAAACCAACTGGCTTTGGGTAAGAAAGGATACTCCTCCCAAAGAATGAATCAGTCTTAGGACCACAGATCCTCATGTCACTCATGCCTGTACTGTTCATCCCACAGAGCCTGCTTGCCTATGATGTGCCATTTCAGAGCTAAGAACTGCGCACTCCAATGCAAAAAGCAGTCCCCTGCCCTCCGCCTACCCAGCTCCTAACCCCACAGAAGACAAACAGGTCAGTCATATCACACATGAGGAGTATGGGGGGTGGGGGTGGACTATTCACTCTGCAGGCCCACAGGCAAAACACCTGGAGGGAGGGGAAGGTGAAACTAGAGCCAAGTTTTGAAGGATGAGTTCAGCAGGCAAAGACGGGAAGAATGGCATATGCAGTAGAGACAAGATTTGCACAGGGAGAAACGCAAGAAGTTCAGGAGTGTGGCAAGAGATGAGACTCAAGGGGTAAGCAGGAGTCAGACCACAAGTTTGGATTTTATTGTGGTAACAACAGAGAACCACTCAAGAATTTTAATCTCAGACAGTCCGACCCCTCCCCGTTGCAGATAAGAACATGAAGATGTGGAAGAGGGTCATGGAAACACTCTATTTGGCTCAAGAGCTAATGAAAAATGCTAAACCATATCTATCCTTCAATGTTCAATAACGAAAAGCACAGCCCAAAGACTTCTTCCAGATGGTCACCTTCTCTGTGCCTCAGTTTCCTCATCTGTAAAACGGACAGCAGCCACCTCACAGGGCTGTTGTGAGGACTGAACGGGTTCTATCCACAAAGTGCTTACAGCAGAAGAAAGCTCCATCACTATTAGGTGGTGGTGGAACTACTAGTGCTAGGACTAGTAATACCAGCAGTTTATGAGTCAGAACCCACTGCCCCCAGATCAAAAAGCAGATGGAGACTTTACCACCTCCAAGGAAGCTGCTGTACAATGGTACAGGCTTGGAGACTGCTTAGTCACTTTGTGACTGAAGGGAAAAGAATGGACACGTGTTAGCCCCTCCCACCCCCATCCCCTCCAGTCATAAAGCTGGTCAAGGTAAAGCAGTGGCCCAGAGCAGCGCCCAGAGCAGAGCCCAGTTCCCTTGGTCTCAGCTGGCTGCAGGTCTCAAGGCTGTCAGCCCTCGCAGAATGGGGAACAGCCCCTCCCACCTTTCTCAGCCTGAGCCCCGCCCCACCCATCCAGGCACAGAAGACTTCTTGTCCCTCCACCTCTCTGTCCTGGCAACCCTCTAGTCACCTCCGGAAATGAGACAAAGCCCAGAATCCACCAACCAGAAGCCTCTGTATGGCCCAGGGAAGAAGGAGAGAGACTGTGCGGAATCCAGCGGGCATCGCCCAGTCCCTTTCCCAGCCCTACCCAAAGATAAAGACCCTGCTGTCAGGAGCCGGGGACTCCCGGGTGGGATAAAGAGAAAGCCATGCCGTAGGAAGCTGAGAACAGTAAACAGTCATGAAGAGATCCAAGTGCCCAGAACCGCAGTTCCCAGACCTTTGGGTTTCACCAATTAGAAATTTTCCCCAAAAGTTTTGGGGACTTTTCAACAAAGGGTACTGAAACAACTAGTTATCCACAGACACACACACACACACACACACAAACCTTCAATTCACATATCGCACCACATTTTAAAAGTTCAAAATGGATCACAGGCCTAAATGTAGAACACAAAACTATAAAATTTCTAGACGACACATGAGAAAATATTTGTGACGTGGGAGTAGGCAAAGATTTTAGCTGTGACACCAACCATAAAAGCACAAGCCATAAAAGAACAAATTGACTTCAGCAAATGTTTAAAACTTCTGTTCTTCAAAAGACACTGTTAAAAGAATGAAAAGACAGCCTCAGACAGGGAGTCAATATTTGCAAATTATATAATTGATCAAGGAATTGTATCCAAAATATATTTTTAAAAATCTCAAAACTAAGTTAATAATAACAACTCAACTTTTTCAACAGGCAAGTGATTTAAAGAGATACTTCACTGAGGGAGATACATGGACAGCAAATAGGTTCAGGAAAAGAGAGTAACCACCCTTACTCACAAGGGAAATGCAAATTAAACCTACCGAACAGCAAAAATAAAAAAGACTACACATACAGTCAGGCGCAGTGGCTCCACCTGTAATCCCAGCACTTTGGAAGGCCAAGGCGGGTGGATCACGAGGTCAGGAAATGGAGACCATCCTGGCTAAGACGGTGAAACTCCGTCTCTACTAAAAATACAAAATTAGCCGAGCATGGTTGCAGGCGCCTGTAGTCCCAGCTACTTGGGAGGCTGAGGCAGGAGAATGGCATGAACCCGGGAGGCAGAGCTTACAGTGAGCAGAGATGGCACCACTGCACTCCAGCCTGGGCGACAGAGCGATACTCCGTCTCAAAAAAACACACACACAAAAGACTACACATACCAAGTGTTGGGGAGGACGTGGGGTAACTAGAACCCAGTGCTGGTGAGGTGTGCAAAGCACTTTGGAAAAGCTTGGCAGTGTCTGGACATGTTAAACGTACACCACCAAATCACCTAACCATTCCACTCTAGGTATTTACCCCAGGGAAGTGGAAGCAGATGTTGGCCGAGTGCAGTGGTTCACACCTATAATCCCAGCACTTTGGGAGACTGAGGCAGGAGGATCATTTAAGCCCAGGAGTTCAAGCTCAGTCTGGGCAACTGTCTCCATTAAATTGTTGATAAAAAGAAAGCAGATGTCCCCACAAAGACTGGCACACAAATGTTGACAGCACCTTATTTTTTTGTAACATCTTTTCACAACATAGCATCTTCATTTGTGATTATACCAAGTGGAAACAGCCCAAACGTCCGTCAATAGGTGAATGAACAAATTGTAAAATGCCCATGCATTGGATTTTTAAAAAAATGAAACTGATAAATGCTACAACAATCTCAAAGTAATTTTACTGAGTGAAATAAGCCAGACTAAAAATAATACATACTGTAAAAAGAATATATACTGGCCAGAAGCGGTGGCTCACATCTGTAATCCCAGCACTCTGGGAGGCTGAGGCGGGCAGACTGCCTGAGCTCAGGAGTTTGAGACCAGCCTGGGCAAAAGAGTGAAGTCCAGTCTCTACTAAAAACACAAAAAAATTGGCCGGGCGTGGCAGCGTGCGACTGTAGTCCCAGCTACTTGGGAGGCTGAGGCAGGAGAATCGCTTGAACCTGGGAGGCGGAGGTTGCAGTGAGCTGAGATCACGCCACTGCACTCCAGCCTGGGAAACAGAGCAAGATTACATCTCAAAAAAAAAAAAAAAAAAAGAATACATACTGTATGATTCCATGTACATAAAATTTTAGAAAATGCAAGTGATTCTACAGTGACAAAGAGCAGAGCAGTGGTGGCCTGGAAGAAAGGGGAGCCAGAGGGACCCCAAGTAGCAGGAAGAACCCTCAGAGGGTGGACTTCTCACTCTCGTTTGCGATGATGGCTTCATAGTGGATTCATATGCCAAAACTTATCGCCCGTTCATTATAACTCAATAAAACTGCTTCAAATTGGAAGGTAGAATAACATAAGCCTGCTTACTTTTTATTTTGCCAAGTAAGAATATCCTTTAGAAACTACCA